>NC_073744.1:74601302-74961632 GCF_029784135.1 Toxorhynchites rutilus septentrionalis | reverse complement strand
CTTCAAACGGCCACAAAACGAGCAAAGACACGATAAAGTTATTTTGCAGCACGACAATGCTCGGCCGCATGTCACGAAACCGAACAAAACATACTTGGAAACGCTGAAATGGGAGGTCCTACCCTACCCGCCGTATTCTCCAGACATTGCTCCGTCCGATTACTACCTTTTTCGATCGATGCAACATGGTCTGGTTGACCAGCACTGCTCCAATTTTGATGAAGTCAAAAATTGGATCGATTCGTGGTTGGCCGACAAACTGGCCGATTATTTCCACAAAACGATCCGTGAATTGCCAGAAAGATGGGGAAAAGTTGTGACTAGCGATGGGCAATACTTTGAATATTAAATTTGTAACCATTTTTGCAGAACAAAGCATTATTTAAAAATAAAACCAAGAAACTCACCGGTACTCCTATTATTTTTCATATATAACCGTGTTCTACTAGTCAAGCCCTCTCATTTGATACCCATATTAATGAGGTTTTGAGAAAATCTGTATTCCGCCATTTTGTAGTGGAAGCCATCTTGGATTTGCATTTTTCATAAATAAACGTGTTCTACTAGTCAAGCCCTTTCATTTGATACCCATATTGTTGGGGTTTTGGAAAACCCATATCGATGAGGTTTTGAGAAAATATGTGATCCGCCATTTTGTAGCGGCCGCCATCTTGTATTTTCGAGATAATGAAATACGCAGTTTTATGAAAACTATAGAGATAAAGGTATGTTCCAAATTTCAGATCAATCGGTCAACAGAAAGAGGGTCAATAAAAATAAAATGCGCGATAGCTTCAGCCTCACTAGCAACAGAAAGATCAGCGAGTACGCATCGAATACTATATCGCAGAAAAAAAGTATATCGAGCTGAGTAATTTTATAGTTTCGTTTCGACTACTTATGCGCGCCAATAGCGTCCCGTCTGCAATCCAGAAAACCAGCCTACTTAGATAGTCTCCTACAGTGGCCCTGAAAAGAACCTGTGGGTTTGAGTGGCGTTGTAAAAGTAACTGAAGATGTTTGATCCGCGATTCATTTTTATCTCGTGAGAATAATACACGAGATTTTTCATAATCATTCCATGCGAAAACAGAATAGAAACTCTTGGATTGAATCACAGGAACGCCTAGTCGATTGCGCAAATTTGTGCGAATATTTCTTCGCTAGGGCGCATTCACAAGCAAACAATTTGTCATGACCACTCCAGGCGAAAGCAAAATACAAACTGAGAGAGGTTGGCCTATCGACGCATCATGCCTCATGTCTCAACCGCAGTCCAATTGCGATTGAAATGACATTCAAGAAGGTAGCCATTTTTATAGCGATTTCAATAGTATGTTTCGAAGCAGTTGTTCGGCTACTGAAACAACTTGAACTTTTCACTTACACCCCGGTACAGAAACGAAAGACGTACTCCTACGTCAGAATAGAGGAACAGGGTGCCGAGTCGAAATTTTTAGGTGGTTTTTCAAATGCTATAACTACGTGAAAAATTCAAATTTTGGATTATTTTACGAGCATATTCTTATCTTGATGTGTGTAGAGGTAGTGAAAAAATAAAAAAATCGATTTCTTCCTGTTTTTCCAAACTTTTCGTGACTAAATCGGCCCATACACGCTCAATATCACTGTGCAAATGTTTGTACAATATTATTGAAGGCTTTCCACAAACGTACAATTTTATTGCGCAACTGTTGAATTTGTGAAATAAAATTGAATGTGCGGAGATTATATTGAAAGTTGTGTAAAATACTCTTCAAAGAGTTTTCGATTTCTTTCAACATTGCACTATGAAAACCTAAATTTTCAGATTACAAACAATATATTGTATATCCTTCAAATATCAGATATACATGTTCAATTCGATTGCCTCCTATATGGTGCAATTATATTGTTCGTGTATGGGCCGCTTAACACAATTTTTGCTAACTAAGCAAATCCAATTAATCTTAACTATCAGCATTTATTTGATTGCTTGTAAGTTCTTGTAACACTTGAAGTTTGAAAACGATGCACATCCCATCTTCATGCGTTGATTTTTCACGTAGTTATAGCATTTCAAATATCACCTAAAAATTTCGACTCGACACTCTTTTCCTCTATTTTTTTCGTAGATTATTTATCATGTCTATGTTGATTGCCTTCACAAGAGGTAAATAGCTCTCCTGTAAAATATGTAATCTTCCACATAGCTGAACCAGCTATGTGGAAGATTACATATTCGTGCGGTTCGAAGTTGATTCGGACTCTCAAACATTTTATAACTCCATCTCTCCCAAGCATTCAATACACAACAAAACTTTTTCATTTTGTCTTCGATTTAGCGCATTCCACAAATGGTATTCATTTATTAATTCAATTTATTCGGAACGTAGTTATATATCATTGGGTGCTATTTATAAGCCAGCTTGGCAGCACCGAGAAGCCTAATAAACATCAACAATCTTGATGTGTCAAATTCATAATATGATGTAATATATCCTCAATTAAGACCAAATTTGATTTACTGTTAAACGATTTTCCACAAAATGTAAAGATTTTTCGCAATACGACATTGATTTAAATTATACTGCCATACAAATGAAACACAAATTTGTGCACAACTCGAGAAATAATTAAGCAAACAAACCAAATTTGGCATATGGAGTTTTTAGGGTACATTAAATTTTTCTATGGTGGCTGGACACTCCTCCCCACTCTCTAAGGGGGAGCTGCAATACAAATGAAACACAAATTTTTTCATAACACGAAAACTAATCAACCGAATGGAGTCAAATTTGGCACGTGAAGATTTTGGGGAGCACGGAACGTATGTATGGTGAATATACACTCCTCCCTCCTCTCTAAGGGGGGCCGCCATATAAATGAAACGCAAATTTCTGCATCACTCAAGAACTAATCAAGCAAACGGAACCAACTTTGACATGTGGAGTTTTAAGGGGACAATAAACGTAACTATGGGGGTAGACACTCCTCACCCTCTAAAGGGGGGCTGGCATACAAATGAAACTATGGTGGTTCCACATATGTACCCTCTATCTAGGGGGAAGCGGGCTGCCATACAAATGAAACATGTGACTTCTGCATAACCCGAGAACTCTTCAAGCAAATGAAGCCAAATTTGGTGTGTTAGGATTTTTGGATATGAGAAATGTTTCTCCCTTCTCTGGAATGACCAAACATGTTCGTGATTTGGCTGAGCAACAACTTGAAAATGATCCGGATTTTCATCGAAAAATCATCTTCAGCGATGAGGCTCATTTCTGGCTGAATGACTTTGTCAATAAGCAAAATATCCGTTATTGGTTTGGCAACAATCCACACGTACTCCATGAGTCACCGTTGCATCAAAAATACGGTTTGGTGCAGTTTATGGTCCGGCGGCGTCATTGGGCTGTACTTCTTCCGTGATGATCAAGGCCGGCACGTTACTGTGAATCGCTACCGCTCATCGATAGCCGAATATTTTTGGCCCGAATCGATTTATTGAAAATCATGTTTGGTGAGCGTGTTATCTCTTGAAATGGCCCAGTCAATTGGCTGCCTCGGTCGTGCGATTTGACGCTGTTAGACTATTACCTGTGGGGCTACGTCAAGCCTATGGTCTATGTCAACAAGCCAGCGACGATTGATGAACTTCGTAAGAATATCGAACGTGAAATTACAGCAGTATCGGCCGAATTATGCTTGAAAACCGTCGAAAATTGGATTCAGCGTCTGGACTTCTGCAAGTGTGCCCGTGGTGACCATGCAAAAGAAATCGAGTTCCATACATAATGGCATCAAATGTACTTTCACGTTAATAAAGAATTTCCAAAACCCTTTTTTGTTTTATTTAAAAAAAAAACTATTGTAGCGCTCTTATTAAAGAACCCGATAAATGATGTGCAAAGTAAGTAAAATTCCAGGTATGTTACATCGCCTGTGTCAAAAAGGAAAAATAAGCTAATTTTTCAAAAATCTCAGTTTGTTCGACGTCGCAAAGTTTTTCGAATGTTGTGCTCTATAACATGTTCGGAAATTAAGGAAAGTGACACATTTGAAGCTAATCCGACGATAAATACGATAGTGTATCGGGTTTTCATTGGAGGTAGGATTTTATGTGATCTTTCCTCAATATCATAGTAATCCCTTTTTGTTTACTTCCGCTAAATATCTAAATACAGCGTCCCCGATGTCAGAACAATAGCAGAACTGAAAATGACAAAGGAATCAGGATATCTTTTCAACGTTTTCCGATAGATAGGTCGTTTACGTGGAAAAACCCGATGCATCTCTTCAATCGATGGTCTAAAAATTGCTTTTTGCTCTTTTACTCTTTGTCTACCACTACATAAATAAAGCGGGGAGTAGTATACCTGGTATTCTATTTACTTCGCATGATGTGCTTGAATTATAAACATCGTGTTTGTTTCTGATGTGAGAAACGCGTGCCATCGCTACATGTTTATGATTGTTTATCGTTGGGCGTGTTTGGGATAAACATTGAACAATAGCGGAAGGCATGTTCGTGTACAACAAAACCATGGAATTTGAACATCGCGTACACGTGTGTAAGTGTATTTCGAAAGGCTGAGTTCTGTTCACCTTTAAAATGCCCAAGAAAAGAAAGAAGAAAGTCCAAATTATGAATGGATCAATATGATGACAGTAAACTCAGAACTATGCGAAATGCAACATCTACTTGAGAATTCGAATATTTCGTTCAAAAATGGCGATTTTGAAAACCAGACAAACCATGATCATTTTTCGGACAAACCATGATAATAATTTATCTTTCGATAATCGCTAAAAACATAAAAAATCCTGTGATAGATTTTATTCAAGGATGTCGGTCTATTATCTGTTACACAGACAATTTTCAGAGTCAGTCCAAAATCATCCGAGCTATGGTCATTTTCCTGGAACGAGCACAAAACGGATAATTTTTGACGAAGTGACAGGACTTCAAAATTGACCAAAAATTATCCAATCTCCTATTTAAATGATTGTAATCCTAAATTCGACGCTTACGCTTACGACGTCCC
Organism: Toxorhynchites rutilus septentrionalis; assembly: GCF_029784135.1. NCBI lineage: Eukaryota > Metazoa > Arthropoda > Insecta > Diptera > Culicidae > Toxorhynchites > Toxorhynchites rutilus. The sequence goes on along the minus strand of NC_073744.1, from coordinate 74,956,605 downwards.
TAAATATGTTTTAGTACAACTGACATGCCAGACGAAAGTAGTGTGATAACTCATAAAATCCAGTATGAGATTACACGATCTATCCCTGATCTCAATAAACTACACACTTAAAATCAAAATCATACATCACGAACAACATTCGCATATTGAAATCACACTCACGCAAATACAGGTGGAAACTCTTAACAACCAAGCGACAGTTACAATCTATCCACAGCGTGGTGGAGCTTCTGGTAGGCTTCCTTTAATACCACACGGCGCCATCAAGACATAAATAAGGATAAACAAGATATAATAGCTCTCGAGCCCGGGTGTCTCAATGTGCTTGTGTTGAGTTGTGTTGCCGGTTGTGTTGCCTACTCTAACCATCGGCAGTGCTCGTGCTCGGCGAAGGACATTTGTAATCCAAGGATTTCCGCCATCTGGCTTCTGACCCTTCTCCGAGAGGCGAGCAGTGCTCCACTTGTGGATAGGGAGGCACGGCCAGGGACAGGAACTGCGGAGCATGCGAAATGTGAGCAGAGTCAATATCAAAAGAAATAAATAATTTAAGTCCATAATGAATATGAAATAGAATGGTGATAGCACAGATACGTACGCACAGACTCGTTCATAGGGACACATTCGCAGTTGAGAGGAGAAGATCAGAGCTACCGGACCATGTAATCTGATGGAGACTATTTGTTGAGTGTGTAATGCATTTTTATTTCGCCCCGTACCCATCGCTTTCATCTTGTTCAGTTGAATATATATTGTTTTACATACGAAGGTGACAATATAATTTCTGATGAAACCATGGTTCAATCCTCGTAGAATCTTCATTCATGATGATTCAGAAAATCTGGGTGCCCACCCACTAAACATATCGTATAAACAGTATCGTGTACAGATTAGCATTGGTGATAAAATGTCTCGTTTCAAACAATGTAATCAGTGTGATCTCATATGACTACTGGTTGTGTGGACATAGTGTTTTTTTCTCAAACAAAAATGTTCTCAAAAGCCTGTTAGTTGAAATACTATTTGCTGTAGCAAAATTCCTAGTATTCGTCGATCCAATTACAGACCCCAAGCTAAAATGTTACTATTTGTCCTTCAAATTGCGAACGACGCTCTTCGATAACTGAAGCACATTCTACCCCACAGAAGTGGCCACAATAATGAAATGTTTCGGGAAGCTTCTTTCCTCTAGGCATTCAAAATCATCCCACTCGCAACTCAAAGCGCAAAGCCAACACAATTCACCATTCTTTACTTTTGCCTTCGTTCCTCACACCGATCCAGTTTGAATTGAGCTTTTCCATTTCCAGCGTGTAAATGAATGAAGAAATGAATGAAATCATCTACATCTTTTTGGCTTCCATAAACAGCCTCTCATTTGAAGCTTGGTCGTTCCACCCGCAGGCCGCCCTCCGTCCAACATTGTGCTTCTATTTTCGGAGTTATGCAGATGAAAGCAGGGTGAAGGTTTTCCATACCCTATGCTACACTGTCTATGCGGTGCGGTCCGGATACACGTGGCTTTGCTCGTCCCTTGCGGATCCGAAGTGAAGACAAGACTTCCGCGTGCACACAGACTCCTCGTTGGACGAAATTAAATGAAATATTTAAAAGCAGTTTTCTCCATTCACCCCCAAACAAACCAAGCGTCCACGGCAATTGTTAGGTACGCCCCGGTTCCGACCTTACGTATTACGACCCGAGATTAGACGTCCTTTTGGCCGTAACGCTTAGGCGTGAACGGGTCGATCTTTAACCTAGATATGAGCTAAGAGAAGCCAACACACGATGGTGAGATAGCGGTCCGCCCTTTTTGCGCTAACATTGTGCAAATTAGGAATCAAGTATTCATGGTTATGCGAGAAGTAGAACTGCAGAAAAATTGCAATTGATTCCATTCACGACCGCTCTCGATACTTATAGAAAAATATTGACAGAGCAATGAAATTTATTGCAACATGTTTTTCCTCTTTGCCCAACATGTTGCTACCGGTGAAAGATGTGGCACGCCTATAGAACTTTAATCGAAATGTCTGCCTTCAATTACTCACAGAACAGTAATTCTGTCTTCGAAATGACGGTAACTCATTGGGGGAAAACCAACCCAATACCTTCTAACCTAACATCACCTGCCTCAGATCTGTTTCATTCCGAAAAATGTTGCGGCTGTTCGAAAATGTAAATCCACCTTTACACAAAATCTAAATTTTAGGATCAGTTTTTCATCCCTTACCATAGAATCGGTTTCAATTCATTGATGCATAAAATGAATACAGGAGAAGAAGTCAGCATTGATCATAGCTGAAGCAACCGACAAAAAATACTATCAATAAAATTCTCAGCATAGATTTATCCTCTTACACAATCGACTCATATCTCCTCTCCCGCCATTGCATTAGGTCAGACAGGATAAGGGATTATTTTCGCTTAGTTCGACTTTCCCATATTTTACTTACTTCCGAGGCAAAGATACAACGAAGTGGAGATGAATTGAACATATCTGAAGCGCGAGATTTGGAGCGAAGAGTTGTCCAACATCGTCATCACCGCTTCTCGATGTCTTCCAGTGCCCCGGGGCAGACGATTCGTTAACGACGAAAGCAATCAATTGAGGATTCGAGCGCGCCAAAGATCCAGATAAACACGGGACATACATACGCGCACACACACACATACACACCCACACACAGACGCGTATTCGATAGGCGACCATTTCGCCATTTGGCTTCCAGCACCGGGAATCGAAAAATGGCAAGCGATTAATTTTGCTGCGCCCCTGCGACCTTATGGTTGGTTGTCCCACGTGATCCCGATGGGTGTTGATGCCTGAAATGTTCGCCCTGGGAAATATTGAACTCTGTTTGCTTTCGAATGGGGGGGGGGGGGGGGGGCACCACCGATAACGGATTTTAATGCATCGTTCGACGCATGGATAAGGAGTGCGTGACATCGATTGCGTTGAGTTGGCATACGGATGCCAAAATTTTACAGTGAATACGAATTTATATTCTGAAATTCATGCCAAATTCTTCAATCAAACTAAGGACTGTGCCTTTCAATAAGGGTGCCTAATCCAAATACATGTCACGTTCTTATGAAATAGTTTTCACGTTAATAACTATTTTTGCAACTATCTTCACAATTCTTCTCCAATTAACTCGGTTCGTGGCTATCTCTTTCCAATTTCGCGGCACCACATCCTGTCCACTTGGTCTAACCATCTTGCTCCCTGCGCTCCTCGTCGTCTAGTACCAGCCGGATTTCCGTTGAACACCATTTTTGTAGGATAGTTGTCCGACATTTTTGCAACATGTCCTGCCCAACGTATCCTTCCAGCTTTAATCACTTTCTGGATACTGGTTTCGCCGGTGAGTTGCGTGAGCTCGTGGTTGATTCTTCGCCTCCAAACGCCGTCCTCTTGTAACCACCGAACGACACCCGTCGTTCAAAGACTCCGAGTGCTCGCAGGTCCTCTTCGATTATTATCCATGTTACATGCCCGTAGAGGACAGCCGGTCTTATGAGAGTTTTGTACAGCGAACATTTCGCACGATTACTAAGACTGTTTGACCTTACGTGTTTGTGGAGACCATAGTAGGTACGACTTCCATTGATAATGCGTCTCCGGATCTCGCGTCTGGTATCATTGTCAAACTATGCAATTGAGCCAAGGTAGACAAATTGGTTCACTACTTCGAACTCATCGTCGTCGATCACTACACTACTACAGTTGGGTCCTGTAGTGCTCGAATCCGGAAGCCAGCATGTATTTGGTTAGACGCATTGATTCTCAGTCCAACTCTCTTTGCTTCATACTTAAGTCTGGTGTAATGTTCAGCAACCGTCTTAAATATTCTGCCGACAATGTCTACGTCAGCGAAGCAGATGAATTGACTGGATCTATTGAAGGTCGTTCCACGCAAATTCAACACCGCCCGTCTCATAACACCCTCTAGCGCAATGTTGAACCGGCAGGCAAAAGAGACTTGTCAAAGCCCCTCGGCGAGACTCGAATGATTCAGATAATCCACCCGATGTAATAGATGAATAGATGGTGCGCTGGGACTCTGTACTCACGGCATTTCTGGAGGACCTGCTGCAAGTTTAAGATATGGTCAGTAGTAAACCGACCTTCGATGAAAGCCGGCCCGATAACCTTCCACGAATTTGTTTGTACGTATACGACGGAATATGATTTTTGGGAAGCACTTTGTAGGCGGCATTCAGGACGGTGATTGCATGAAAGTCTTCACAGTCTAGTTTGTCGCCTTTATTGAATGTAGGGCAAATAACCTTTTGTAGGTAAATAAATCTTTCCACTGCTCCGGCAGTTGTTCTGTTTCCCAAATTCTGACAATCAGTCGATGCAGACAATTAACCAATTTTCCCGAGCTCAGCTTGATAAGTTCTGCTCTTATGCCATCTTTTCCAGTTGTTGTTTCCAGTTTTTAAGCCGTTTAATAGAGTTCTTAACTTCACCTATCGTTGGGGGTTGTACATCTTCATTATTTACTGCACCAAAGCAACCGCTTCCATCGTTATCCTTTGCCTGTAGAATAGTGCGGGGCAAAGGTGCGCACCTAACTGTTGTCGTTCGATTGCTTGCGATTGCTTACCAAATTGTAACTATATATATTACCTTCGAAACGTAGTACTATAATTTCTCGGGTTTTGTTTGTAATGGGACAAAAATCTATTTTAATACAAAATGACAAATTCGTACTTTTGCCCCATAGTGGGGGCAAAAGTGCGCACTTATTGAATTGTAACAAAAATAAATGCTTTATCATTACCAGCGGGAGAAAAATCATTACCAGAGTGTGTAGGCACCATCCAGGGGGAAGGAGGGGAGTTTTGTATTATGTTTTATGGATGGAGATGGGTGAGTGTTATGGTCGAACATTCCACGTGGTGATTTTTGGGAGGAAGGATACGGACAATATAAGAATCTGAAAATGTCCTACATATGAAAACTGAATTCTATTTATTAACAAACTAGCTGACTAGTCGAGCTTTGTCCCACTCAAAATTGATATATAGATATAAATCATTTCGAACACTCAAGTTCCCACAGAAACTATTTTTATGTACGTAATCTATACTCGCGGTATATAATTTCTTTTTTGACATATAAACCCGATGCAGACTAAGACGCTTCAATCCTGATACTGACTGTTTGAATCCGTTGATCCGCTATTGAGTTAAATCGTGAGGAATGGACACCAAATCATTTTAGTCATATATATCAAGTTTATAAATACATAGTTACCTTCCCTAGATTTGTTTGAAACTCATTGTTGAAAACAAAAGCAATATTTATTTACATAACGTAAACGGAACATACTTCTTGGATGGCACTAACGTTCCAGTGGATCTTTTGCCTTCTCAACGTAGCATTACTTGCGCCATTTTTATTAATAGTACCGAAGAAATTTCTTTGACGAAAAATACCCCGGCCAGAACGGGAATCGAACCCAAACCCCCGGCATGATAGTGTGGGACGCTAACCACTCGGCAACGAGAGCACACCATAACCGTTATTGAATTGAATGCATGGTGAAAATAAAAACATTTTTTCTTTGAAATACATTTTGAATTATTTTTCAGCGATTGTTTATTTTTCTTCCTTATCTTGGATTTCGGTTTTGAAGATTCCGACGCTTTGCCTTGAAACGCTGTTGCTTCGTTGCGCTGTTGGGGAGTTCGAAGAGACAGACGATGGTTTCTCATGAAGCTAGAAGCACAAACTCTTCGTGCCAGTTTTGCAACTTCATTGAATTCGTGCTGGAGGTTGTTGGTTTCCGCAAAATCAAACGCCAGGCGCCGTAAATCTTTGAGAGTCACTTTGTCCATTTCTCTGCAGTGGTCCGCCAGATCCTCAGACTGCTCACTGCTCACTGAACCACCCTAGGTGCTCGCTGACACATCCCAGCAGAAGTAGAAATGTCAACAAAAAAAGATTTAAATCATAAATCACTTACTGATATGAGCCTCTTCCTCAGAGCTGATTCAGAAATACCGAGATCTACCGCAATCTGATGCTTTGAGACTTCTTCCCGAGACCTCTGGCCGGCCATTTAAGCTTTTCTGGAGTGCATTTCTTCAAATCAGTTCAATTCTTGTGGGTCCCGTTAAAAATTTGGTTGGAAATTTTTTTTTTGTTTCGAGAGCAGAACGCTGGTGCGAACTTTTGCCTCCGCAATTTTTGAACTAATCGAATTTTTTGAAAAAAAAGTCTTTGAATTTTTCCACAAAAACGAATACACACTATCATCTACTATAGAATGAAGGTTTCTTTGACAGTGTAGTTTCGAACTTTCCAGTTATTTTAGGTAAGTAAATTGTCATCCCCAAAATTGCAAAAAAAATAATCAAAACATCGCAAAAATATTTTTACCTCATAACTTTTTGCCATTTCCATGAAATGTATCTTGTTTATATATGTGAGCTGCTGGTTTAACAATGTATCAAACGAATACACTGTTGTCGAATTTTTGTACTCGTTTGCTTCAAAAAGGCCAATGCGCATTCTGTTTTTCAATCATGCAGATGAAGACAAAGCGTCATCATGTATCATTTTTAAAGGCATGTCTTAATAGTTGAGACCTACATAAATATAAGCCTGAGTCAAATCAATCTATGACTACAAAAATATATTATAGATAAATATAGCATTATCTCCTTCGTTACCACGTTGTCCGGAACATTGTTTGTAATAACTTTATAGCCCGGTAAGATCGCGATTTCTCAAGCTATCATAATCTGATATACATGAGTATACCCTTTCGATCTTCTAAATCAGCAGCCAGTTAAATTCAATAATTGCATTTTAACATAACCAAACAACATGCTCGCTATTATAACATCCTGGACCACAATTACATAAATTGTTAGTAGCAAGACCTACACGATAATAATGTGAATTGATCGCGAATTGATTGGGCAACATACAATACAATAACTGATAAATGCCTATTATCGGTAAATGGAGAATAACTCATTATACGCATCAACTCACATTGTGAGCTAACGCTCGAATCTAGTCAAACATATTGCTCGTTGCGTCGGGGAGGAAAGCGAGTGGTTAGTGCAATCGCAAGAAAACATACCCATTTAAACCGCCAAATTGTTAACTTTTTTTACTATATTCACTGTTCATGATTTAAGCAAAAAAAACTGGATAAATTTCCTGTCTAATGATATATAACACAACATATGTCGCAATAACCATTTTGAGTAACATGCGTTTGAAAACTCTTAATAAATCGTTACATTTTTCGTAGAGCGACCCCCCTATATAGAAATCAAAGACATAGTCCTATGTCAAAATGTTGGTTCGCTACCTAAACTCAACATATTGTAGATGGATAGTATGGTTTGAATCTAGATATCTTCGAATTGTTGTCAAGAAGATTCGTGTTGAAATCACCTACTAAGAGTACGTTCTCGAATTTAGTTCCTTAGTTAGACAACAACTTGTCAATTGTGTCAGCACAATCTACATCTGGTGGATTGTAGAATGCAGCGAGAAAAAATGTCTCGTTACCTAACGTTATTTCAACTACTACATACTTCGTGCACGGGGTTCCTGGTTGATTTGAAGAAACATCTATAACTTAATACCTCAGTTCATCTTTCATATTTATCATTATACCGCCACCTAGACGTCCTTTTCTGTATTGCCTGACGATATCGACTGAAGTGAGCTGAAGTATTTGCCTTAATTCATCTAGCTAACAAAGCTTGCGTGCACAAATACTCTGACTGTTGACACTACATACGGAAAATTTACCTCCATGAAGAGCTTCAAGACAGTTCCCGGCAAACACAAGTTCGTGGAAGAAATGAATAAAGAGCATCTTTATAAAAATTAAATATTTCAATATACTAACTATCCATAGTTCATTCATATTAATTCATTACACTTTTGCGACGCGAATTCGAATTAAAACAACAAATTGTATATTGGCACTATCAAATATAAGTAGCAAATATTGCTGCGATTTCAAGCATCCATCTCCAACAACAGCATTAGCAACATCCGGAACAGCAGCAACAACATCAGTCACGTATTTTGACTGTTAGGAGGGGAATCATGGGAATATAGGATATGGATATGAGGAATAAACAATAACGAAATTGGAAGGGTTATAGCAGTTTTTGTAGATCGTTGTCCAAAAAAAATGGGTTTCTCTTGCCTATCAGCATTCTTCTTAACGTAAACGATTCCCAATTTTGCGTAGATACCGATCAGCTGTCCTCGCTTTTTCATCTGCAGAGCTTTGGATCGCAATTCTCTTTCTACAACTCCTAGGTTATCGTTTACAAAAATGAGTTTATTCGTTGAAAACCCAACGTCTGTGAGTGAAAGCTTGCAAGAGCGTAAATAGCGAGAATAAAATTCATTCCGATGCAGATTTAGAGCAAACTGAATTAAAATCAGATATGCAGTGCCGTTGGTAGGAGTTCCTTTGGTGAGCCTTCTGACATCAACAAATGGGATGTTATCAGTATATCCCAGAGAGCGACACCAAGTGACGAAGTAGTTCATCAGATTTTTTCACTGGCGACGAGATCTTTAGCACGCATACTTCTGCCGACAGCCGCATGACACAGGGAGTTATATGACAATTCTCATCCAATTCTAAGAGTCGAGTGACTCGAAAGTACAATGAGAAATGAAAAGAGTTCATTGCACCTGGCATTTTTTAAATTACGCCGATTCTCAGAATACTTTTGCCCCGTGCGTACCTTTGTCCCGCACTACTCTACGCCATTCAGGTATTCATCGAAGAGCTACCTCCACCTTTTGGTCACTTCGCGTTCGTTGGTCAGGATACTCCCATCCTTATTCTGATACATTTCTGCTCGTAGCACGAACCATTTTCGGGATGTATTGAGTTTCCGGTGGAACTTTCGCGTTTCATGAGAACGGTGCAGCTGTTCGAGTTCTTCATACTCCTCTTCTTCGTGGCGGCACTTCTTTTCCCTGAAAAGTTGGGTTTACTGTCTCCGCTTCCGTCTATATCGTTCCACGTTTTGATGGGTAGCCTGCCGCAGTATTAGTTCCCGCGAGTTAACGATCGAGCATCGCATGAAATTTGCAGACCAGGCGAATATTATGCTGCTTGGCTGATAAACAAAACATCGGATCCGCTAGCGAAGGAATTGGAAGCGTGATCATAAAATAAACATCATCCGGGGCCCACCCGCATGGTGCTGAGTTGTCATATTTAGGGTTTAGCTGATAAACGATCATGTTAGCATTAAGAGAAGAAAAAAGTTAGTCTTAGTTTGACCGTCAAATGGAATACATCATTTTTAAAAAGTAATCCCGTACCCGTTTATTTTAAGTCGCGTAACGTTCTTCTCGTGTACACTTGATGACACTCAACAATGAACCACTCGTACCGTCGTCTTCGTTCCACGTGTCCTAGGATGTTCTCCGTTACGTTCTATGCTCCAGCAGTCCTCGAGAGAAGCTTCGGTAATTTGGTCCTCTTCCGACAGCGCAGCTTCAACCGAATGCGAATGGTTTTTGGCGACATCTGCTTATTTCAGTCGCGTAAGATTGTACCGTCTCGGACATCGGTTCCGAACGTTGTTCACAACGCATATTCTTGGGCGCATCTCAACCGTCACTAGGTAGTGGTTCGAATCAATGTTAGCGCCTCGATAGATTCTGACATCAGTTGTGTCCGAGAATTGTCGACCGTCTATGGTCTATCTGAGATTCTGTTGGATTTGGTGACGCCCAGGTGTACTAGTGGATACTTGTTACCTTGTTGTTGTGTTGAAAGAAGGTACTGCGTACTGCATTCATTTGTTAACTGGTGTGCGCTGTACATACCAATTACTGGTTTGAATTCCTCCTCTTTACCGATCTGAGCATTGAAATCTCCGATGAAGATCATGATGTCATGTTTAGGGTAGCGTTCGTATTCGCGTTCCAGCCTCGTCTTTGTCATCATCGGGACTTGCAAGGTTAGGGCTGTGCACATTAATGATGCTGATGTTGCAGAAGCAGAATCGGCGTGACTCATGATGTTTTCCCGCGCCAACAATATTTGTAGCCTACTTGTGCACATTACACCTTTTCTGAGCGGTTGTTTCTGTTGCAGTTATTTTCTGGAGCGATTCTTTCCGATCACGAGTTTTATGCGTTAATACTTATGTTTTGAGTCAATATTAATTTTATTTTGAAAAAAAAAATCTTCTTTTTAATTAAGTACGAATGGCGTTAATTAGCACTTTTGTTTTGATTTGTCTTGTTTTAATTCAAACTATTATTTATTTTTTAAATACTCGGTTACCGGTTGAAGGTAGCTTTGCCAAACGTGAATGGGGTATTGCGGTTAGGTTCAAAAATGTTTACGCAGATAAATTTTCCCGTAAGTGGATGATTTGGCGAAGGATCTGTAGCTGTGGGGAGAAGACGAAGGCTTTCACACTGGGGCAAAAATGAATGGAAATGTTTACAAGGAGACGTGTCTTCAGAACAGAATTTTGACATTTATTCGATCACACAAAGGTCCGGTGAAGTTCTGGCCTGACTTGGCAAGCTGCCATTACAGCCGGGATGTCGTCAAATGGTATAAGGAGAACAATACTGATTTCATTGAAAATAATATCAATCCAATAAATTGTTCGGATTTTTCGTCCCATCGAGAGGTATTGGGCAATTTTCAAAGGCAAACTGTAGAAATATCTCAGAACCATAAAACATCAGCTCAAATCGGAAAGTTGTGGAACAAGATAGAAAATACGGTTACCAGTAGTATCGTGCAGACAGAAAATTATGGGGTGTATTACACGAAATGTTCGAAAATTCATGCGAACAGCTGACGAATTATTTTCATGATTTTTCTCTTAAAGTTCCTTAATGAATCTACAAAATGACATCATTGTTATATGTTATGTGTTATGTGCTAGCATGTGAATTTGCCTGCAGTTAACTGTGGTATATGTTAAATTAAATTAGGGATATTCACAGTGATTCGATTTGAAACAAATGTGGGCATTATGGCGTGTTAGATATTGTTCTGCGTTCATTTTTAGTTATATAGTAGCTAAAAAAGTTATATCTTGTCTTCGCGAAAGTATTATATGTTTCATAATTTTTTTCTCACCAATTTTTAGAATTTATTTAATTTATTAAATTCTTACATTATATAACTATTTAATTGTTTTATTCTATGATTTTCCGATTCCTTAACTCTCCTGTACTCGCGCGCAAAATCGTAACTTATATACTCACAGACTCTGCCTGTCTCTGTAATATTACTATTGTGTATTTTTAGGCGTTATTGGAATTTATTTAAAGAAAAGGATACAGTATAATGAAAGAACTCCAGAAAATATTTTTTCTTTCTCTCCATTCAGTTTTAATAGTCATTTTATTCAGCCACCTCATTGATTCTCGGTCTGTCAGACCTATGCGCGAGTATAGGAAGGTTAATTGTTTTATTATTTTTGCTTTCCTAATCTTCTATTCTTTTGTTATTTCATTATTCAATTCATTCCCACCGTCGCGCTTGGAGTTCGATGGAGAGTACGTCCGATGATTAATTTAATATACCACCGGTCCGATTGATTTTATAGGAGTTCTCTCGATTACCTTCTTACGTTTTCCAAAAATAATTCTTCGCCGTCGCGATTAAAGTTCTATGAAGCATTCGCCCGATGAAAAACGAAACATATTGCAATTTCGATTGATTTCAGAAAAGTTGTCTCGGTTACCTTCTCAGATTTAAAATAGTTTGCTACTCCCAAGCGTCATTTCGCTTAGAGGCGAATGAACTGCAATGTTTAAAGCCTCTTAAAAACAAAGAAGAAGAAGAAGAAGAAGAAGAAGAAGAAGCGTCATTTAGTTTGTTCTTTGTGCAATTTCGCTGGTTCAGGTCAATCACGGAGAGCAACTACACGCATAACTGTCTTCTCATAGCCTCAATGTGTCACACCCTGAATCCAATTTCCAATCACCCAGAATTCACCAGAATCTTTCGACATTGATAACCTTCCCAAAGTGTAGCATTCAATTAGCTCCTGGAATACGCTCCACGCACAACTGATGAGTGTCGAGCAAGGTTCACAAACATGTGATTAATTTATAAAGTTGCAAAGTCAAAAATAATACCTCCTCCATAGAAGGAGGGGGTGGCTTCGGAATGAAATTAGAGCGAGAGAATAACACATAGATTTGCGCCACACAGCGAATATAAAAACAGAGGGTAAACAACTGTCAGTGGAGATCTCGAACGGCCAAGCAGCAAAAGCAACAGCTCGAATAACAATTAAAATTTCATTAGGCAATCGCACAGTCAGAAGTGGGTTCCACTTTTTCGAGCACCACATTATCAGCATCGGAAGCGGCGCCCGGTGTGAGGACAAGGGAAGCCATGGTGACGGCCAAAAAGGATAAAATTAAATTTAAATTCTTCAGTTCGTTCCTCCAAGGGGAGATGCGAGGCAGAATTTCACTGCTCGATCGTGCCTTCGCTTCGAAACGCTGCGCGCACGGAAACGGAAAGTGGCAACTCATGCCGCCGCCTTGCTTACGAGCTCACGGAAGCGGTGTTATTTCTTGGAATTACGTGAGTAATGTCTGAAAAACGGAAGCCAGCTCACAGTTTGGCAGCTTTCTTTATGTGACTGACGTGAATATTAACCCGCTTGACGGCAGCTCAGCTGGCGGTGTGAAATATAATTCGAAAATATTAAAACATTACATATATTGGCCGTAATGGTCTAACGTTTCAACGAAGTTGGTGCAACGTGAAACGCGTAGTTACTGTTATCAAAATTGCAGTAAGCGCAATGTTCCGAATGAAATGACACCACAGCAATTTGCAGAACAAGGCCGCCCCGCCTCTTCTCAGTGAAGTTGGAAAACATTGTTCAAAAGTTAAGTAAAAGCAGGCAGTAGAATAATAGTTATGTAGTTCTGCGGAATCATAAAGTTACTCGTGCTTTCATTTGCTTTTAGAAGTTCCAAAATAGCTGTACCCAGCGGCAAGGTTGCCATAATAAAATTTGTGTTTTTGGTTCAAAAAAATCTTTCCTCTTAGTTTTTCTTCCGGAAAATTTGTATTGATATCTGTATAAAATTTATAAGTTCAATTTTAAAGCAATTAACTTTACTATACTGATAGGCTTACATTAATCCGTTGCGGGGTAATGAAGGTGCACACTGCAACCAGAGATTGTTTGTATGATTAAAATTAAACATTACATTCATTATTGAAAAGTGTGATTTCTTTTTTTTCAGCTCCTAGTTCTAACTTGCTGCAATTACCTCACTAATGAAAGAACCATCCTTCGTTTGGCCTAGTGACATCATTACACAATGGTCCAGGAGATGCATTTAAGTGGAAATTAACATATAGAGCTCGACAGTTATTCTATAGACAAAAACTGTATTCGACAAAGTTGTTACATAGAATAGAGCTCTCATTTTCATGTTACCAAAAATAGAGTGACCAAAATTGTCGATGAAATAAAAAATATAACGTTTTTATCTTTATAGATAGAGGTAAACATAGTTCGACAGTGTTGTAGTCCCAGTTATTTGAGACATATTTGTAGAACAAAGTGTTTTTCTATCTCTTGAAATAACCGATAAAGCGCCTTTTTTCTAAGTTACGTTAGGGTCACCATGAAAAAAACGCTTTTTATACTCTAACTTTCATATTTCAAATTCTACATACAAACTGTCTTCGAAAGACTTTTAGAGCTTACTAATACAAACGTTTTGCGATGCAGAACTTGTCAATATCTCAAGTTCACTTAAAGTTATTGATATTTCTTCCCAAAAAATACGCTCTCTGCAATTGCTTGTCATTCTTTCTAGGACAAACATAAACAAAATTTATTAGCGGCATTTGAAAGAACATAACTCACTCTACATGATGTGTGATATTGAAAACTATGTTATTTTTCGTGTTTGAGTAAATTAAAATTAAAATCATGAGTTTTTGGGCAAAAAACCATCAATAACTTTGAGTAAGATTGAGATTCTTAAGGTTCTGCATCACAAATTGTTGGTCTTGGTAAGCTCTAAAAGTCGTATGAAGACAGTTTTGATGTAGAATTTGAAATATAATAGTTAGAGCAAAAAAACTCGCCTTTTCATGGTCACCCTAATGCAAATTAAGAAAAAAGCGCTAAATCGATTATATTAAAAGATAGAAAAAATCTTTTTTCTACAAAGTTATTAAAATAATTTGGGCTACAACATTGTCGAACTATGTTTATCTCTATATATAAAGATGAGAAAGTTATATTTTTTATTTCATCGACAGTTTCGGTCACTCTATTTTTGATAATATAAAAATGAGCGCTCTATCATATGTAACAACTTTGTCAAATACAGTTTTTGTCTGAAGAATAAATATCTGCCACAAAGATGTTTTTTTTAACTAAATTGCATTAGGGTAACCATAAACAAAGGGTTTTTTTTACTCTAACTTTTATATTTAAAATTCTACATCAAAATTGTCTTCGTACAACTTGTAGAGCTTATCATTACCAACATTTTGCGAGGCAGAATTTTTCAATATCTTAGTCCTGCTCAAAGTTATTGATGGGTTTTCACCCAAAAACTCATGATTTCAATTTTAATTTACTCAAAAACAAAACATAACATATCTTTGAAAATCACATATTATATAAAGTGAAATTTGTTCTTTCAAATTCCGTCAACAAACATATTTTATGTTTGCCCCAGAAAGAATGACAAGCTTGAAGAGAGCGTGTTTTTTGGGAAGAAATACCATAAACTTCGAGTGAAGTTGAGATATTGACAAGTTCTGCATCGCAAAATGCATTTATTAGTATGAACTACAAATCTTTCGAAGACAGTTTATATGTAGAATTTGAAATATGAAAGATAGAGTATAAAAACCTTTTTTTTCATGGTGATCCTAACGCAACTTAGAAAAAAAGGCGCATTATCGGTTATTTCAAGAGATAGAAAAAACATTATTCTACAAAGATGTCTCAAATAATTGGGACTACAATATTGTCGAACCATGTTTACTTCTATCTATAAAGATAAGAAATTTATTCTTTTTATATCATCGACAATTTTGGTCACCCTATTTTTGATAACACGAAAATGAGCGCTCTATTATATGTAACAACTTTGTCAAAGACAGTTTTTGTGTACAGTTTTTAGTTTCAGTTTTGTCTCTAAATGCTAATTTCCACTTAAATGCATCTCGTGGACCATTGTGCGTTGGTGAAAGTTTTGAATCGAAATCAAGTGTTTTAGGAAAATTAGTTTATCTACAAGATATTTTCAATTCTGTTTTATACAGTTTGTGCCCAGGCGAATAGTTTTCAATATTCGGATCATCAGAATCCCCAACATTTTTCTTAACGCGGACTAGACGAATTTTGGCGAATCCAGTGTAAATCCATCAAGAAATGACTTAGCAAAAATGATCAGAACTGGAACATTTTCATTACGCGACTGATATTTAGTTTTTCTAGTTTTAAAAGATGCAAGAGAAATGACACAGAACATGAATCGGTTAGCATTTGAATAAATAGATAACATTCTATTTGTTTTTTCTTACTTAGATTGAATGAATGAGAAAAAATATTTCTCACTTAATTTTTCTCCGGAATGTATTGATGTACTGTATTATATTAGTCAATATTAGTCAAATCATTTTATTCGATTCCCATAGTCGGGAGTTGCATGAAAAGAGTAATTGGCCATCTTGGAGTTGGGTTTATAATAAATAACTGTGCTGTACTGTCCTTTAAAAGTCTGTCATAATGTCGTGATATTCATTTTGTTTTGAGGGTTCTTGGTGTAAGATTAAAAATATCTAAAAGAACCATGGGGTTTTCAGAACATATGTAGTCTGCCATTTTGTAACGGCCGACATCTTTGATTTCCATTTTACGTAAATAACTGTGTAATACTAGTCAAGTCCTTTCGTTAGATATTCATATTGATGGGGTTTTGGATATAATATATATACAGATCGGACTTGATTATATACAGACTCGATTACATACAATTTTGGACTCGATTATATACAATTTGAAAAAAAAAAAAATATTTGTTTCAATATTTCAAATATGTTTCAAGAAAAATGCATCCTTTCAATGTTAAGGTGAAATTTAAGTGGCTATTATATGTACAGTGGAGTAAAAATTGTGATTTTTGTAGATTTTGCTTGAATTTTCACCAGGAATTATTTATTTCGATATTGCAGTGAAATTAAGAAAAAATAGAAGTTGGGTGCCAAAGAACAAATTGTAGAGCGGTTAGAGAGCTTTGATAGAAACCATCAAGTTAAATATGAATTTTCAGGATAAAATTAATAATAACACATTAAAAATTACTATTTTTTTTGTTTTTACCTCCAAAATGTAATTAAAATCCAAAAATTTAGATGTTCCATTACTACGAGTATATCCTGTACTAAATTTTCTCATCTTTCAAATGGAAGCAACAGAATCGTCTAGCATACTTTTCAATGTAGAGCCAGTTTAAGGCAACGGAGTCCGAAACAAAAAAAGTTTTATAACTCTGTTATTGTTGAAATTCGAACATATGCGTAGAAGGATATATATATATACTATGACTCAAACACGTAATCGTACCCCACCATGCAGATCTTTCTCCACTACTTTTGAAAGTCGAAAATAAGCTTTCGGAGCATTCAATTAGGATAATGATATATACATCAAATTAAAGCTTAAACCTTCAGCTTTTGGAATATTTCACGAACATATTGTTGTCTTGGTGTGTGTAGATGTAGTGGACACAAATATCGTGTAGAAATAAAAAACATTTTTTCTGTTTTTACTGTGAATAAGTTCTGTGAATTAACACAATTTTTTGTCAATCAAGTCAATAGCAAATCCAATTAACTTTGTCAACCAGCTTCCATTTGGTACCTACAACGTGTCAGTAGGATCTTTCAACACAAAGATATTTTTAGTTGAATGAAAAATTACCCCTTGATTTTTTTGCGATGAATAATTTAATGATCTTTCGTTCTCATGAGTTTGTGGCTGAGGAGTGTATGTATATGTAAGAATGTGTAAGTATACGTGTGAGTATCATCACTCCTTGCAATTCTAGAGCCTACAAACGTATGAACACGAAATAGTACTCATAGCATTATGAACTTCTGGAACAATATGCGTTGAAGTGCTCTTTCAATTTACTCCGAAGTTTGATCGATCGACTACCAAATGAAAGCTGGTTAATACGGTTAATTGAATTTGCTATAAGGTTGGTTAGCAAAAAAATAATGGATAAATTCACAAAATTTCTATAGAAAAAGAAAGAAATCGATTTTTTATTTCTTCTCGATATTTTTGTCCACTGCATCTACACACACCAAGATAAAAATATGTTCGTGAAATATTCCAAAAGCTGAAGGCCGAAACTTTAAAATGATGTATATATCATTATCTCAATAGAATGTTTCAAAAGCTTATTTTCGACTTTCAAAAGTAGTGGAAAAGGATTCGCATGGTGGGGTACGACTACGAGTTTGAGTCTCTGTATGATCGTCTATCATCTCCTGAGAGATTCTGAAAAAAATTAAATCAGAATAAAAAATAAAAAATTATAGGAGGTTGTGGTCAAGACACGACCGCATTGTTGAAGTAGAACTGCGCTGTGGTTTAATTCAAGTTGTTTGTTAATACCTGCGGATATTATTTTATAATGCAACGAAAATTTTGAAATAACCATTCTACCAGTTTGGTCGCTCTGAATTTTTTTTTATTGTAGAATCATTTGATGATTATTGTTCGATGATTCATTCTCACTCGCAGAACAATACTAGGCTCGAGATAAGCGCAGCTGTCATCCTTAGTAGAGAAAGTTTTGCTACTGGCAAGCGAAACCAAATCACATACAAAATTCCAGAACGACATTTAATCTCAACAACCTTGAAAAGAGTAGCACTTCTTCATTATGATCAAGATTAGCGCAAATGCAATACTAGTTGAAAGCAGTTTGGCAACTGGCACGCGAGTCCAAATAAATTAATAACTTAATACAACTTATTGAATAACTTGGTATTCCCCAAATAATTTTTTGGTGCACTACCTTAATACCTGCTTCACCATAGCGTCAGTTCAATGCATTGATGACAGAAATAAAACAATATTAACTGCTTGGAAAAAGGCTGAATATTTGCCTCAGCAGAGATTCATTTATATTTATCATTACGACTGCATTATTTGCAACACAAAACAATCGGCAATCATAGCATAAAAAATAGGCGATTGTTGCATCGTTACAGGGCCAATGCACACGGTAGCAGATACAAATGGGGTTTCAGCGTAGCGCACTATGCACAATTTTTATGTACGGGTTATAAAGCACGCACGTACGCACACAAATATCCTTATAACGATGGGTTGAAGCAACTAAATATACACACACTTATCTCCGTTCTGCGCTCTTCTCAACAGAAGTCCTTTCTGTTTATATTGCCAGTCTAGATTAGTTTAGCTGTCATACTTTGTGGAGAGATTTTTCCTACCGTCATGCGAAACCAAATCACTGACAAAATTCCAGAACATTTATTTTCTTGGTGAGCTGACGATAGCCTAGCTTGATGATTTCCCCACACAATTGTGCAGCTCAGAACCTGCAATGATTGCAATGCTAGAGAAATCAACGAGTGAGTAATTTGGTCGCGTCCACAGCTCAACCCGAAACGAAGACATGTGATCACGCAAAACAAGCAAGAACAAGCGATTGTCATTGCATTGAATACAGAACGATACTGAAAGTTTGCCTTACTTCCTTGCTTGAGACTTTAAACTTCTTCAGTTCATTCGTCTCTAACCTCCAAAAAGGCCCTTGGAAAACTTTACTTTATCCATCATATTACTCCTCCACCCCCATTGCATTATGCATTATGAAAGGCATTCGATTCCTCGCCGTACAGCTCGCCAAGCAACGATGTTGTTCAGTCGATTTCCTCACGAAGAATGAAAGTTTGCCTCAGCGAGATCCACTGTTTATACTCTAGGCATATATTCCCCTTCGTTCTTTATCTTTTCCTTAGTTCACTTCACATCTTACGATTTTCGTTGCTCGTCGATAAGTTGCTCGTTATTGACAGCTCTGTTCGGGAAAGCACACAAATGGACAGAACAAATGTATGAGGAAATGGGAATGCTTCCAATTTTCATCAATTTAAACCATATACAGACTATGGGATTGTAATATATAGCATATCAAACAAATCTTAGGGAATTTCTGATTCGTTTGGTATATAAATCGCCAAAATCCGTTCGCGGCAAAAATAGTTATTTACGTTAACTTTATTTCACAAAAACGTGACCTGTTTTCTGATTTGGCACCCTTAATGAAACACGTAGTTCTACGTCAAAAATATATACATACAAAATATAAAATCGAATTAAAAAAAAATTTTTGACTCGATTATATACAAGATTCGATCATACACAGTAAAAATAAATCGGAGACTGTATATAATCGAGGGTTTCGAGAAAATATGTAGTCCGCCAAAATTTGCAAACATACAAACAGCGAAATGAAACCGTTGAAAAAACAGCATGTCTCAAACATTGAAATAAATATTTTATTGGGAAATTCAGATTGGGAAGATATATTTCTTCTGCACTGCCGCAGGCCACGGTTTTTCAGAACGAACGTACGATTCACGGTTCTTTACAAATAATTCGGCTCTCAAAAGAACCATGGTTTTTTTTTGAACCGCCATAGAATCATAACCTAAAATTAAAAAATGAAGTGCTGCGTGCGATCATGCAGCAGTGATTTTAAATACAAATCGCCAAATGGGCTGTGGAAAGACCATGGGCTGAAATGTCCCGTAATTTTTCAACAGATAGCGCCACTAAAAATGAACAAGATTCAATTCGAGAAGTTCATCTGTCACTAGCTTATGTGTGAATTTCACACTGTGAAGTTTCACAGCATTTCGTTTATTTGTTCACAAACTACAGTTGTTCAAGTGCCATTACCTAAGCATTCGTATAGAAAATGGAAAAAAGAGGAATATCGCATTTTGATCAAACATTGGTCTTTGATGGGAAAAACTCCTGAACATTCGAACAAAGCAACATTAAGGTACATGATGACTTTTACGCCGCAGTATCGCCTGGTGCGGCAGCTCGAAACTTTTAATAAATGATAGTATGCAATCTAGATTCAGAAAAAAACTATGTATAAGTATCTTCAAACACACGAATTACGAATGAAATGTGAATGTGGTACAGGTCGGACTCGATTATATGTGCCAAATTAATAAAGATACAAAATTGGCGTCAAAGAAAAAATTGTAGAGCGGTTGAAGACCTTCAATTTGATTGATAGAAACAATCTAGTTTAATATTTTTTTAAGGATAAAATTATTAATAACACATTAAAAATTATTAACTTTTAAGTTTTTCACTTCCAAAAGGTTATTAAAATCCACTAATGTAGTTGTTCCACTACTATATCCTGTACTAAATTTTCTCATCTTTCAAATGAAAGCATCAGAATTCACTCCCGTAGCGTAATTTCTAATGTAGAGCCAGTTTGAGGCAACAGAGTCCGAAACAAAAAAAAAGTTCTATAACTCTGTCATTGTTGAAATTCGAACATATGCGTAGGAGGAATTTTTTCATCAAATATGATCGACTATCACTTTCTGAGATAATCTGGATAAATTAATTTTTTTTAAATTACTTACAACGAAGAACGTAATCTATCACAATGCATGAATTGACCTAACGTGGGATTTGTTCACTCTTTACTTACAAAGTAAGTAAATAGAATTCGAAAATTGTTTCATTCGATCAATAATTTAATCAATACAAACAAACGATTACATCGAAATTTTAGAATAAATTCTTTGGTAAAATCATTTGGGACCCTGAAAAAGGCCGATAGTTTACGTGGTTTTAAGAAGCAGCTGAAGAGTTCAATCGAATCTTTGCCTCTCCCTCTTTCTGGCATCCAAAATTGTCAACATTTCATGTATTATTCAGCACACAATATCAACAGAGTGAAACCTCGGTCGTTGCTTCTCACCCACAGAAAAGGTGCAATCACTTCCGGTAATTGATTTCTCCCCAATTGGGAAGTATGAAAAAGCGGCACCAATCGTTGGAATCGTCATCTGACAGGATATAACGCAGATGTTTCTGAGCGAGCTCCATTAGATGTGGTGTTTCCTTACTCCCCCTCCCCACTTCCCGGATGCCAACGCCAACGGCGTATTCAAACAAACCCATCCAACGAATCACCGCACGGGGTTACAGCGAAAGTGGAAAATCAGATCTTAATGAACGAAAATTTCTCTTGCTTTCCGGCGAGAGCCACAAGATATATCGCTTTTAAGCAAAGTTGTCCTAAACAAACCAATTTATTTCTGCCGGGAAATCTTACACCGTGGCAGCGCTGTAGAAAGGCCTGACCGCCCTCCCACCCTGTCTCCAGAAAGATTGTGACTAAACTGCGTCAAACCCTCGTTATCTGGGACCATTTTTCACAGCCGCATCCATCTGGTTCTGAGTTTTGCGCGTATTCCGGCAACCGGAAAGTCGGATAGTCTGCTGCCGAGTGTAAGCGACGGGGACCGAATATTTATCTTTTACACCATCAAAATTAAATCAATAAGTTGGCCGTTAGGCACAGAAATTCGGGTTGGTTTGATTTGGCCTGACAGCCCGATGCTATCCGTATTATAAAAAACGGAGGCGCTTAGCTGGGGATGATTTTCTAATGCGTATTCCATTGATTGAGGGGGGGGGGGAAGATTCGATGGCAATATTATATTTTGAGCATTTGGAGTTTTTACCATTAATTTATCCCTGAACATCAATTTGGGCTCAACTTTGAAAGTTTCGAGAAATCTCAGAAATTGAAGATAAGTTGTTTCACATACACTTTCCAAAACTTTCTGAAACGCATCTCAAACAAAATTTTCATTGAAATTTCAACGAAATTTAGTTGGATTTTATGTGACTTACTAAGACCCGAATTTCACCGTTTGTTTCGCTGAATCGTACTTTATTTATCGATTAATTATTCGCAAATATCTTCGTTTTCCATTACTAAACGATTGAAAAGCTTGTTGTTGTGCTAAAGACCCAGTTGTGCTGATTTTATTGTATTTGTCCAAAGCTTTCGATAGAATATCGCAAGAAATTTTATGTCTGAAACTAAGATCTAAATTTTGGGTTCTCCATTCATGCTTCTAATCTGATCAAATGCTATTTCAGCAATCGAATGCAGGCTGTATTTAATGAATTTTATCTCAGTTTCTTCCTGTATCTGAGATTCCCCAAGGTTCTATTCTGTGACCTATTTTGTTTTCTCTGTATATAAATGATCTCTTAAAAGTAGTAAAACATGACAAGATAAATCTTTTTGCTGACGATGTACAATTATTGACGTAGAAGAAAACAAAGTTTTCCATTCACATTGAACACCAGTTTGATACGAAAAAGTTGATTTTCATTAATGACTTTTTCTCGAAAAGTGCTCATTCTGTCTGAAAACTCATTATTATACTCGACACTTCACTAACTCGTAAAACGTAGTTCAAAGCCGTGCCGTTCATTTCGTTTTTACCGAGAATCAGATCCAATGCTTTCAGTTTGGGTATCCGTATCCAATCAGATTTCGCATGGCGCAAATATGTGTCCTCGCAATGTGGAAAAGAATAAACGTGTTTACGTTCATGATATAACATAGCAATTCCTTGCCAAATCCACCTTCTTTGGTTGAAACTTGGTACTTTTGAAGGAAACTACCTAAAATCACAATTTTCATTATCATATTACCAATTTAAATAACGACTGATTCTTTAAAAGGGCGGATCAAAAACCATTGGACTATCTTTGAAAAAATTGTAACTCAAAATCCAGATGTCTGATTCAACTATAATATTTGACAAAGTTGACGGAAAAGTAATGAACTATTCAACGAAAATAATGTTGTAAATGCACTGTAAAATAATCTTGTTAAAAAATTGTGTTTAATATTTAAAACTCGAGGGGTGTTTTGAGGTTTAAAAGTTTTTAATATTAATTTTAATTTTTGAGTGATTCAAATGTTATTTTTCTTAACAACACCTTAACAAAATTAACAACTTTTTTTGTGAATCTGCTCTTGAGTTCATGCTCAGCTATTCTGCGGCGTACAGCTCTGGCCGATGTCGCCAACGAGAGGTTTTCCTAAATGACTTTGACTGATACTTTTGGAGATTTCTTCACTTCCTGGATGATTTGTTGATCCGTTGATTTCGACGACGACATTTTTTGAATCAGTCGGCAATCGAACCGTAAGCATTGTGCTTATGTACAATTTCACGATCTGCTCCCCAACTTATTCCGAACTTGTCTGCAAACTTCTGTGAAATCTGCTGCAAATAATCCCGAACAACAAGATGTATTTGCACACTCTAAAGAAGCCATGTAAGGAAGTAGACAAAAGCTATCAAAAATGTCAATACTTGTTAAATACTTGAACGAGTAAGAGTTAATATACAATTCTATGAAATTACGGTAGTAGTTTTTGACGAAATAGTCTAGAAATTGAGAAAAATATGCAAGATGGCCTTTTTTTGTGCCACTGTAATGTCGATCGAAATATACATCGTATATATCTAAAATCGCATGAAATGCGAAAGACACGATTTTATTTATCACTACAGATTAAGTCGTAATTCGGTACAACAAGCATCGGTTTTATGATACACACTATCGAACGAAACTAAGTGACATCATATATACATATCAGTCAGAGGCAGTTCACAAGTCACGAAAACGTATAATTAAAAAAAATCGAGGGGTTGTTTCCGAGACACGACCGCTTAGGACTTAGAACTTGGCAATCTATTTTTTTTTAATTTTTTGGTTTATCATTTCGGATACTATTTGCGAATATGTCGCAATTTCATAAATAACTCTTTAGTAAAAAGTTCCCGGGACTCTGAAAAGGTTTAATGGCTTGCGTGGTTTCGTAGAATCATTTCAAGAAGCAACGATTCTTTCTTGCCTTTGCGTGAACAATACACTAACTGGTCATATGTCGCAATTTGTGTCTTTATAGCAATGTACGCATTGCACTGAGTATTCAACGAGAGGCATCTTCCATACATCGCCATTCAACAAGCATCAAACACGCGTCTAGCGGATGCCCACAGTGGCAGCGATAAAAACAGAAACACCACGAGAAATACCGTTTATGAAAAATCGTTTCTCGACTCTCGGAGCTTGTTGCATCAGAACAGATTCGATGCAGACGGGAGCAAATACTAATGGCAACTAACGATATCGAAGGTGTGCTATTTACATATACAGGAAATGGACAAGTTCTAAGTTTCGCGCAACGAAAACAAGCAACACGCACAAAGCCAAACACTGATGGCTAGAAGCGACCTATAATCATGCACTCCTCTCTTTTTTCGCCTGCTTTGCCATGGGTCGGACGGTTGTGTTAATTACAATGCCAGATGCACTTTTCGCTATTCCGCGATTTAGAGGCGAATGAACTGCAAAGTTTAAAGCCTCTTAAAAACAAAGAAGAAGAATAAGCTATCCCCCTTCGTTGTTTCTATTCTAGCGGCTGCATAAATGCCCGTTATTGACAGCTCTGTTCGGGAAAGCACACAAATCGACAGAGCTAATGTATGGGGAAATGGTAATGCTTCCAAGTTCCATCAATTCAAACCATATACAGACTATGGGATTGTAATGTATACACTGCGTTTCACAACTATAGAACCACCCATTTTTTTTTAGTTTCCAGAGATATGTAAGAAGTCGGTTGAATTGAAGTATGTAGCGTAGAATACAATAACTATTTCCATTTATAAGACTGGCCATTTAAAGTTTATTGTTGTGTTCAGGCGTGAAACAATAAAAAAAACTAAAATTCCAGTGTTTCTTAACTATAGAACCAGATGGAAAAACTCTTACTCCTTTTGAAAATTAATGCCAAATTAACATGAATTACGATACGTTTATAATTCGTAATTTATCTTTAGTTCTCAATCAGTTCAAATAACCCATTCGGGGTGGTTACGACCATTCTGCACCATGTTGTAGTGTGTATCTCGTTCTACGTAGAGGATACTGCTCGTTTAAGCTCTTTAAATCACTCATACTTCTTGTAAGCTGCATCTACTATCGTACGATTGCTCCTCATAAGTTCCTGAAAGGTTTTTGATTTGGTAAATAAGCTGACCAGTCCAGAATCTGAAGCCCCTATTCATTAAATCATGCTATGATCCTCTAGATTTTATGAATTTATGCCAAATTACCCAATTATCAAATTGCTTTGATGATAAATGAAGATAGTAATTATATCCTACACTATATACTTCAATTCAAACCGACTTCTTACATATCTCTGGAAACTCAGAAAAAATGAGTGGTTCTATAGTTGTGAAACGCAGTGTAGCATATCAAACAAATCTTAGAAAATTTCCGATTCGATTGGTATGCGAATCGTTAATATACGTTCGCAGCAAAAATAGTTATTAACGTTAACTTTATTTCATAAAAACGTGACCTGTCTTCTGATATGGCACTCTTAACGTAAGACGCAGTCCTATGTAAACTATTCACATTCACGTCTAGTTGTGCAAATATAAGGTGCAAAATATGGGAGCCGATCTGGCGTAGTGGTAACATCCATGCCTTTCACGCTAAAGGTCACGAGTTCAATTCTCACTCCCGACATTCTTCCAAAAATGGAAGTAAAAGTGACGAACCAGCCAAATGAGTTGAAAGTCACTATAATACAGATAAAAAAAAAAAGGTGCAAAATATAAGTGCAAATATAAGCGATATATTAGGTGCAAATATTAGGCTGTCAAAAAAGTCCTGCGGTATTTTTTTTGAATTTTCATTTGTTCATAAAATTAGTTACAATCATCTGTTTTAAGTCAAATATGCGCCGTTTTGTTCGATGACTTGTTCTCAACGAGATGCCAACTTCATAATACCCCTGTTATAGAAGCTCGCTTCTTTATTGGCAAAAAACTCGGATAGCCAATTTTCACAGGCCTCTTTTGTGGCTAACTTCTGACTACCTAGCTCGTTCGCCATGGACAAAAACAGGTGGTAGTCACTTGGTGCAAGGTCCGGACTATACGGCGGATGCAAAAGAACTTCCCATCCGAGCTCCCGGAGCTTCTGGCGCGTCACCAAAGAAGTGTGTGGCCTGGCGTTGTCCTGATGGAAGACAATGCGGCCTCTGTTTATCAAAGATGGCCTCTTCTTCATGAGTGCTACCTTCAAGCGGTCCGGTTGTTTGGAGTACAGGTCCGAATTGAGCGTTTGGCCATAGGGAAGCAGCTCATAATAGATTATTCCTTGACAATCCCACCAAACACACAGCAGAACCTTCCTGGCCGTTAATGAGGGCTTGGCCACCGTCTGAGCCGCTTCAACGGGCTTCGACCACGACCGTTTGCGCTTCACGTTGTCGTAAGTGGCCCACTTTTCATCGCCAGTCACCATCCGCTTCAGAAACGGGTCGATTTTGTTGCGATTCAGCAGCGATTCACATGCGTCGATACGATCAAAGATGTTTTTTTTTGCGTCAACGTGTGTGGCACCCATACATCGAGCTTCTTTGTGAATCCAAGCTTCTTCAAATGGTTAATAACGGTTTGATGACTTATCCCCAGCTCTTGGCCGATGCTACGGCTGCTACTGTGCCGGTCTTTCTCGGCTAATTCAGCGATTTTGTCGCAATTTTCGACGACAGGCCTTCCGGAGCGTGGCGCATCTTCGACGACCTCTACACCAGAACAAAAACGTTGAAACCATCGTTGTGCGGTAGAAATAGAAACTGTATCGGGTCCATAAACTGCACAAATTTCATTGGCAGCTTGAGATGCATATTTGCCTTTGTCATAGTAGTACTGTAAAATATGTCGGATTTTCTCTTTATTTTGCTCCATATTTGCGACACTATAACTCACGAACGACTTAACCAAACAAAACACTGTCAAGGACTATATTATTGCGCGCAAAAATACCTTTCCAACAAGCTATAGTATGACTCGATACAATGAATACAACTAGAACTACGCGCTTACAACGACACCTTGCAGGACTTTTTTGACAGCCTAATATAAGTAGTGTATTCATCCAAACTTATTTGCGAGCATTTGCCATGTATGTATATCGCCTCCACTTTTGCATGTATATGTTAGTTAGGCGCATCATATACCACCCAAAATATGGGTTATATGATGCTGTAGATACGCTAGTTATACGATTTACTGTTTGCTGGAGAGTGCTCCCTTGTGAAGTTTGAGAGGATTCGGTAGTGAACTGATCTCTTCGCGGGGTTGCTTATATATAGGGATAGGAAAGAGAAATAGATAAGTGGATTTGGGGAAGTATAACTTGCTAAATAAAACCATTAGCACTACTTGATGAGATGTCGCGAGCTGGTATGCGTGGGTGTACCCTAGCAAACATCGTAATCATAATCTGCCAGTTTAGTTTTTTAATTGTAATTTTTTTTACATTACCATCGCACTCGAAACCGTTCTCACATGATAGAGACTAGGGATTGAATTACCGTGCCAAAATTTCAATAATCGGTTATTCGGTAATGAAAATTACTTTACAAAACAGTACTTTAAAATAAACCACTTTCTTGATGAAACGGCTTTTATTGATAAGGATTAGTTTACAAGAAAACATTTTGCAAGTTTTTGCTACTTAGTTTGTTGGCTAAAGTAATACTTAAGGACCCAAACAATGTTAATTTTTTGGTCTTCTAATCCAGATCGGATATCATTAATGAAATTTCCAGAAGAGAAAAACGCACGTTCATAATCCTATGATGTTGGGCGTACAATACGAAGAGCATCGAATAACATTTTCACGTATTTGCTTTGAAGTCCTCTGTACGAAAACTCTTGTTTGAGGGTTTTAATCAATCCGTTTATAGACGTTGAGCTTGGGCTGGATGTTGAAACCTTTGATTGCTGTAATCGTGGCTCAAGTTTTTCCCTGATGCCCAACTGTTTTGAAAGCTCTGCAACGTCCAGCGGATTTTTTCCCTCCTGTTCTCTAGCTTCTGAATCAATACCATAATCGTCAAATTTCGTCAAGTCACGAACGATTTCAAATGCCTGCTTGATCATTGCAGTCCGATTTTTGATAGAAGACACCGAAGTCAGCATTAATTGTGTTCCGACCACGAGCAGAATTATTATTCATATAGGCAAACAAATCTGCGTATACGAAACGTTTTTCTACAGTCCTTTCAATCAGGGCTTTAGGCAGCTGTTCCGAAATTTGTTTTGATTGCTCCCAAGGCGCCTAGAAGTATATCCTAAGGTGAGGCCGTTTCGTCACTAAGTTGGTTAGGGGAGCGCTATATGAAAACAGTACGGACGAAAGCAAAAGGGGAATTATTTGCTTGAAGCGTGAAAGAGACAGACTGATCACGAGCGAGCTTGGGCACAAGCGTATTGTGTTTTGTTTACAAACAAAAGACAGTAGACTTCCAAGATGGGTGAAGAGTGGTTTTAGTAAGTTGGCCTACCTTCTTCTTCTTGAATGGCGTTAACGTTCCCTGTGGAACTTTTGCCGTCTCAACGTATGCACTAACTAGCGTCATTTATTAATACTTAGTTGAGATTTTCTAAGCCAAATAATACGCCTTGAATGTATTTCGAGGGGCAAGCTCTAGAATACGCGTGATGACAGTGCAAGTCGAAGGAAATTTTCTTTGACGAAAAAATCCCCCAGCCAGACAAAATGAACAAAATCGACTTTTCCGCTGTTTCACATTCTACACAATGCAATACGTTTGGTCAACATGCAAGCAAACATTTTTTGTTCGAAAACATTTGAGCAATTTTGAAAAAAACGTTTCTGAAAAATCACTGTTTGTCCGCATAACAGACGTAGCAATTATTTATATTATTGAGTATTAGTAATACAGCTTTCATACATCGTTCGAAAATCAACAATTGTCAGTATTTTGTGCTATACGCTAAATCTACATTTGAATCACATTTTTTGTAGAGTCCAAACATGTCTATCACGATAGTGTCTGATTACTTAGTGTTTCCTAATAGATGAATATAAGAAACCATTGAAACGCTGTTCATATAATTACAATTTTCTGTACACGATGAACAAAGAGAAGCAATTGTGTTTTTTAATGTTATAATTACCTAAATTTTTGCATTTGAATCTTCAAGTAGATAATGAAACAATCAGATTAGTAGTGAAATTAAAGTAATATTCGTTCTTAGAATTATAGCTCCACGGATTCAACATTGAATTATTCCACATACTCAGCATTTACTCATACCGTTGGAGTAAGTCACTCCACCATCTTTATGCGATTGATCGTGATCGTGATCGGTAAATCATGTTGCTAAAATTACCAACATTGCAGATTGACTTTACAAATTTAATTAAATGAAAAAACACGATCCTGCTGTTCTTATCATATCCCAGAGTATTCTTCAGGAAAAAAGTACTATCATAGACTCGCAACAAATCAAGAGCACCTTTTCCAGACATTTCACTAAATTTCTTCCAAACCTTTTTGATTTTATCCGCTAACAACTGAAACTACCGACGGAGACGTTTTGATTATTATCGGAATTGTAAATACTAATGCTACAAATGGAGCAACCTGGTGATTACGTCTAGGTATGCGGACAAATGTTTATTGAAACGATTGATGCATAAATAGACGCAAGTGTTTTCTAAATGGAAAAAATATGTTATAATCCGCAATATCACCTAGACCATCTTTTTGGCGATAATTTCCTTCAACTGGACAGATCAATTCATCGGAAATTTGCATGGCTATGCTTGTAGGCCAAAAAACAACAAAAATGCGTTTTCCCAACACTAATGGTGTTTTTTTTTTTTTTATCCAAAATATATATTTTTATTAAGGCTCATATGGCGTCAACCTGACGGGGCCGGGAGTTCAATATTTCGACAATGTTTGCCTTATAACTATGTTAGTAATATGTAACCGATTACTCGCGGTTGGCTCGAGGTTAGTATTACAAGTGTTTTCGTAATTGTGATGTTGCTGTCTTCAATGATCTGTACCTGTGCCCGACACGGGATACTTCCTATTGGGATGCAGCTGACCATTAATCAGCAACGCCCCCCTAGTCTGTACCCCATATCTAGCGTGGTGCGTCTTCTCGAGGAATCCAGGATAGAATGGTCATCTACTAATGGTGTTGTCGATTACGTCTTCTATGCAATCACGGGCAGTGTTGTAGCATAAATTGCAATAAAACGTCAATTTTATAAAGGGTGCAGTTCTTCCGACATGACAGTTCAATTCCTTTATCAGTTCTTCATCGCTGAAGCTTATCCTGTGCTTCATTTTCAGATCGGGCAGCGATTTTTGAACTGAAGGTCGAATATCGTAGAATCGGTCTAACATTGCCAGTTACGTTTCGATCTTATTTTGATTCTCGAGTAATATTTCAAAGCGGCATGAAGGCAAAAAATCCCGTGGCCGAGTGGTTAGCGTCATAACTAACATGCCGGGTGTTCGGGTTCGATTCCCGTTCTGGTCGGGGGAATTTTTCGTCAATGAAATTTCCTCCGACTTGCACTGTGATCACGCGTATTCTATAGCTTGCCACTCAGAATGCATTCAAGGCGTGTTATTTGGCATAGAAATCTCAACTAAGTACTAATAAAAATGACGCAAGTAATACTACGTTGAGACGGCGAAGTTCCTCTAGGAACGTTAGTGCCATTGAAGAAGAAGAAGAAGATGAAGGCAAATATACTGGATAATAATCCCTAATAGAGATGTGCATTAAACACGATATGAACTGACAACAAATGATACCTCTATCAACATTCAACACTTTGAAAAAGGCTCTTGTCGAAGCCTTTAACCCAAAGATTGTCAGAGTTTTCATTATGCAATTATTTATATTATTGAGGATTAGTAAAATTACATTTAAAAATTATGTGTTCGGTGTTCGGAATGTAAGACAAAACGATAGTTTCAGTGAATAAGGCTCGAGCTCAAACGAAATTTTCATTCGAATATAAGACACTTTCATTCGATGGAAGATACTTTCATTTTCATTTGGCGATTTCATAACTTCGCATCAGTATGGTTGAATGAAACAAATGAACGTGAAATGAAACAAGACTGTTCAGAGGTGAAGTGACATTCTCTTTATTGAGCTTGAAGAGAGAGCAGTATTTTCAGCCTGCATGAGTTTGCAGCAAATCGAAAGGCGATAGGCTGATTAGTGAGTGACGATGTGTCAATTGAAGTGAAATTGCAAAGCGGCCCATACACGATCATTCGTATTGAGATCAGTTCGACAGAATAACATTAAAAATGATCGTGTAATTCCACAAAGTTGGGATGACTGGCAATAATGACGAAAATCCGGATTTTCTGATACCAGTTCGCCATTACTAAAATAGGGCAGGGCACGTTCATTTGATTAATAACTATTGACAATTAATAATTTAAATTATTAATTAAAGACTATCAGAAATAATTTTCGTTTAAGCCTCTTCCACTGCATAGAGAAAACTTTTCAAACTATCAATCAGAATGTTTAATTGATACAGAAAAGATGATTTCCATTCCGAAAACGTGCTTATTTCTTTCACGTATATGAGTGCTAAGGTCGGAATCGGCTTCGTTGTCGTGAATGATTGTACACATTCAGTTACCCTGGTATGCTATAAAGGTCCACGGATTAGTATTAGTGAAAAAGCAGCAAAATATTTTGAGGAATATCATCGTAGTTGTGCAAACTATTTTAATTTTTGTGCGTAATTTGGGTGTAATACATAAAAATTCAAGCATACCTGTTATATTAGAGACCATAACAATACTGTACTTTCCTACATTGACAATGTATTGACAATGGAAATGATTGTGCAAGGTTGACGAATAAGGACAATGTGGATTGAAGTGAATTTCGAATGAGCATCATTACTGGCAATGTCAAACCGAATGATCGTGTAAGGGCTGTTTAAGGCTATAACCAGGAACCACAACGTGGTATCATAACAGCACCAGGCGTTACCATTTTGTTGGAAACACACGAACATGTACATTAGAAGCTTGAATTCGTCCATTCAATGGAAGCGCATGGTGTTTTTAAGTAACGCTTAATCGTTTTTTTTTCTTTCCGCGAATATTTCTCATCGTTACGCACACATTCACAGAAAATTTGGCGAAATACTTAAGAACTTAAAATTTCAAACTTAAAAATGGTGTTCACGTGTTCAATTATTTTTCACGAGCTTGCAGCATTTCAAAAATAACAAGAAACTCGTTTAAGAGTTCGGTGTCTCGTTAGTTTTTTTTTTTCCAGAGTGTATAGCCTAACTCAATCGATCGAGGACTCTGTATCAATCACTGTTTCGTATAACGTAACATATTACCATTTTCAACTTCGAGCGTCACCAACCACAACAGTGTCGTTATGATGATACTAAAAATGATGGTCATTGGATTTTGGCCCAAAGAAATTTGCTCCAGTTAACGTTTACATTTACTAACATCGACATTCTCGCAAAGTAATTAATGATTCATCTACCCAAACCACGATTCTGAGAGAAGCATTGATTATCCTGTCGGAAATATGACTTGCGTATTCACACCATAAATTTGCTCATTTGCTGTAAAATTCATCAACATTTCCTAAACGGGGAAAAAACGTTCATAGACAATCAGTTAAAGTTTTCCAAAACATCATTGTGTCGAAAATTATTCAAGATTACCTTAGCATGGGTTCCCTCTCATTGCTCGATTCCGGGGAATGAGAAAGCGGACTCGCTAGCTATGGTGGGCGAATCAGAAGGCACACTTTTTGAAAGGCAATTTGCTTATAATGAATTTTTCCACATTCCTCGTCAGCACACGCTCGTAAGTTGGCAGCGCATGTGGAGTGAGGATGAGTTCGGTCGTTGGTTACACACGATTATCCCTAAGGTCTCGACGAGTGCATGGTTCAAGGGATTGAATATAGGTCGTGATTTCATTCGCGTGATATCTCGGCTTATCTCCAATCACTACAACCTAAACGCGCATCTTTATCGCATTGGGCTCGCAGCAAACAATCTATGTGATTGTGGCGATGGCTACCACGACATCGAGCATGTTGTCTGGTCGTGTATCCGGTTCCATGCTGCCCGCTCTCAGCTCTCCAGAGCATTGAGGGCACAAGGCAGACAATCGGATATCCCCGTCCTGTTCCTCAGAAACGCCGATGTCAACGTTTAATGATGTTTCCTTCGTTGTGTCCCTGTTTCATATCCCTCCTATCCGATCTATAAACTTTCACTTAGTCGCGGCAATACATACACACACTCTTTACAGATACACGGGCCGAAGGTTGTGCAGTCCACTGATGATTCAACAAGAGCCAAAGGTTGTACCGCTTATGACAACTCTACACGAGCTGATGATTGCGCCGGCTAGTGATCATTCTATCCTGGATTCCTCGAGTCGAGAAAGACGCACCACGCTAGATATGGGGTGCAGACTAGGGGGGCGTTGCTGATTAACGGTCAGCTGCATCCCAATAGGAAGTATCCCGTGTCGGGCACACATACAGAGCATTGCAGACCGCAACATCCCAATTATGAGAACACTTGTAATACTAACCTCGAGCCAACCGCGAGTAATCGGTTACATATTACT
Organism: Toxorhynchites rutilus septentrionalis; assembly: GCF_029784135.1. NCBI lineage: Eukaryota > Metazoa > Arthropoda > Insecta > Diptera > Culicidae > Toxorhynchites > Toxorhynchites rutilus. The sequence continues at coordinate 74,922,926 of NC_073744.1, read as the reverse complement.
AATATAGTTGTAAGCAAACATTGTCAAAATATTGAACTCCCGGCCCCATTAGGCTGACGCCATATGAGCCTTAATAAAAATATATATTTTGGATAAAAAAGAATTGTGATTTGCACAAACCTTATATCATTCCACGTTTATATTAATGAACGATCTTACGTGTATCGTGAACGGACAAATGAGAGGGGTTGTAAATTGGAAACTGGAGAAATTATTAGTTCTGTTGACACTTTTTACGTCGAATATTTCTTACAAGAACACAGGCTCGGGAACCAACCACCCTACCAATATTGTGACCTGATATTTGCGTGGGGTTTATTTATAGCGTGTGTTTGGCAGCTGCTCATTGATACCTCTGCTGAAATCATATTCAGGTCGTGCTCTGGAGAATTTGGGGGAATGGTGCTGGCAGAGACATAACCACGCTACCAGCGACACGCCACGCTGATATTAAAGAGCGTTTTAATTACGGCTTTCTTTTAATGCGATATGCTTCTCGACGTCAACGTTGTCATTATCAGAAGGCTGTGGTTGCCGCCAGTATTCCTCCCTACGTATGACGATTTAGGAGAAAATGTAGTGGGTGATCGTTTCCAAATTGCTGTTTGCTTCAGGTGTCAGAAGCGGTTGCTGTAATAAATAACTGGCAGTGAAATTGGAAACATTATGCTCGGAGGAAAATAGCTCGGGTGTATGGGTTTAATCAGTTTGCATAATCGGCTGGAATAGTATATCTGTGCGATGTTTTATATTTTTATATATTTTCTAGATGACCCGGCAAACTTCGTTCCGCCCAGAATGGATTTTTTGTTATGAATACTTACAAACATTCACGTTCTCTTTATAAACGAACGTTCAACGTTCTAATTGACCCTTTACAATTTCCTTTAACTATAAGTTTCCTAGTACTTCTACCAGAACTCGTCATTATCATATTCTTGTACAGGTTTGACATAGCTGTCAACCAAAGCGTCATATCGTTAGTTGAATGTCTGCCATTTTACAATATGGATCGTTTTAGCATTGCACAACGTGTTAATTTTGTTAAATTATACTATAAAAATGATGAAAAACCGGCAAATGTTTTTCGAGCATTACGGACGGATTTTGGTCGTCATGGACGGCCTACAGAGCACACAATCGCTAATGTAGTGCGTAAATTCGAACAAACTGGATCCGTAGCGGATATTGTGAAACCTGTGCATCATCGTAATGTGCGTTCGGCCGAAAATATTGCTGCTGTTGCTGCCAGTGTGGAGGATGACCCGAATGATTCGATTCCACGGCGTGCTCAGCAATTGGGCTTGTCAAACACATCATTGTGGCGAATTTTGCATTTGGACTTGCACCAACATCCATACAAAGTCCAACTGGTACAAAAATTAGAGCGTGGTGACCATGGAATGCGTCGGGCATACGTCGATTGGGTGAACGAACAACAGCAGCAAAATGCTGAATCTTCGCATCAAATTTTCTTCAGCGATGAGGCACATTTCGAGCTCGGTGGCTATGTGAACACCCAAAATTTCCGTATATGGAGCTCAGAAAATCCACACGTGATTGTTGAGAGGCCATTGCATCCGCCAAAAGTCACTGTGCGCATTATGGTCTGGTGGAGTCATCGGGCGGTATTTCTTTGAAAATGAGGACGGCGAGACGGTAACTGTGAATGGTGAGCGCTATGGCCGCATGTTAACCGATTTTTTTTGCCACAAATTGTAGATATGGATACGGATGACATGTGGTTTCAGCAGGATGGCGCCACGTGCCACACAACACGACCAAACATGGCCATATTGCGATCGAAATTTGAGGGACTCATAATTTCGCGTTTTGGTGATGCCAATTGGCCGTCCAGATCATGCGATTTGAACCCGCTAGACTTTTTTTTGTGGGGTTATGCGAAAGACCGTGTCTATGCCATCTCTCCGCAAACTCTTCAACATTTGAAAGACAACATTCGTGAAGTTATGACCGAAATATGCCCCATATGTGCCGAAAAGCCATCGAAAATTACCTGTTCCGGATCAAGGTGTGCGAGGAAGCTCTAGGTGGACAGTTGAATGATGTTGTATTTCACACATAATGGCATAAACCAAACTTTAATTTGAAATAAAAGTTTCATCGAAATTCGAATTCTAAGTGTGTTTTATTTCAATTTACTTTCGGAATTTAAAGTTGGAAAACCCTGTATAATATTTGACACATTATATTCCTTTCTAGAGTTTTACACACCAACTCATTTGTAGATCCATTTTTATTTGTATAGACAACAAACATCGAATGGACTAACAACGCTTATCACGGTGTTATTGTAGAACATATTTTTCCATAATTTTCCGCATTTTCCCATTTTCCCTCAGTGTTTTCCGAAAATTTTCATTTGTCATGTTCAGTACGTACGGTTGGTTGAAACATGTGTGATATTTTTATGGGACCCCCCTTCCTCTTCCAGAGAAGGGAAGAGTGTCATACCATCTGGGATTATTTATTGTTCTGTAAAATCCATTTCAATTTTGGTTCTATTATTTTATTAGTCCTCGAGTTATTCAAAAAATTGAGTTTCATTTGTATGCTTTCCCATATCGATAGGGGGAGTAGTGTCGAACCACCATAGAAACATTTACTGTCCTCTAAAACCCTCACATGCCAAATTAAGTTCGAGTTGCTTGATTATTTCCCGAGTTATGCAAACCATCCCCCTACCCATTTGAGAGGGAGGAGGAGTGTCGAATCACAATTGTAACATTTCACTCTCCCTAAAACTAAATATTTATATAAATATTTATTTATATATATATTTATAGTTTTCGAGTTCTGCAGAAATGTGTGCTTCATTTGTATGGCAGCCCACCTCAGATAGAGGGGAGGAGTGTCGATTTACCACAGAAACGATTCGTGCCTCCTAGAACCTTCACATGCCAAATTTGGCTCCATTTGCTTGATTAGTTTTCGAGTTATGCAGAAATTTGTCTTTCATTTGTATGGCAGCTCCCCCTTAGAGAGGAGAGTGGAGTGTCTAACTACCATAGAAACATTTATTGCACCCTAAAACCTCCATATACCTAATTTGGTTTCATTTGCTTCGTTTCTTCTCGAGTAATACAGAAATTTGTGTTGGGAAGAGTATCTAACCACAATAGAATCATTTATTGCACCCTAAAACCTCCACATGCTAATTTTCGTTTTATTTGCTTGATTGATTCTCGAGTAATGCAGAAATTTTTGTTTCATTTGTATGACAGATACTACCCACCCCCCCCCCCCCAACTATCATTAGAACCATCCTCGTCCCCAAAAAACTCCTACATACCAATTTTTATGTCGATTAGTTCAGTAGTTTCCGAGTCCATAAGAATCAGACAGGCAGACAAACAGCCAGAAATCCATTTTTGTATATATGAACAATTCCAAATGAAATCGACTAATAACAAAACATGAGTATTTTTGATTCGAATGAAAGTGTGTATTCCGTTTGGGTTAGAGGAAATATGAGTTTTCCACAGCAATTGGGATTTTTTTGACTCAAGCGTAACTTTTGAAAAGGGCGTATCGATTTGAGTAAGAGAAATCTTTGATAATTTATATCTCAAAAACTCTGAGTCGTACCGAAATAGTGTCTTAGAAAGAGTTATAGAGTATTGATGGTTTAATATGAAAAAAATGTACACTGAGAAAACAAATTAGTACTCTTTTTTTATTTACAAAATAAAAATTCAATTTGCAATATCCAAAATACATATTTTTTAATTTTTTTCTATGAATCCTGATGTGATATAAAACAAAAAAGGTTATTATCAATCTCCTTCTAAATGTAGTCATTCTCGAGATATTTAAAAAAATATTTCTAATTTATTGTCTTTTTTATAGTAAAGAATCCCTTTTAATATGTTTGTCGTGTTATACCGTCATGTTCTTGAAATTTTATGAATTTGCTTATAATTTTCAACAACTTTTCCAAATACATCATCATGGTTCATTTTTTGACTCAAGCGTAACTTTTGAAAAGGGCGTATCGATTTGAGTAAGAGAAATCTTTGAAAATTTATATCTCAAAAGATATGAGTCGTACCGAAATAGCGTGTTAGAAAGAGTTATAGAGTATTGTTGGCTTAATTTGAAAAAAAAAATACACTGAGAAGAAAAATTAGTACTCTTTTTTTTTTATTTACAAAATAAAATTTTATTTTGCAATATCAAAAAATATGTATTTTTTATATTTTTTTCAATTTTTTCATAGAAAAAAGAAGTCATGCAGAAAATTTAAAAAATGGGCCCAAGATGGTAAAACTATTTTTGAAGAAATTTGTGGAACATCAAATTTTTAGGAATTTTCGAAACTTCGAATTTTTGTATGTTAGCAATCATTCTTAGCCACAAATTATGACTTCTGATGTGATTTAAAACAAAAAATCTTTTAATATGTTTGTCATCTTATACCGTCATGTTCATGAAATTTTATGAATTTTCTTATAATTTCCGAAAATTTTTTTGATTGATTGAAGTTTGTATTAAGATAAAAAAGATTTTTTAGTTTCGCTACGTTTTGTATTACCCAACATGTCTTCGAATGTTTCGTAACGTAACTCCTAAACATATGTCTTTACCATAACGATGTATTTGGAAAAGTTGTTGGAAATTATAAGCGAATTCATTAAATCTCATGAACATGATGGTATAACAAGACAAACATATTTAAAGGGCCTATTTACTATTAAAAAGACAATAAATTACAAATATTTTTTTAAATATCTCGAGAATGACTACATTTAGAAGGAGATTGATAATAACCTTTTTTGTTTGAAATCACATCAGGATTCATAATTTGTGACTAAAAATAATTGCTAACATACAAAAATTCGAAGTTTCGAAAATTCCTTAAAATTCGATGTTCCACAAATTTTGTCAAAAATAGTTTTACCATCTTGGGCCCATTTTTCAAATTTTTTACATGACTTCTATTTTATATGAAAAAATTGAAAAAAAATATAAAAATACATATTTTTTGATGTCGCAAATTAAAATTTTATTTTGTAAATAAAAAAAGAGTACTAATTTTTCTATAAATCATTTTCAAATTAAGCCAACAATACTCTATAACTCTTTGTAAAACACTATTTCGGTACGACTCATATTTTTTGAGTTATAAATTATCAAAGATTTCTCTTACTAAAATCGATACTACCTTTTCAAAAGTTACACTTGTGTCAAAAAATGAACCATAATGATGTATTCGGAAAAGTTGTTGGAAATTATAAGAAAATTCATAAAATTTCAAGAACATGACGGTATAACACGACAAACATATTAAAAGGGATTATTTACTATAAAAAAACAATAAATTAGAAATATTTTTTTTAATATTTCGAGAATGGTTGCATTTAGAAGGAGATTGATAATAACCTTTTTTATTTTAAATAACATCAGGATTCATAATTTGTGATTAAAAATTACTGCTAACATACAAAAACTGGAAGTTTCTAAAATTCCTAAAAATTCGATGTTCCACAAAGTTCGTCAAAAATAGTTTTACCATCTTGTGCCCATTTTTTGAATTTTCTACATGACTTCTATTTTGTATGAAAAAAATTTAAAAAAAATTAAAAATATGTATTTTATATATCGCAAATTGAATTTTTATTTTGTAAATAAAAAAAGAGTTTTTTTTTCAGTGTACATTTTTTTCATATTCAACCATCAATACTCTATAACTCTTTCTAAGACATTATTTCGGTACGACTCATAGTTTTTGAGATATAAATTATCAAAGATTTCTCTTACTAAAATCGATACTACCTTTTCAAAAGTTACGCTTGAGTCAAAAAATTCCCAATCGCTGTGAAAAACTCATATTTCCTCCAACCCAAACGGAATACACACTTTCATTGGAATCAAAAATACAAGTTTTTAAAATCTGCATTTTTGCTGATATACAGTAAGGTGGCAGTGGATGTATGGGAGAAATTTGATCATCGAATTTCAAAAACCGACCATGTACATTCTGTTTATTGGCCCAAAAAATGATTTGTGCAAAGTTGCAGCTCAATCGGACATGGTTTAGGGGTTCCTCAATGCACTAAAATTTTTGATTTTTTGGCCACTCAGGCTAAGTCTCAAAAAGTCTATTTTCGGCCAAAAATGTTTTTTTCAAGATAACACCAGATCTCGACGTTTTAGGCATTTTTGAGTCATTTGACATCGAAAAAAAATCGATTTTAGAGGATAAAAAAATCAAAACTTTGAGAGCTTTTAGGCACCCCTAAATCATGTCCGATTGAGCTGAAATTTTGCACATGTCATTTTTCGCTTCGGTTCTTTAAATTCGATAATTATTTTTTTCCATACCTTCATTGCCTCAGTCTCAAAGGTCGAATTTCAGCCAAAATTTTTTTTTTCGAGATGACACCAGATGTCGACGTTTCATGCATTTTTAAATCATTTGGCATCGAAAAAAAAATTTCGATTTTCCAAATTTCCAAATTTCCCCCCTTGGAAGATTTTCGAGGATAAAAAATCAAAACTTTGAGCGCTTTGAGACACCCCTAAATCATGTCCGATTGAGCTGAAACTTTGCACAGATCATTTTTTGGGCCAATAAACAAAATGTACATGGTCGGTTTTTGAAATTTGACATGACCATTTTCGCTGCCATCCTAATATACAGCCATTCCATGCCAAACCGAAAGAGTGTTTCTCAGATTGTCGTCAAAAGTGGTAGTTTTGATCTTTAGAACAAATTATTAGAGTCGTATTTTTTAATTTTTTTTTTTTTTTGTTAGGGTGACCATTTCCAGTTTGGGGTGGTCCGAAAAATCAATTTTTTTCGCATTTTTGCCAAAAATGACTTTTTTTAAAAATTCATAACTTTTGAACCACTGTACCAAATCAGATGTGCGATATATTAAACTAAAGCTAAAGCTAGCTGGTCTTTTTTTGGGAAAATACTACAGTTGCAGAAAATTTGAATTATGTTTTCGTTATTATTGATTGTTTTTGTTTTTTATAGTTTTCATGGTCTCGGGACCAAAGGCGTTATATTCTTTTATATTTTTTTTTGGAAAGCTGAGTATTTTTCACATAGCATATCTCGAAACCAGGGATGCTTTTTTTCATTTTTGAGTTATTATTTGTCAAAGATAACCGATGGTCCGAAAAATCATTTTTCCCACTACAAAAAATCATAACTTTTGATCTACTGGACCGATTCAAATGATCGACATATCAAATTAAAGCCAATAAGCTAGCTTGAAAAAATATTACACTCTGAATAGAAATGGATTTTGGTTTCTTAATTATTGATTATATTTGTTTTCTATAGCTTACATCGTTTCGGGACCAAGAGCGCCATATTTTTTTATATTTTTTTCCTGAAAGCTGAGGTTTTTTCACATAATACATCTGAGAGAGGTGTTATTTTTAGTTTTTAAGTTATGATTTTTCAAAGTTAACATGTTTTCAGTTTTCGTTTAATATTTCTATGCGACTAGACTGGATGAATGTGACTATAATCCAATTAATTAGCAAGTATGTTATTTAGAAAGGCTAGCTAGTAATTTAATTTGATATGTCGATCATCTGAATCGGTCCAGTAGTTCAAAAGTAATAATTTTTTAGAAAAAGTCATTTTTGGGAAAAAAGGGAAAAATGATTTTTTGAACCATCGGGTAACTTTGAAAAATCGTAACTCAAAAACGGAAAAAATGCCTCCCTGGTTTCGAGATATGTTATGTGAAAAATTCTCAGCTTTCCATAAAAAATATAAAAAATATAGGGCCCTTGGTCCCTAGACCATGAAAACTATAAAAAACAAATACAATCAATAATGACAAAATCAAAACCTGAAATTTTTGTAAGCGTAGCCAAGAATGACTAGCTTATAAGCTTTGATTTGATATTTCGACCGTCTAAATCGGTTCAGTAGTTCACAAGTTATGAATTTTTGAAAAATGTCATTTTTGAAAAAAGGGGAAATATTTTGGATCACCCTAAAATGAAAATGTGCACCCTAAAAAAAAATACGGGTCTAATAGTTAGCGATAAAGAACGAAACTAACACTTTTGACGAAAATCTGAGAACTACTATATCGGTTTGACATGGAATGGCTGTATAGATATAACATTGAACATCGCCGATTCATCTCGAATCAATTCAATTCTATCCTAGAAAAATGAATATTCGATCTTTAACCTTTTTTTATTAACTATTTGCGGTCGTTTGTCTGCTCTCAGCCACCACAGCCGGGAAACAAAATTCAACGATGTAATAGATTACAACTTTTCTAAGCGAATTTAAATATCTATGGAACTTTTTCACGAATGTATACCAAGTTTCTATGAATAATAGGTAACGATACTCGGTATAAACAAAATATTATCAGCGTGGAAAGATTAGAGGATTTCTTACGAGGAAAATTAATTCCGACCGCAATGGGCTAATATCTGTAATTATTAATCTGTGAATTCCGGTTTCATATGCATACACTTGATATGTCCCCGAAAGACTTAATACTATGTCAAAACAGTCGTTAAACAACATCTTGTTTCGCTCAGGATCTACTGACTGCGGTAGTAAATCCAAAATAATCGATTCATCGCAAGATTTAATATCACACACAAAGAGTCCACAGTCAAACGTCAAGACGAATGGAAAGATTGATCTGACAATTTCATTACACAAAAGAAAGTCAGAAATTTATAGCACACCCCTAGGTAGAAGGTGCACTCAAATTTCCGCCAAACTCTATATTTCTGAAACCGAAACCACCTCTGAGCTGAACAAATTTGTACGCAAACAACACATTCGTTTTGGCTTCTCCCACACATAAAACTCTGCTCCCAACATAGGTTCCACGTCAGGCAAAATAAAACATGAGCGGGCCGTCGTCCACACAGACGGTACCCCAGCAAAGTTTAACCCATACGCCATCATTTCGTGGTCGGGTAAAAAAGGAGCCTCAAAAACAGATTATCTGATATCGTATCTGGAGCAAAGGTTCAAGATACGTTGCTTGCATAAAGGGTGTGTCACATCAAATTGCATCACGGAAAAAACGCTGTAGAAATTCGCCCAGTAGACCGATCCTTTTGAAAATTTTAGACAGTAAAATAAAAACCATTAAACAACTTTTGGCATTTTCTTTTTATTCATATTTCGAGCCCAAGCCCGTATGCTCGCACCTTCCTCTTTACCCCGTAAGGTTCTGTACAACGTCAGGTTGTAGTTTTTTTTGAACAGAAATCCATTTTCTCTTGAAGTCCGCCTCCGATTTGACAATTTTTGGGTTCTTCCGGAGGGCCTGCTTCATAATCGCCCAATATTTCTCTATTGGGCGAAGCTCCGGCGCGTTGGGCGGGTTCATTTCCTTTGGCACGAAGGTGACCCCGTTGGCTTCGTACCACTCCAACACGTCCTTTGAATAGTGGCACGAAGCGAGATCCGAAGATCACAAGCGCGGGATCCGAGATCTACGCGCTTGTGATCTTTTTCACTGACGGAGCATCCATTTTTGCCGTTCTTCACCTTCCGGTCGATGATTAGGTTCTCGAAGTATCGTTTTAGTACTCTGCTGACCGTGGATTGGACGATTCCCAGCATCTTACCGATGTCCCGATGTGACAACTCCGGATTCTCGAAATGAGTGCACAGAATTAATTCACGACACTCTTTTTCGTTCGACGACATTTTTCCAAATTTACGAAAAATTGACAGTGAAGCATGGCCAACGTGATCTATACACTCTTATCTGATTATAAGCGAAAGCTGAAGATATAATTCCTAAAAATTAAATTTCTACAGCGTTTTTTCCGTGATGCAATTTGATGTGACACACCCTTTAATCCGTCGCTGGTCGGATTTGGCTTTGCCAGTCACCGGTCCACGGGTGCGGTGGTGCAAGTGGGGAAACACAAAACGACTTGTGTTCCACCAGACTTGATTTGAAGCTTTCGTGAAGAGAAGACGCATACATCTTTGAACACGTAGGAATACACGCTTTCGATTTCGGGACTTGGATCGATATCCTCCAGATAGAAGAAGCTACATATGAATCCCAAACTGGAAAATTCCCCGTGACGGTAGATGCTGGGGTGCGAGGTAATGCTGACATTTGACTTCCAATATGGAATTAGACGCTACACATCATGCGCCAATTAACATTAATTTATTCTAATAAGTGACTGGTGACATATTTCCATTTAAATTAATTCATAAAATCACCAGTAATAATCTCCTCCACCAGTGTCATATTTTAGCAAAATGCGGTCGACAGCGATGGTTCCCCGGGAGCCGACTATCTATCTCTTGGAAGCGCTCCAGTTCCGTGCCAGGCTCTGAAGTAACTCGCTGGCATTTCGTCCAGGAAGCAGTAGTTATCGCAGCGATTAAGCTCCAGACATGTAACACTTAAAAAAGCCATTAGAGTGGCGGAACTCACATCTCGTCGTCATCATTCGTGGCGGAACGTGGCAACGACGAGATGATAGACATAATCATTCCCTTCTCTGGAGTGTATATGTGTACTCTTTGCAGGAGGGATAATCCTGCGTCAGTGCTAGTTGAGTTATCTCCCAGATGAATATGTCTATGAACTAAATTTGGCTCTGCGGTAAATTTGTATATTTTATCAGACACAGTGCAGTAATTGGTTGGTTGACTTTGGCGAATAGTAACATGATCTTTTTCGTGGCTTTTGTGATCGAGTGGTTGGCGGTTCCCATTCAGGCCGGGAGATTTTTGGGCGAGGGAAACTTCCTCCGGCTTGCACGCGAATTCTAGAATGTGTCACTCAGAATATATTCGGGGCGTGATATTTGTTATAATCTCGCAAAGTGACGCAAGCGCCAGAGGGAAGAATTTTCAGTACGTGACTTTTTGCAAAATTGCATGTATAATCAGCATACGCGTACATTACGAAAATTTGATCTGTACAAATTGTGTACAATTGATGGAAAAACATTGCCATCAGCTTGATTTTTCAAAAAAAAATTATAGGAGGTTGTGTTCAAGACACGACCGCATTGTTGACGTAGAACTACGCTGTGGTTTAATTCAAGTCGCTTGTTTATAACTGCGGATATTATTTTATAATGCTACGAAAATTTAGAAATGACCATTCTACCAGTTTGGTTGCCCTGAAATGTTTTTTTTTATTGTAGAATCATTTGACGATAATTATTTGATGATTCATTCTGGTGCTCGCAGAACAATACATGCTCGGGATAAGCGCAGCTGTCATCCTGAGTGGATAAAATTTTGCTATTGGCAAGCGAAACCAAATCACATACAAAATTCCAGAACGACATTTACTTTCTTGGCGACTAAATAAATGAAATATACTCTATCTGTTAATCTCAACAACCTCGAAAATAGTAGCACTGTTTCAGTGTGATCAAGATTAGCGCAAATGCAATACTAGTTGAAAGCAGTTTTGCGACTGGCACGCGAGCCCAAATAAATTATTAACTTAATATAACTTATAGAATAACTTTATATTCCCCAAATATTTGTTGGTGCACAACCTTAACACCTGCTTCACCATAGTGTCAGTTCAATGCATTAATGACAGAAAACAAACAATATTAACTGCTTGGAAAAAGGCTGAATATTTGCCTCAGATTCATTATTAATACCCTAGCATAAATATTTCCGTCCCGCTCCCCTCCATGTTTATATCTATCATTACGACTGCATAATTTGCAACACCAAACAATCGTCAAACATAGCATAAAAAAAAATAGGCGATTGTTGCATCGTTACAGGGCCAAGGCACACGGGAGCAGATACAAATGGGGTTTCAGCACTATTTCTACGTACAGTTTATGAAGCACGCATGTAAGCACACAAATGTCCATATATCGATGGCTTGAAGCAATTGAACATACACACACTTATCTCCGTTTTGCGCTCTTCTCAGCAGAAGCCCTCTCTGTTAATATTGCCAGTCTAGATTAGCTTAGCTGTCATCCTTTGTGGAGAGAGTTTTCCTACCGTCATGCGAAACCAAATCACTGACAAAATTCCAGAACATTTATTTTCTTGGTGAGCTGACGATAGCCTAGCTTGATGATTCCCCACACAATTGTATAGCTCAGAACCTTAATGCAATGGTGTCAGTTTAATGCAATGATTGCAATACCAGAGACATCAGCGAGTGAGTAATTTGGTCGCGTCCACAGCACCAATCCGAAACGGAAACATGTGATGACGCGAAACAAGGAAAAAAAAGGATATTCATTGCTTTGAAAACAGAAGGATACTAAGTTTGCCTTTCTTCTTTGTTTGAGACTTTAAACTTCTAAACCTTCAAAAAGGCCCTTGGAAAACTTTACTTTATCCATCATAATACTCCTCTTCCCCCAATGCCTTGAGAAAGGCATTCGATCCCTCGTCGTCCAGCTCGCCCAGCAACGATGTTGTTCAGTCGATTTCCTCACGAAGAATGAAAGTTTGCCTCAGCGAGATCCACTGTTTATACTCTAGGCAAATATTCCCCATCGTTCTTCTTCTTTTCCTTTGTTCACGGAGACTTTACATCTTACGATTTCCCCTTCGCTGCTCGTCGATAAGTTGCTCGTTATAGACAGCTCTGTTCGGGAAAGCACACAAATGGACAGAACAAATGTACGAGGAAATGGGAATGCTTCCAATTTCATCAATTTAAACCTTATACAGACTATGGGATTGTAATGTATAGCTTATCATATAAATCGCCAAAATCCGTTCGCGGTAAAAATTGTTATTAGCGTTAACTTTATTTCATAAAAACGTGATCTTTTTTCTGATTTGGCACCCTTAATGAAAGACGTAGTTCTACGTCAAAATGCAGTTTTATTTAAGCTATGTTACCAACGCCAGTTTGATGTTAAAACAGCGTATCCTAATTGCTGTTCCACAACCGATTGGCGTACATTCATCAAAGTATGCGAGAATCGGTTTCCTATTATTTTCTCCAAAATGCCACCGTTGAGCGGAGCATGAGAAAGCATCAACGAGAAAAGTTCTACACATTTTCCGACTTTGTAGCATGCGTCGAGAAGGCTTACTTAGTTAACAACCCGATTGTATTATTATGGACAGCACCAATTTTTTTCCAATCCAAAATTCAACTGAAAACATCCGTGTCAAATAAGATAATGCCGTCCGAAATTATCCGATGTAAAGCAAATACAGTTTACGCGAGGATGTTTTGAGTTTTGTTGTAAGATGCGTTTCGATGGAGAATTTAGAAGAGTGCAGCAAATCAGACATTTACCGTTCAATCAACACTCAGTTTTAATTCATCCGAAAGAGAAATTGAGCAGGTGAGGTAAGTAAACATCGTCAAGAAGCTTTGTCCTTTGATTACTGAAATTACTGAAGATAAAGGACACTATTGGAAAATCCTTGATATCAACAATTAAATTGATGAGTTTCAACTACTTAGTTACAATCGTTATGTGCAATATGTGAGAACAACAGTACACTTCAATCTAGGATTTTTTTTCTTCTTTCAAGATGAGTTTAATTTTATGAATTTAAATATTTGATGAGACTTTTAAACAGAACTTCTAAGTACATGATTTGTAAATCTAAAACAAAATTGCTGTTTAAATGTAACACTACACGGGGATCGACTGTTTTTGATTAAAATATTTGGCGTGACGAGTTTTTAGAAAAGTGTTGTTTACAAGAAAGAAGGCACGTGACTCTCATTCGGCTGAAAGTCCATTACGGAACATGTTGTTATGAGAAATTTGCTGTCCCTGCTCGTTCATTCTATGCCATCAGAACAGATAAAAAATCACATCGCATGACAATCAAATTATCATAACAATCATAAGAGAAATGACGCTTGAGCCATATCACAGTAGAAATGTCGCTTTCGCAGTCGTTTGAAAGGATTTGGTATTCCTTATCGATCAATAACATAAAAAGTAAAATATCAATTTTGTCAATTTGTAGGATCACGGCAGTACAGTGATATGCATAAAGAGCCTACCTTGCATATTTAGAAATTTTCTCATTTTCTAAACTATTTCATCGAAAACTACTACCGTAATTTCATAGAATTTGAAAGTTTCCAGCGGCTTACACCGCGAAGCCGCCCAGCTTAGCTCACCTCTTTTTAATTATATTTTAATTATAATCTCAGGGTCGGCCACCGACCTCGGGAGGACTCTTCAACCCTTCAACTTCTCCAACGGAAACCTAAATCCGCCTTTTCCAATGCGCACTGGTTCTGGGACAGATTGATAGTGAATAGAAAGAAGGTTAATTGTATGGATGTGTTTTTTTTTGTTTAACAAAAAACGTGGGCTAGTCGATGCGGCACCGGATGGCACAAGTTGGGGCCCGTTGATGACTTCGTTGGCATGAGAGAGGAGGAGTTGACGTACCTTGTACCTTTCCTTCGTTGAGGACAATGTGGTAAGGTATGGCTGAAACGTGGGTGTTCTATTCCAACCCAGAATTCGCTGGCTTCGAACGCCTCGGGATGATGAATCGAGCGGACGTCTTCCACACAATCTTTCACACTTTCCATTTTGTTTCCGCTTCCTATTGCTCCTTCTTTGCTTTTCTTAGTCGACTACGAATTGTTACAAATTTCTCTATTTCCCTACTCAAGAGGGAACATAACGAACCAACTGCCAACACTGGCATACGCATGCATAAACTTCGAACAGAATTTTCGGGGCAAAACAACACCCAAAAGCTCTCGCACCAACACACGGCTCGCAGACACTCACTCTCACTATACCATCGCACTCACCTGACTCGTCGATGTCCCACTGTCTCCGATGTCACCGCCGTCGTGGCACTCACCCAATGCTAGTGGGTATCTTAATTGTCACTAATTTCTTTGCCAGTAACAAAAACTAGGACACCACTTTATTTCCCTTCTATGATATTTCTCTATGTGATTCCTTCACAACATCACGTTCCGCGTATCCTATTCAGCGAACGTTCAGTTCCTTTGGCAACTCCAAACGAACGCAGGGCAGCTTTGCGAAACCACTTTCACGATCACGAATAATTCTATCGTGCGCGAAACCGGGAAAACTCGCGATGGGGATGCTCCACATACTATTGAGCGATGTCACGACCAAAACAAATCCGTCCGCGAACAAACTTCAAAATTCTGCGATCCCTAAGACGATGACGTGCACCCTTCTTGCTAGTTGTTTTTCAGACTGCCTTATCCGTATCTTTTTCGACCCATCCCGACCGATCGAAATAAAAGCTCCCGTACCGTGATCCCTCGTGCTCTTACTCGCCGTCATCCAACTCCCACCTCAAAGCTTTCTCTCGCCTTCTAATCTTTCACTCTTCACACGACAGTTGGGCCAAGTGCGGTTATAGCATGAGAGTTGTTGACATATTGCGTATTTGTGTTGGTGCGCCTATTCCACTGCATATTGACCGCTAGTCAGCATTGACATCGCTCGCTGACTAGGGTTGCTACAGTATTTCTTCTCAACGTGTGAACTTCCGCTATGCTTTCTTAGAAACACGTCTATTTTCTCCGTAACGTTTTCTGACTTCCGTCTAGCTTGAGGGTCGTCTTCCAAGTCGCTCATCGTACGCTTTATTGCCTTCCTTTTTCCTTCCTTCTCTCTCTCTTTTTTTTCTCTCTCTCTCTATCTTTCTCTCTCTCTATCTATCTTTCTCTCTCTCTATGTTTCTCTCTCTATCTCTCTCTCTCTCTCTCTCTTTCTCTTTCCTCTTTCTTGGTGGTCTAAACTTTCCGGAATTCTCGCTGTCACTCTGAAGTCGCTCGATGCAGCCCAGTGGTCTCAGTTTTTATGGTGAGAGTTAGTTTGGTGTACATTTATTATGTCAATCAAAAAAATTACATTCAACGACAATTTACAGAACCAGATTTGGACTTATGGACTTATAAACTACTGAAAAAACATAGAAAAAACAATTTTAGGTTTCACAATAATTGTGGCGTAACAAATTGTATACTAACTATTACCCTATCAAGTAATTAACAAGATTTGCCATTTGGTTAAATTGTGTTTACTTCCTTACATGACTTCTTTAAAGTGTGCAAATATGCAATGACAAAGATAAATGCCCATCCCCAAAAAATAATATTTAAATCATTCAAAACCTTTGAGTGACCCCTCGTTTCCACATGTTATGACAGCTAGGGCTGTGTGATATTATTTAAAACCTTGATTCAGTTGACGCGATATAAACAAAGTGTTGTTTACGCTGATACATAAAAGTCGATTGTTGTTATTTACAAAAAAAAATTTCAAAATTAATGGGTGGAAAGAAAATTAGCATACAAGTCCGAAATCTTGTTGTTCGGTTCTTCATTTGCAGCAGATTTCACAGCAGAACATTTTAGACAAGTTATGGTTCGCTTGCTGTTAGATCTGGAAGAGGCCGTCGTCGGAAGACCGATAGCCGGACGGATCATCCAGGAAGTAAAGAAATCTCCAAAAGTGTCAGTCAAAGTCATTCAGGAAAACCACTCGTTGGTGGTATCGGCTAGAATCGTACATCGCGGTCTAGCTAAGCATGGACTCAAGATCAGATTCAAAAAAAACTTCCGTTTATTAGTAAAAAAATAAACAGGACTTTTGGTACATTGGACTGACGAATCAAAATTTGAGCTTTTCAACAAGGAGCGGCGCGAAAGAGTGTGGCGGAAGGATGATGAAGGATTGCAAGAACGTCATTTGCAGGCTACAGTCAAGCACAGAGGAGGCAATGTAATGGTGTGGGGATGTGTGTGTGTGTGTGTGTGAGAATTCACGAAATCATGACAGCAGATGTCTACATTGATATCCTTATGGACACCCTGAAGGAATCACGCTTTTCCTCGTACGACTTTTAGAGCTTATCAAGACCAACATTTTGCGATGCAGAACTTGTCAATATCTTGATCCCACTCAAAATTATTGATGGTTTTCTACCCAAAAACTCGTGATTTCAATTTTAATTTACTCCAATACAAAACATAACATAGTTTCTAAAATCACTCATCATGTAGAGTAAATTTTTTTGTTTCAAATCCCGCTATTAAACTTTGTTTATGTTTCTCACAGAAAGAATGACAAACATTTGAAGAGAGCGTATTTTTTGGGAAGAAATATCAATAACTTTGAGTGAAGTTGAGATATTGACAAGTGCTGCATCGAAAAATGTTTGTATTAGTAAGCTCTAAAAGTCTTGCGCAGACAGTTTGCATGTAGAATTTTAAATATAAAAGTTAGAGCAAAAAACAGTTTTTTTCTACGCAACTTAGAAAAAAGGCGCTATATCGGTTATTTCAAGAGATAGTAAAAAACTCTGTTCTACAAAGATGTCTCGAATAACTGGGACTACATCATTGTCAAACTATGTTTACCTATATCCATAAATATAATAAAGTTATATTTTTTATTTCATCGCCATTTTTTCCCCTATTTTTGAGAACATAAAAATGAGCGCTCTATCATGTGTAACAATTTTGTCGAAGACAGTTTTTATCTAGAGAAAAACAAATTTTGTCAATTACTTGAAAGAGTAATTGTTGACAAACAATTCTACAAAATTACGTTAGTAGTTTTTGATCAAATAATCCAGTAGTTGAGAAAAGTTTCCAAACATCCAAAGGATGTTTTTTATACCTATTACTATTAGAGTTGCCATATTTTAATCTGTACCGGAGGGGTCGAAAATCTTTCTCATCTCATCCAAAAATCTGAACCATCGAAAATATTCGATGTAGAGAAAAAAATACTCATTTATTTACTACAAATACTACATCTAATACAGTGATAGACATTCGTTTTAATTTAAAACCCCACAAAACAACTGGGAATGTTCTTTTTATCGGGATACTTATTTGCTGTAGTGATAGTGTATTTAAGTCACTTTTATTGAAAGGACGTGCGTCACAATCACACACACAAAAGGCGGCATCGGTGGATATAAACATTCAAACGTCGTTTTTTCCCGAGACATACGTTTAGCCGCAGGGTATAAAAATCGAGTTTTCGCATAATTTGTGTTTTTTGAAAAAAAAAAATTGGGATCTTCAATCGATCGTAACAAAAATTGGTCTATCTCAGAAAGTGGTACGGAATTTCTTTAAATAGTGCCAGAAAAACGGGATATAACGACCAACAAATGGGAACACCAAAGTTACTTTGCGTCTTAAAGGTCGAATAAGACACGAAGCAACCAGGAAACGGCAAAGCTCCTGCTCATACATTAAGGCAGAATCGGTTGTTCCAGTAACGAAGAGGCATATTGCGCGCATCTTGAATGAGTCACCCAACATCATATGGAAGAAACTTCAAGGGAAGCCAAATCTGACCGCCACCCATAAGCAGAACCATCTCATTTTCGGCAATACATGGAATGGAAACTAGAATAGAGAAATGTTGTATTTTCCGGCGAAAAAAGTTCAATTTGGATGGTCCAGACTGTTACAGTTGCTATTGGTACAATGTAAGTCAACGGCATGCCGTGAGATCGAAGCGAAACTTTGGGGACGGAAGTTTGACAGTGTGGGGAGCCGTTTCCTATCACATCAAGCTTCCCATTTGTTTCATTTTCACCCGAATGAACTCTTCAATTACTGGAGGACGTTTTGATTGGCCATATTGAGAATAACGCTACCGAGGATGTCGTTTTTTCAGCAGGATTATGCATAGATCCACGTTTCCAAGCAATCGAAGGCATGGTTTGCCGAGAAGGAAATTCCGCTTCTTGAATGACCTGCTTGCAGTCGATTGCAATCCCATAGAGAACCTATGGAGAATCTTGGCCGAAATGGTCTATGCAAACGGATGACAATTTGACAACATTTCCAGTCTCAAGGCAGTGATTCAGGAGTGTTGGGCTATAATCAATATGGCAACACTTTAAAAGCTGTCTGACTCGATGCCAAATCGAGTTTTCAAAGTGATCCGAAATGGAGGTGGACAAAATCGACTTTTTCACCGTTTTGCATTCTACGCAATGAAAAAAGTTTGCTTAACATGCAAACAAACATTTTTGACGTGGGACTACGTCTAACCGGAGTATATGGGGGGTAAAATGAAAACCTAAACACAGAACAAGCAGGAAAAAATGAAAGATTCCGAATGCTTATAACTTGAACATTTCTTACTGGATCGGAAAGATGTATGCATCAATTGATAGGGAATGTTTCTACGCTTCTATCGCAATTAATAAAATGTTATTTTGTCATTAGATGAACAATTGAATAACTGTAAAATGTTAAGCGTTATCTAAACGCCCTAACTGACTCATTTTGATTGGCTCGATCTACGGTTTCCCTAACACAGCCATCAAAACCAAGCAGCTTTGAGGAAATCGGAATTGCAAACGGAGACGAATGAATTATTAGATTTAAAGTCTCCGTAAACAAAGAAAAAGAAGAAGAAGAAGAGTTGCAAATACATGAAAGTCGGGGGTATTTTTTTTTCGACTGAAATGTGTTTCCCTAACACAGATTTCAAATACATGGAGCGTGGGGAAATTGGCATTCCTAATACGGGGGCTTTTTTGTTCCGACTGAAATGTGTTTCCCCAACACAGACTTTAGAACTAAGGTGTCTGAGGAAATTGACATTGCAAATTCATGCAAGTCGGGGGCATTTTTGTTCCGACTGAAATGTGTTTGCCTAACAAGATGTTTGGGGAAATCGGCTCTGCAAATAAATGCAAACTGCAAATACTTTTGTACTCGCTTGCATTTGTGTAAACTGGAATATTTTTCCTTAAAACGGTCTTCCGAAGGTACTTCTGCACTCGCATGTTTTTTTATTGCACTCCGAAAAGTGCTTTCCTAACACGGATTACAAAAGCGGGTACGAACATCACGCTTTGGCTCGGTTATTCAAGATTGCATTGAAGGATACGCCTTCATGTCTTCTGCTCACTGAATTCCTACGCATACCATTTGATGATTAGGCAAGATGTTGATAACCAATTGCTGCGATGATGCCTATTGATTAAACAATATGCGTTCGACGTATAATGTCAAAATCGAAACTGAGTGCCTGAAGTTCATCAAATCAAGCAAATTCGCGGTTCGAGAAGTACGTACACTTGAGAGATGCAAACTTCAGAAGGAAACGTAAAATGAAATAATCGTTTGATAATTCTTCCGTTCACATATTTTGTCCTAGGCATCATACCAAACGTAGAAGGACTGTCATTAAATTTACTTGTAACGAAGAACATAATCTATCACAATGGATGAATTGATCTTACATGGAATTATACAATCTTTTTACTCATAAAGTAAATATATTGAATTCAATTGAATTCGAGAATTGTTTCATTCGATCAAAAATTCAATCAATACAAACAAATGATTGGTACGATAAGGTAGTCCTACGTGAACCTTGCGGTTATATCATAGATATAACCCACCCATTATTTTGTTCGAAAACATTTCAGCAATTTTGAAAAAACCTTTCCGAAAAATCACTGTTTGTCCGCATAACAGACGTAGTTCCATACAGCTTTCATACATCGCTCGAAAATTAAGAATTCTCAGTATTATGTGCTATAAGCTAAATCTATATTTGAATCACATTCTTTGTAGAGTCCAAATATGCCTGTCACGATAGTGTCTTATTACTTAGTTTTTTTTTCCTAATAGATGAAGATAACAAACCACTGAAACACTGCTCATATAATTACTATTTTTTGTACACTGCACGGCGATGAACAAAGAGAAGCAATTGTGTTTTTAATGTTATAATTACCTAAATTTCTGCATTTGAATCTTCAAGTAGATAATCAAACAATCAGATCAGTAGTAAAACTAAAATAATATTGGTTCTTAGTATTATAACTCCTCGGATTCGACATCGAATTATTCCACCTACTCAGCAATTACTCATACCGTTGGAGTAAGTCACTCCATTATCTTTATGCGACTGATCGTGATATCGGTAAATCATGTTGCTAAAATTACCAACATTGCAGATTGCCTTTACAAATTCAATTAATAAAAAAGAAACACGAACCTGCTGCTCTTATCATATCCCATATGATGATCCCACTCTTATCATATCCGTATTCAGGAAAAAAGTATTATCAACTCGCAACAAATCCAGAGCACCTTTTCCAGCAATTTCACTAAATTTCTTCCAAATCTTCTTGATTTTATCCGATAACAACTGAAACTACCGGGGGTCTCCGTAGCCACATTGGTTGCGCGTTCGCTTAGTAAGCGATCGATCGTGAGTTCAAAACTCAGGACCCTCATTGACCATCTTTGTGTTGTTACAGAATAGCTACGTCCACGCAACAATCATCAGAGATGGAGATCGATCCACGGTCGAAATAAGATCGATTCATCCATACAACTACTCTGCTCTGCAAGACACATCGGGCTGCTGTTCTATAAATAACTCTACAATGATCAATCAACTGTCTCCGCTGTCCGGTGGTCCAACTGGATAATGGAAGAACAGAAGGAAAACTCTTACGCCTAAATGGCTACTGTGTGAATGTACCATATGTAATGGTATAGAAGGAATACTGGCTAACGGCAACTGTGTAATGTGCTAATTATAAATATGATAACCATGTGACATGTACACGATTATAATTCGGCTCTGTTACAGCTAAAATGCTAATGAGCCTTAAATAAATAAATGGGATAAAAAAAACTGAAACTACCGATGGAGACGTTTTGACTATTATCGAAAATGTAAATACTAACTATGCGAACATGTGTTCATTGAAACGATTGATTGTCCGCATAAATAGACGCAAGCGTTTTGGAAAATGGAAATGGAAAAAATATGTTTTGATCCGCAAAATCTCCTGGGCCCTCTTTTTGCCGATAATATCTTTCAACTGGACATATTATTTCATTGGAAATTTGCATGGTTACGCTTGTAGGCATTAAAACAACAAAAATGCGTTTCCCAACACTAATGGTGTTGGTGATTACGTCCCCTATGCAAACATGGGCAGTAAAGCCAGCTATCGAGAAAATAATGGATAACTTTTTCCCCAACCTATTATATGGTTTCGATTCGAACCCGTTTTATATACGTTTCATATACGATAAAAGTTAAACGATTTAATGTTTGCTGGGTAACGGTCATACAATATCTAATCTGCTTCACTAGAACTCTTACAACCCGTTTCAAATTGAGTTCCGTTCATATAACAAACGGTTTTCTAAAGCCACCATTTGGAGTATTGAATGTGTTGAATTTACGTATATCTGAACAGCAATTGATCTCTAAGTTCTACGTCAAGTTTTGTTCGATTTTACACCTTTTTTCTTTCAATAAAAAAATGTATTGTTTTTATTTTTTGTAATATAAGCTTTTTAACTTAAACAGCAATTAGTTAAGCTATAATATTCTTCGTAGAATGGGGATTATAGCGGTATGTGGACGTAATAAATGGGCATATTCCTCGGGGTGTTCATTTTACCTGCTTTTCCCCTTCTAGAAACATTAACAAAACGAACACAAATATCCGCGCAATCGACGTAATTTTTGATGGATTGAAATGTAAGAGGCTTCGTTCGTTCAGCAAATTATGCAATGTAAATCGAATTATCTCGCAATATTTGTTATATCTTCTCTCACTTCTACAATTTTAATTCGAAGAATTAGTACTCGGAACAACGATGAATATCGCGTAAATTAAATTGTCTCTTTCATTAGGCCAGCAACTGTGCGATCATCACATCACCAGATTCAGAAGCTAACAGCAATAATGTTTTCCGTTTGATCCGTGAACAAGTGCGCTCGTGCAATAACGTTGGCTTTGGATGAAATCAACTGTTCAAACTGTGCCCGATGTGGGAGGATACACCTGTTCGTGAATAAAGCACTACTGATCAAAATCGAGCCTTTTATCTGCTCTGGTTTTAGGCTTTTTTGTTGCGAATAGAGTGCACATTGGCCACTCTCGGTGTCGGTAACACAAAAACCTCGTTCACGGCTCTTCAAAGGTGGTCCGGATTCGTGCTATTGATGTCACAAAACCACACACAGGGTGGCGCATTATTTTTAAACCCGTCCGTGGGACTTAAAAATAATGCCGAAAATGGGACGACCGAACGACCTATCAATTGCTACGTGCAAACGAAAAATTGAAGCAAAAGTTAACACTAACTATCGATTAGCTAAAGTTATCCTTTGACAACCCAACCGGCATTGAAACCACAGGAAACGATAGATACTGTAGCAGTAGCACAAGTGGTATCGTGCAATATTCATTCATTTATTGTCCATCAGGTCATGTCGAGATGTGATGGCGATTGGCCGCCTCAACTACTCATAAATTATACTGCTCCCCTAGGGCAGACCAGTGTTAGCCACCTCCCCGAAAACGATGTGATCGTTGGAAAGCATCTACCTCAACTGACGGCCACCGGCATCAATATGCGGTTTGTGAGTCAATTAGGACTATGCCATACTTGCAGTGTAGTTAGCATCGGAACAAGGACCCTTGAGCCGATAAATTAGTAATAATTATGATGATGTTTCATCGTGTCGTCGCCGCTTAGATGCGTTCCGGTAGGCGTCCCACCAAGGATGAACACTCACGTCCGGGCTCTTTCCGCACGAACACATTCCGGTACCGAGTGATGACAAAGTTGACATCCGGTCGCAAACGTTCAAAGGCAATCTGTGCGCTGTCCATAGCTTTATTCTGCCGTAAGTGACTTTGTTGCGGTGCCAAATTACTTCGGTGAGTTTGGATTACCTTTTTTTTTTGTGTTGACTTGAGTCCATTTGGTCGCTTTGACGAGTATTAAGTTTATTTTTGGTGTCCATTAAGGAATAAAGTTTGCGGATAAACATCCATCATTAATTAAGACAGAGCCATCCATTAAAGCAATGAGTTTGGAAATAGTTTTCGACAGGATTTTCCATTCATTGATCGAGGATACTAGCGGATGGGAACCGACTTACATAATCATGTTTGTTTTTCTAATGGAATCAAATAGTTCGACGAAATCCATTCCATTGGTGAAATATTGATGGAAGTATTTGGTCACTCGGTCCAATCAAATTAATCTATCCAAAATACGATGGTGTCGAATCCTCTGGAATGTCATAACACCATCAAAGTAATACAAATGAGCCCCGTTACTCAAAATATTTGGTCGGTTGTATGCTGCAGATATTCTCGACGGCCTGATCTATACGTCGATCTTACTTAAGCAGAAGTACAAAATGTCTAGGCACTTACGAAATTATGATGCTATGTTGCAGCCCTACCAACAAAAGTGTAGCATGCAAACATTCCATTCCATACAAATATGCATTATCACGCCACGTTATTTAATCATTGTTTTTGACAATGAATCCCAATAATAATATTTATCTCAGCTTACCGAAAACAATAAACAAATTGTGTTTACAGGTTAAGGGTTGATTTTAACACACCTTGTACTTGTAGACAATGTGATGAATCAAGCAAATCCCACTATTTAAACTTGTTGCATACTCGGAATACGGATTGACTAATTTTCCCTCCCGTAAAAACAATTCCTCATGAATTTTGTTGATTTGTGGATTGGTTCATTTTGGCGAAAAGCGATCCCAAACAATAACACTAAAAGTATATTTTTCCCTCTACTGAACCGCAGAATAAATCGTGTGCCACATCGAAGCGAATGGACGTGCCAAACATCAATCTTTAAAATCTACTCCCGCATTTGCAATCCTTTTTCGTCTTCTACTGACGAAGTATTGTATGGAAAAAATAAACATAAGGCTTCACCAACGCCAACTCTTGAAGAAAAAAAGAAAGCGATCTCAATTTAAATTTCTCATTTTAATCAGAGAGAAAGTTTATTTTTCCTGCCACTGGGCACCCCTTCCCCAGGTTCTCCCAATTGATCTTGGGTCCGAAGAAACAACACTGGGAAGGGGTAAGCTATTTCGAAAGCATCATACACATCTAAACAAGATGTCCTCCGGGCATTGGCATACTCCCACCACCCACAGGATGGCCCGCACGCTCAGAAGTCAAGACAGAGTGTAACTTTTTGCGGTGTCTAAAAAGGGAGGAAAACACAAACAGTGGAAGGGTTGTGCCGATGAACCGCTCGTGGTGAAAGGGACGGTAATTTTAAACACCAGAAAGTGATTTTTTCCCGTATTACAGTTTAATTTAGTCTAGGGATCCGCCCGGAGGAAGGTATATTTGGGACATGAATCTTTGAGCTTGACTGGAATTGATTGTTTTTTTTTCGTTTTCATTTGATATAAATCAAGGATGATGAAAATTGTCGGCCCAAAAAAAAATGACCTGTGCCAAATCTCAGCTAAATCGGACATGATTTAGGGGTACCTCAAAGCACTCAAAGTTTTGATTTTTTGATCCTCGAAAATCTTCCAACGGGGGAGTAAAGGAAATTTGGAAAATCGAAATTTTGTTTTCGATGTCAAATGACTTGAAAATGCATGAAACGTCGAAATCTGGTGCCATCTCGAAAAAAAATGTTTGGTCGAAAATCGACCTTTTGTGCTTTAACCCCTAAATCATGTCCGATTGAGCTGAAATTTCATACAGGTCATTTTTTGGGCTAATAAACAAAATGTACATGGTCGGTTCTTTAAATTCGATAGTTATTGGCTCTCAGGCTAAGTCCCAAAAGGTCGATTTTCGGTCAAAACTTTTTTTTCGGGATGACACCAGATCTCGACGTTTCATGTATTTTTAAATCATTTGGCATCGAAAACATAATTTCGATTTTCCAAATTTCCTTTACTCTCTCGTTGGAAGATTTTCGAGGATCGAAAAATCAAAACTTTGAGCGCTTTGAGGCACCCCTAAATCATGTCCGATTGAGCTTAAAGTTTGCACAGGTCATTATTTTGGGCCAATAAACAAAATGTACATGGTCGGTTTTTGAAATTCGATGATGAAATTTTTTCCATACATAATTGCCACCCTAATATATCTATATATACGAGGGTCGTTCAAAAAATAAGTTTCAGTGCCTCAGAAATCGCGGAAAAATGAAATTAGGACAAAAACAAGGTTATTTTCGTAATCTACGTTTCATTTTCTATTTTTCTACATAATCGCCGTAACGTTGGAGGCATTTTTCATAGCGTTGCACGAGTTTTTCTATTCCGAGCGCGAAGTGCGTAGCGTCCAACTTTTTGAAGTACGATGTAACTGCGTCACGAATTTCTTCAGTGTTATCGAATCGTTGACCGCCGAATGTCTGCACCGTAGAGAGTTTGTGCGCTCCCTTTCCACACTCTAGCGCGACCAAGTGTTGAGTGAAAAAAAAACTCATCTTCCATCATCTTGCGCTCGCACATATCTAGAAATATGGTGATAATAGACCAAAGAGGAGTGCTCTCGTAGTGGATGACGGAGAAGGTGGGAAGGTCTTGTTGTATTGTCAAAAAATGAATGAACGAATGATACGATGAATAACAAAAATATTCTTCGTTTTATTTGTTCAGAGCTGGAAAAAAACGTCCAAAATTCGTGTTTCTACATATATTGTTAAAAAAAAATCGTCGAAAAAAAATTATTGAAAGCTAAGCTTACTGCTTCTCTCACTGACTGAGGCTCTGAGGTTCGATGCAGTGGTCTATAACGAGAAACCGTGTCCCAATCACATCATCGAACAGTTTTGCTACGATCTCCTACACCCAAAATTGATTTCTAGCTCATGTTTTGACATCCCGATTTATGACATTAAATGAGACATAACATAACAGAAAATGTCATGACTCACAAATACTGGTAAGCATTTGTATAATATACATGGTACAGCAATATAACATTAATACGAGCGAGCGGAACAAAAGACAAATAAGCTTTCCGCATACTTTGCCACAGACACGGCCGAGATAGATATTGTTCTCCTTCATGCGCTCCTTTTTTACTCTTAGAAAACACTTCCCAACTTCATTTTATTATCAGGTGCAATATTATCACTTATTTGCTGAACAACTGCTGAAGCATCATTACCCATGTGGATAGCATGGTCGTGTCAAATAGCTTTGCATCCCAGCCGGCCTTGGTTCGATCCCCATTGACGTTCGATCATCTGCACGCATACATACAAACCATTTCGAAGCTTTTAAAACAGTTCATTATTTGCGCATTTGACTCTCCAGCACACTAAATGGCATCATTTCTGCCAAAGATGACTTTTTTTTATCCCAACAGTTTATTTTATTAGACTCATTTAGCAATTCAGCTGTAACAGAGCATGACATGTTTTCTGCCAAAGCTAGTTTGGGTGTATTACCGATTTTTTGAAAATATAGCAATAAATACGAGATTTTTCAAGTTGCACCTAAATATAATTGTTTTTTTCTAAAGATTCTAGAAGAGTATTGTTTCAAGTATTGTTTCGCAGTAATGTTGGAGTGGTGGGAAACATCATTTTAGTCTGCTCGAATGATTCGAAGGAGATTCTGGTTTTGAAACAATGGAATGGATAATTTTTGTTTTTGAATAAAAGAAACGAGAAAAAAAAATTTCGTCAAAAATCGACTTTTCAGACAAAAAACAACTAAGTGCCGAAAAGTCAATTTCTGACAAAAATTTTTTTTCGAAATAACAGTAAATCTCGACGTTTCATGCAATTCTAAGACATTTGGCATCAAAGAACTTTTTTTGAAAACCCCGATTTCCTTTCCTTGGGTGATTTTTCGATTTGCAAAAAACTAAAATTTCGAGATCTGCGACAATAGTAAATCAAGTTCGTATGAGCCAATATTTTGCAGAGGGTATTTTATCGTGCAAATCAACATTTCCTAGGGGATCCCGTATGAAAAATCGATATGACGATTTTCATTGGCATCCAAAACCATACGTTTTGCCTCGTATTCCGAGAAAACGTGTAAGTCCCAGAGTGTCGATTTTTGGCAAAAAAAAATTTTCGAGATGACAGTAGATCTCGGCGTTTCATGCAATTTGAAGACATTTGGCATCAATTTTTTTTTCGAAAACCCCGATTTCCTTTACTCCCCCCATGGGTGATTTTCCGGTTTTCAAAAAACTCAAACTTTGACCGCTGTGCAACACTAGTAAATGCAGTCCGATTGAGCTGATATTTTGCATAGGGTAGTTTTTCGTGGGAATCAACCTTTTTAATCAAGTTCGCTTTGAAAATTCGAGGGTCACTTTTTTCTCATACATCCATTGGCACTCTAGTGTGCATGCATCGATGTTCGAGTTCAACGTCGTTTGACAGACGCTACAGGTGAGCTAGATTATTTTGTATCATACACGAAAAATACTCACACGTATAAAATAGCGTGCAACGTGTGTGCACTATTTTGCACGCTATTTACTAATACTAACGCGAGGACCTTTACAGCATACTTGATCAATGTCTAAGTTCGTTGTTCGTTGAGTTCTCGATGGGTAGACAATAAACCGTCCATTGATAGGGTAACTTATTTTTTGCATCAGAAATCATGTTTCGTTTCTCTTTATATGGACGTGAAAATAATGTGCGCGATGTGCATACTTTTCGGCGCAGTGCTCCGTTCAGCGGAAGCACACTGGCGGAGCACTCTGCCAAACAAATGAAAGACAAATTTCTGCATGACTCGAAAACCTATCAAGAAAATACCAAATTGGCATGCGATGGTTTCTCTGAGGGGGGGAGGGGGGCTGCCATACAAATGAAGCATACATTTCCGTTCGACATTCCACCCCTTTTCTTAGGGTGGACTGTCATACAAATGAAAAACTAATTTCTGCATAACTCGAAAACTAATCAAGCAAATGGAGCCAATTTTGACATGTGAAGATTTTAGGGGGAACAAAACGTTTCTACGGTGAATAGACACTCCTCCCCCCTCTCTAAGGGGAGAGGAGGGGTGGAGGTCTTTCTTGTGTCTGAAAATAATCTGATATTATAATGAGTTTTGGTAGAAGTACTAGGATTTTTTTTAGTGAAAAGTAAATTCAACGGGATCGATTAGAAGATCAATCAATGAACATTTCTGCGATTGGAGTTTTCCATAAAAATACTCCCAAGATGGTTATAACATTCCTCATTTTCCTAGAGGTATAAGCTATCGGAAATATTGGTCCCTATTATGTAAATAGAATCAAACAATCGATTCGATCCTTATAAAAATTTTCGTTTTTTGTAAATCGATCAAACTTCATCGAATCGAGTTTTTTCTCGAACATCATGTGCTCGAAAAATTATGCTTTCACCCGACTGTATCTATAACAGAAAAAGCTAACGGGCAAAATTCTGTTGAACTATAATTACATAATAGAACCCAATATTTAATTTTAGACTTTTCTAATTTTTCATTAATCACTGTTGTTTTATTCATGATTATATTTCCTGAAAGAAATCTACACAATTAATTCACATTACTTGAACGGTTTTGAAATAAAAATAAGAATACTTCATTAAAAGTCGCATTCGCAGTCTTCGAAGGTGAAGTTTTCTCCACAAATTTAAATTTATTGATTTTCGAAACGTTATGCCGGATGTTTCCAGCATTTTCAATTATTCGTTTAACAAATGATATGCCTGGAGAAATCATTGTTGAAATTGTTCCTAGTAAAATGTATGGCTTTATCATAAGTCGTGGTCGAACATCTGGATGTCAAAATATAAAATAACTAACAATCTGATTAAAAATGTTAAAACGGAAAATTTAATGAAGAAATATCTACTCTCACAACTAATATGTTTTATTGAGGTTAGCATAAACACCTTACAAAATGATCACCCTCGGTTGAGACAACGATACCTCATATCCATATCCTTAACATATCCAGTCCCACAAAAATTGTTGCCCCTATAACCTCGAGTAAACCGGGTGCAATTGTACGAATCTTACTAAACATAGAGTTAAGTTGAAATTTTGTATAAACACATCTTGAATTAGCGGTTTTGCAAAGCTTATGCGATTGAGCCTTACAAATAAATGAATCAAAAAATGATCACGGCAAAAGGTGAAAGAATATTTAATCCATTGTGTTTGGAGGTAACACTACCCTAGACTAGCCGGCGGGCGCCTAGGAATACCTACGCGGGCGACCGGTAGATCGCGGACTACCGTTTGGCCACCCCTGGTATATAAAATGGAAGCTACCCAAAATCACAATTTTCATTATAATTAGACCAATTTAAATTACGACTGATTTTTTTAAACGGGATTTTTCAACATCTTTGGTCTTTTTTTTAATTGTGACTCAAAATCTAGATGTCTGATTTAAATGTGATGTTTGCAAAATTTTTGGGAAATCAATGAACTATTTGGGAAAAAAAAACTTTTTAAATGCACTGTCAAAAAATCTCACTCAAAAATTGAATTTAATATTAAAAACTTTTATATCTTAAAACACCCTCTCTATGTGCTCTATGTTGAATGTGACATAATTGAAATGTCAACTGATGCAGAAACAATCCAGTCTAAATGTTTCTTTAAGGGTTTTAGCCATAGGCTGATTCATCTCGAGTTCGAAAAAAGGTAAAGCCAACGCTAATCCAATAGAATTGCGCGAAACGAAATAAGAACCAACAGAACGGAATATCGATTTGTTTTATTATATTCATAGACTATACCGCTGAGAACACCATATACCTAGAACAAGCTTGGGACTACGTTTAGAAATAGATTGGTGGCCGAAATGTATAGTTATTTATTGGCATAAGTCGACCAAGGCTAGCTCGGTCCATCCAATCGACCACCGGGTATAAAAACAGAGAGGATTTTAATGGCATTGGTATTGTTGTTGGCGAGTGTTTCAAGAAAAAAAATTTCCACGAAAGAAAACCTACCTCATCGACAAACTCGAAATCGCCATCGCCGTATTTGTTCGGCTTCTTCTTGGCATCCACAACGAACGCGCCGACGATGGCCAACAGGAGCAGCAGCTTAAACGCAAAACCCATTTTGTTCTTCCTCCGAAATGACGGCGCTGAAGGTATTGGTAGCTGTTATTTTTATTGTTTCACCTGTAAACTCAGATCTCTTCACTGTTTTCACTTTGAGACCACTAGCGCAAGGGAAGATTCTCGTACCGTATACACATAAATATCTCACAACTTTTACCGAGCGGGTTTCTTCCGGAAGAATCCAACGGAGGCTGTATCCAAGCACAAAGTATACAAAATTCCAGGGATTTTCCAACTTTTTACTGCACAAAACAAATCAACCTTTTTGCCCGTCACTAATCCATACAAAGAGCTCAGACTGAGCGCTGCAGCAGTGTCGGAACGGCACTGTTTCTTCCGAACACTCGGAAGTATCCTACAGCAGCCAGGAGAACCAATAACCACTAATCAACAAGAATGTCCTCCTCACCTCGTACTCCGGACCTCCAGTTGACTGAACGGTCAATAATTTCTCCAACCAACGCAGCTAGAGCCAAATTCCACCACAGAACGTTACGTAATTCCGACACCAGTGAGCACCCGAGACCAATTGAGTAGTAGTCGTCCTGCAGAATAGAACTTGGCATAAGGTTCAGTTGCGGAACTTCGGCCGAAACGTTATGCTTCGCGTTGCACACGAATCATGACGACAGATTTGCTTGCGGACATGCGCATCACAGGAACAACATCCTGCATGTCCTTGAGACGGGGGAAAGTTGGTGGGAATGGAAAATTCCTGGCAGCTTGCCACGCAACTGTCAACCGGCGATTGGGTGTTGGGCCATTTCCGACGGAAGTTTGGGCATCAAAAAGATTCCAATATGGCGGATATTGAGGTGCTTTGAAATGATTGTTAATTGTGATGATTTTTGAGTAAACCAATTATTTGTTCAAATTATTATGAATTGTTATTACACAATTAGAGATTACACAATTAGACTCGATGGTATTCGGTAGACTGACAATTTTTATACGTGAAATAAGATCTTTATACATACAGTGACCGGCATAAATGACACCTACTGAAACGGTAAGAGTGCATAATGCTGCGGGTAACCCACGGAACTGACCCCCCTAACTGAACCAAACACAAGAATTTTCTTTTACATAAACTTATATTTCATATGATTTTTGTTTTACGCAAAGTTCAATGAACATCTTATGCTTTGCATCTTAATTTAAATAAAGAAATTGCATTATGAAATGCATGTTTTATATGATAATAGCTGACCAGGCAAACTTCGTCCCGTCCAAAATTTGTTTTTTGTTATCAATACCTTCAAACATTCACGTTTTCTTACTATGCGCAAGTTCATGGGTCTAATCACAGAACAGTTCATTGATTGATCTTCTAACCAAGGCGCGTAGAAGTATATCCTAAGGTGGGCCAACTTGCTAAAACCACTCTTCAGCCATCTTGGAAGTCTACTGTGTTTTGTTTGTAAACAAAACACAATACGCTTGTGCCCAAGCTCGCTCGTGATCAGTCTGTCTCTTTCGCACTTCAAGGAAAAAATTCCCCTTCTGCTTTCTTCCGTACTGTTTTCATATACCGCTCCCCTAACCAACTTAGTGACGAAACGGCCTCACCTAGTACCATAGACTCGTCTTGCTTCTAACCAATCCCGTTGAATTTACCTTTTACTATAAAATTCCTAGTGTTTCTACCAAAACTCATCATTATAATATCAGATTATTTTCAGACACAATTCTCGTTCAAGATTTTTCAACCACTTGCAAATAACATGTTTCTCCGTTACATGGTATAAATGTTTGATACAGAACATATGATAGAATAAAGACAGCTCTAAATCGGACAATTCCTTCTTCGAGTTTTGCTCTTATGAACACATTCGGTGATCCAATTTTATTTATATAGATAGAAGAAGATATAGGAGTGCGTTATATCACATTAAATTCCATTTCCATTTTCGAACGAAGATCAATTTCGTAACCGCAAACATCAAATGGACTAAAAACGCTTGTCACCATGTAATTGTAGAACATATGGGAATTTAATTTCCCGAATTTTCCCATTTTCCTTCAGAGTTTTCCGAAAATTTTCTATTGTCATGTTTGATTGGAATATTTTTGGTTGAAATATGTATATTATTTTTAAGCGACCCCCTCTCCATTTCAAAGGAGGGAGGGGTGTCATACCACCATAGAAACTTTTCTCGTACCCAAAAACCCTCAAATCCCAAATTTGGCTCGATTTGCTTGATTAGTTCTCGAGCAATGCAGAAATTTGTGTTTTATTTCTATGGCAGAAGCCAATGCCCCCTTCCCCCCCCCCAAAGTGAGGGGGAGGAGTATCTAATCACCATAGAAACATTTATTGCGCCCTAAAACCTCTATATGCCTAATTTGGTTTCATTTGCTTGATTAGTTCTCGATTAATGCAGAAATTTATCTTTCATTTGTATGGCAGCTCCCCCTTAGAGAGGAGGGTGGAGTGTCTAACCACCGTAAAAACATTCATTGCACCCTAAAACCTCCATATGTCAAATTTGGTTTCATGTGCTTGATTAATTCTCGAGTAATGCAAATATTTGTGTTTCATTTGTATGGCAGAGCCCCCTAAGAGAGGAGGGAAGAGTATCTAACCACCATAGAATCATTTATTGCACCCTAAAACCTCCACATGCGAAATTTCGTTTCATTTGCTTGATTGATTCTCGAGTACTGTAGACATTTGTGTTTCATTTGTATGGCAGCACCCCCTTAGAGAGGGGGGAGGGGTCTCAATCTATCACAAAATTCCTCCCCGGCCCCAAAAACCCGTACATACCAATTTTCATGTCGATCGGTTTAGTAGTTTCCGAGTCCATAAGAATCAGACAGACAGACAGGCAGAAATCCATTTTTATATATATAGATGACTTTTTTTTGGATATTGATCGTTGGATATTTTTAAAATTATTAAAACAAACTACCTACTTAACCTAAACCTATGAAATTACTATACAAATTCCTAACAATCAAATACTCGGAATAGGAGCACCTCTTACCCAATTTCTGAATATATTTGTGGAATTTCATTTACAGGGTATCCAGGCAGGCCCTTTCGTGAACCTCCGTTGCTCTCGCCCAGGGTGGTACTTTCAAAATTATCTTCAGAAATTTATTCTGAACGCATTTGAGTCTCATCCTGTGTGTCTGGGCACATCCCTTTCAGACAGGAACGGCATACTCAGATGCAGAGTAAATAATCTGTTTGTAGACAGCCGTCTGATTCTTCAGACAATGTTTAGAGTTTCTGTCAATCAATGAATACAACAATCGGAGCAGAATATTGCACTGTATGACAATTTTATTAACACTCCTATACTCGCGCATTGGTCTGTCAGACCGAGAAATCAATAATTCGTTCATTTCTCGGAAAATATCAACACTACGACTTTGCGATTCTCTCTAGCTTCGTTATTCGTCGTTCGTCATCGTTTTGCGTATCGCATGTGTTGGTACAAAGGGGACGTGTGCCACTTTTTTCACACTTTCGGTCTGACACACCGACGCGAGTATAGGAGTAACTTTTTTGGACAAGTGCCTTTTTTCATATTCTAGAATATTGTTGAATGAAATGTATAAATTAATATTAGTGGCGTGGAATATTTATTGAATATAATGCTTAAGATCATTACCGGGCTATTCTTATTTGATTTCAGTCCCTTTTGTAACTGGATTGAACGGATCCATATATTAACTATTCGTCATAGGCATTATTTCTTATTTTGCCAAGAATACAGAGACGAAGAATATGCAAACTTAATATTCCAGAACCTTCATCATCTGGTAATTATCTAGAAGCTCGTTATACATTCTTCTCTTCGATAACCAAAACCCAAAACTCGCAACAACTGCATGAAATGTAAAAAAATATGTTTGTTTCGAGCATGCAGTTATGCTATGTTCTGGTTCTTACTCCAATGAAACCACAATCGATTAAAACGTTTTTATGTTATTTTATAACTCTTTATACTTCCATGAATTATATTCAGTTGCTTACTTTCAAATAATAACAGTGAAAAATTTGAATTTCGTTGTTTGTGTTGGAGTATCGAAAATTACTCTGTTTTGAGGAGGCTGAATTATGACTATTAAAATGTTTAATAAAACATAATAAAGACGAAGAAAACATTTTTTTGTTCATCCAGTCATACCCTCTTCTTCAAATAAATGCCAATAAAGCCTGAAAAATACACAATGGCAACATTACAGAGAAGTTCAATTTTCGGTCTGTGAGTGTGCACACTCGTATCTATAACAAAATACTTTGAGCACACATTATGCAGGTATACCAGGAATGTCTTATCAGAGAGATAATTTGTAATGATCTTAATAAGATACATTAAAAAATTGAATCGACCAGACCATCATGCTACGCATTATCAAAGACCTTCTCAATGTCCAAGAGCGCTATTGCTGTCGTCTGGAACACCAACTTATTCCGCTGTATAATATTGGTAACTCTAGTGGTGGGCCTTCCTTTACAGAAACCAAATTGTTCCTCAGAAAGGACACCATCCTCATCCGCGAAAGCAAGAATTCGACTCTGGACGCACTTCTCGAAAGGCTTAGAAAAGGCAGAGAGCAAGCTGATGGGTCGATAGCTCTTAGGAATAGAAGGATCTTTCCCCGGCATCAGTACTGGGGTGGCTTTAGCTAACTTCCACAGTGAAGGGAAGTAGCAAAGCTCCCTGCATCTATTCAATATTTTCGCTACAAAAGCAAATGAGCCCTGACTCAAGTGTTTGAGCTCAATATTAAAGGTGTTGTTAGAACCAGGGCCTTGATGAACTTGGAATATTTGATAAGAGCCAACAGCTTATCAGCCGTGACTCTCGATTCCTCCGGAATTAAGCTGTCTGATCACTCAACCATGGTAACCCCTTCAGTTACAGCCTACTCATAAGGGCTGACGATATTTCGTCCAAGATTGTGTGACAACCAGTGCCACAAATTATCAAAATCTGTTCACGAATGAAGACATTAGCTTTTTCCCAGTGTCGGATGAATTTTCTTCTGTTGAAACTCAACGCCATATCTGTCATAATGAGTATAACACAAGAGTCAAGACGCGTGAATTTTGTCTGGTATATTGAACGAATAGAGCATGAACGAATTTCGGAAAGCCTGCAATCAGGCACTTCCATTACTGTCAATAATTTCAGGTGATTATCACGAACGTTAAGTTGATCTTCATCGCTTGCAGTGAATTTCTATCGAAAACGTGTTTGATTTCCATATTTAGAAACAAAGGACTCCGAAGAAGGCAGCATTAGCTTTCGTTGAGCGTTGACCGTTGTGCGGTGTTGAGCGGTTGAGCGACATCTAGCGTTGAACGGCGTTGAGCGTTCCATTTCCGTTTCTTTTTCTTTTTTATACTGTATTATAATGACTTTCAACACTTTTTGGCTGGCTTTTCACTTCCATTTTTGGAAGAATGTCGGGAGTGAGAATTGAACTCGCGATCTTTACTGTAAAGGGTACGGTCCGTTCCCGTTTCCGATTTATATGATCTTTTAATATCGCCATTTCGCTCTAACACGATCTTACTTTCTAACACTTTCTTAATCTAACTCCATTTTCATTCGTCTTCCTAAGTTCGAAGCCGCCGGACGCATATATATATCGTTATCGAGCAAGGAAGTGATACCGTTATTCTCGTGGCTGGTGAAGTGATCATCGCATCCTAACGGGATTCCCTATATTGCGAGTGGATTGTATCGAAGCAATCACAACAAGCGGGAAGAAGAAGGCCTGCACCGCGGGTGCTGTGTGCTAGTGAATTTGTCGCCTCTCGTGATCGACACCATCATCGTGCTGTGTTGCGATACACCGGTTCAGCTGTACTGAACGATTGACGATTCGAGTTGGAAACCATTGGATCCGCACTGGGTGCAAAATAAGTATTATTAATTTCATTAGGTTAAGGTTATTAGGTTAAGAAAAAATCAAAAAAAATTGAAAAGATAAGTGAAAAAGTACATCTGCCACTTTAAATGGCAGATGAAGGAGGAACCGTTGACATGGAGATTGAATCCACTGTCTACCCCCCTACGGGAGATGGAAAATCGCTTAAACGGTTTCCCCCCTCGGAAGATATCTCTTTAGAGGAAAAGTTAATCCACCTGAACAAGCCCCCCCTCAAAAAAATTTGCAAACCTTTCCTCTTCACCCCCCCCAATCTCACGCTTCCGCTCAACTCCCGAACTTGCCTCCCAGCCCTACTGATCCCGCTCCCGCTCAACAATCGACCTCGTCCTCCCCCACAGTTGCTTCCTCTCCCCGTGTCAAGGTCTATCCAGAAGATGCACCTGGATCTGGCCCATGGATTGTTTTCTTCCGGCCCAAACCAAAGGGAAAATCCCTCAATGTCATCCAAATTTCGAAAGATCTGGCAAGATATTACTCTTCCGTGATTGAAATTTCCAAGGTTAGACCGAACAAACTGCGTGTTGTCGTGGCTAATCGGAAGCACGCTAACGATATTGTTGTCGACAATAGGTTTGTTATAGAATATCGCGCCTATGTGCCCTGCCATAACGTAGAAATTTCGGGGGTGATTACGGAAACGGGTCTGACGAGCGAAATAATAAAGAAGGGAGATGGCAGATTTAAACAGCTCCCTTTGAAACAAATTAAAATTTTGGACTGCCATTAACTAGGAAAAGTTTCCCAGAATGGGGAAGAAAAAAAGTTCACGCCGTCCGACTCGTTTCGAGTAACTTTTGCTGGTTCCGCCCTCCCTGACTACGTTATGGTGGATAAATTAAGGCTTTCAGTGCGACTCTTCGTGCCAAAGCCCATGACTTGCAACAAATGCAAGTCAGTTGGTCATACAGCAGACTATTGCGCCAACAAGGAGCGCTGTGCCACTTGCGGAGAGCAACATGAGGGGAAATCCTGCAGTGCGACTGAGCATAAATGTCCATATTGCGGGGGATCCCCACATGAGCTCTCAGCTTGTGAAACTTATAAGAGTCGCTGGGATAAACAGAAGCGCTCTTTGAAGGAACGCTCGAAGCGCACTTTTGCGGAAATTTTGAAGGGCGCTTCTCCACCGGCTAAAGAACAACAACCAATCAACACACAAAATGCCTTCACCACGTTGCCCGTTGACGAAATGGAAGCGGACACAGCTAACGGGGGCACACCGTTCATTTTCCAAGGGAATCCCCGGCGCAAAAATGTGACCACTCCCAAAGTTCAAGAACAAGTCCCTCCGGTGACAACCCCTGTTAGCTTGCCTAAAAAATCGAGTGCAGCGGACAAGCAAAATCAGGTTCCTCCTGGCTTCCGTGGCAATAGTTCACCTTCGAACGACCCAGCACTCGAGGGGACATCAAAAACCCCAACTGTCCCTATTTTTCCGTCCAGTTCAACTTCCCAATCGGTATTTATAAAGTTGTCTGACCTTTTGGATCAAATCTTCAAGTGTTTTAATGTTTCCGACTCCATCAGAACCATTGTCATCTCAATGCTTCCAGTATTAAATACAATTTTGCAACAATTGATGCAAACATGGCCCCTCCTTGCAATGATTATCTCTCTTGATGTCTAATTCAAATAGAGAGGTCGGAGATATCACTGTTTTACAGTGGAATTGTCGTAGTCTTATCCCTAAATTGGATACATTCAAATTTTTAATTCATAAGTTCAATTGTAATTTTTTTGCTCTGTCCGAAACTTGGCTTACTTCGCGAGATGATCTCTCTTTCCATGATTTCAATATTATACGCTTGGACCGTGATGACAGATACGGAGGGGTGTTATTGGGGATCAATAAGTGCCACTCATTTTTTCGAATTGACCTTCCACCTATTGGAGGGATTGAAGCTGTTGCTTGTCATGCAAACATCAGAGGAAAAGACCTCTGTATTGTCAGCTTGTATTGGCCTCCGAGAGCTGCGGTTAGCCGCAAGCAACTTGTTGACATGTGCTCACTCCTTCCTGAGCCACGATTGATCTTGGGAGACTTCAACTCTCACGGAACTGTCTGGGGGGAACAGTACGACGACAATCGTTCATTGTTGATATATGATCTTTGTAACAGCTTCAATATGACCGTTTTGAACACTGGGGAAACAACACGTGTACCTAAACCTCCTGCTAACCCAAGTGCTCTTGACCTCTCGCTTTGCTCGAATTCACTATCGTTAGATTGCAAGTGGAATGTAATCCAGGACCCCAACGGTAGTGATCACTTGCCAATCAAAATTTCCATCACCACTGGGTCGAATTCTTCTGAATCTATAAACATGGCATATGACCTCACAAGACACATTGACTGGAAAAAATATTCGGACGCGATTGCTCTAGCCATCAATTCCAGAGATGGTTTGCCTCCATTGGAGGAGTATAACTTCCTTTCTCGTTTGATCTATGACAGCGCGGTTCGCGCTCAAACGAAATCCATTCCAGGTTCCACTATTCGTCGAAGGCCTCCCAATCTATGGTGGGATAGCATATGTTCCAAGCTTTATGTAGAAAAATCGAATGCATTTAAAGCTTTTCGAAAACGTGGAACCCCTGAAAATTTTCAGACGTATTTGGACCTTGAAAATAAATTTAAAAACTTGATCAAAGGGAAAAAACGTGCTTATTGGCGAAATTTCGTGGGAGGTTTGTCACGAGAAACGTCAATGAAAAAATTATGGAAAGTGGCTAAAAACATGAGAAATCGCTCTTCATCGAATGAAAGCGAAGAATATTCACATCGATGGATTTTTAATTTTGCACGGAAGGTTTGTCCCGATTCCGCTCCTGTGCAAAAAATTGTTCGAGATATACCACAAGATAGGTGCGATCTTGATTCCGAGTTTTCGATGGTAGAATTCTCTCTTGCTCTCCTTTCTTGTAACAATTCGGCTCCAGGAACGGATAGAATTAAGTTCAACTTGTTAAAAAACATCCCTGATGTGGCGAAACATCGCTTATTGAATTTATTCAATCGGTTTCTGGAGCATAATATTGTTCCAGATGATTGGAGACAAGTGCGAATTATAGCTATTCAAAAACCCGGAAAACCCGCGTCCGACTTCAATTCGTACCGCCCAATAGCAATGCTGTCTTGTATACGGAAATTGTTGGAGAAAATGATCTTGTTTCGCCTTGATCGATGGGTTGAAACGAATGGCCTACTCTCAGATACACAATATGGGTTCCGCAGGGGCAAGGGGACGAATGATTGTCTTGCGTTGCTTTCTTCAGAAATTCAAATGGCTTACGCCGAAAAAAAACAAATGGCTTCAGTATTCTTGGACATAAAGGGGGTCTTTGATTCTGTTTCCATAGAGGTTTTGTCAGACAAATTACACTCTCGGGGTCTACCGCCTCTATTGAATAATATGTTATATAACTTGCTTTGTGAGAAACATTTGAATTTTTCTCATGGGGATTCGACAGTAAGTCGGATCTCCTACATGGGAGTCCCCCAGGGCTCATGTCATGCCCCCTTTTGTACAACTTCTATGTAAGCGACATCGACAATTGCCTTACACAAAATTGCAACCTAAGACAACTTGCAGATGATGGAGTGGTGTCTGTCGTAGGATCAAACGAATCCGACCTGCAAGAACCCTTACAAGATACTTTGAACAATTTTTCAACCTGGGCCATTGGGCTAGGGATCGAATTCTCCACGGAGAAAACAGAGATGGTGGTTTTCTCTAGGAAGCATAGACCAGCAAAACCAAAGCTTCAACTTTTGGGTAAACCGATCACTCATGAATGTCATTCAAGTATCTTGGGGTCTGGTTCAACTCCAAATGTACTTGGGGGGCCCATATTAGGTATCTGAGTAAAAAATGCCAACAAAGAATAAACTTTCTCCGTACAATTACCGGCACCTGGTGGGGAGCCCATCCCGAAGATCTTATTATGTTGTATCGAACAACTATTCTCTCAGTGATGGAGTATGGCAGTTTCTGTTTTCAATCAGCTGCCAAAACACACCTCATTAAACTCGAGCGAATTCAGTATCTTTGTCTCCGTATTGCGTTGGGATGTATGCCCTCAACGCATACCATGAGTCTCGAGGTATTGGCAGACGTACTCCCACTAAAAGATCGCTTCAATTTATTATCTCTTCGGTTCTTCATCCGGTGTAAGGTTATGAACCCATTGGTGATCGGAAATTTTGAGCAGCTGATCGGGCTAAATTTTCATTCTGGATTCATGACTTCATATCATGAATTCATCTCTATGCAGGTTGATCCTTCTTCGTATATTCCCAACCGTGTTTGTTTTCCTGACTACATCAATTCCTCTGTATATGTTGATCTGTTCATGAAGGAGAAAATCCATGGAATTCCAGATTATCATCGATCGGGGATCGTTCCTACGATCTTCAATGCAAAGTATGGGCGTATCAATTGTGATAATATGTACTTTACTGATGGGTCCTCTATGAATGAGTCCACAGAATTTGGAGTGTTCAACGAATTTTTTAGCACCTCCCACAGTCTTCAGAATCCTTGCTCAGTGTATATTGCTGAATTGGCAGCAATACACTGGGCGCTGGACAGCGTCGCCCCACGACCTGTTGAACACTATTACATTGTAACGGATAGTCTTAGCTCTGTCGAAGCTATCCGTTCAGTGAGGCCGGAAAAGCACTCGCCGTACTTCCTTGAGAGAATACGAGAAATTTTGAGTGCTTTATCCAGACGCTGTTATGTCATTACCTTTGTCTGGGTCCCTTCACATTGCTCAATTCCGGGTAATGAGAGGGCTGACTCATTAGCAAAGGTAGGTGCAATTGTAGGCGAAATTTATCAGCGTCAAATCGCCTTCAATGAATTTAATTCTTTAGTTCGTAAAAATACCATTGTTAACTGGCAACGCAAATGGAACGAAGATGAATTGGGCCGGTGGCTCCACTCAATTATCCCTAAGGTTAGCCTCAAACCATGGTTCAAAAGTCTGGACTTTATTCGCACCTTCTCCCGACTCATGTCCAATCACTGTTCGTTAAACGCGCTACTCTTTCGTTTTGATCTCGCCGACAGCAATATCTGTGCCTGTGGCCAAGGTTACCACGACATCGAACACGTTGTTTGGTCGTGCGAGGAGTATCTTGTTGCCAGATCGAATTTAGAAAACTCTCTTCGGGCTAGAGGAAGGCAGCCCAATGTGCCGGTGAGAGATGTGTTGGCTGGTTTAGACCTTGATTACATGTCCCAAATATATGTCTTCCTAAAAGTTATCGATCTTCGTGTCTGATTGTCCTTATATCCTTATATTCTCCTTTTCCTTTTCCTTCGCGAGAAATCAAATCCCTTCTCATTAACAATAGAATAAGGTGAAATGTAAATACATATTAGATATAAGATAGGCTTAAGAATTGAGTGTAATGAATGTGAGTGTGAATGTGAGAGTGAACATTGTTAACATATCCTTTTATCCCTTCCTTTTCCTGAAGAAAATATGTCACCCTTCTAAACTCGAGTAGACCGCGAGTAATCGGTTTTCTACACCATTAACATTAGAATTAAGGAAAAATGTTTATATATACTTGTAACAATACAGTCAGGAGTTTGGCTCCTTTAAACTTATGTAACTGAGCCTGTAAAAATAAACGATTTAAGAAAAAAAAACTCCATTTTCGGTCTCCTAGGGCGGTTTTCAATGCACCGGAAGCCACCGGAATACGATATTCGACTTCCGCTGTTTAAGCCCTTCCATCCAATACCTATATCGTAGGGGTTTTATATAATTGCTAGTCATTTATAGCCAGTATCATTAAACCGGAAATCAAAACAAGATTATGTTCGTTTTTCGCTCGTCTGTTATTGTCACCCATTGCCCATATAATTGGGGTGTACGCCATTTCTGGCCAATCGGGAGTAGATTCATAAAATATAGCTAGAGTTATACCATACATTTCATTGCCAATGTTGCCAAAAACAAGAATTTTGTATAATAAATGGCTATCCTTTACCATTGATCGATTTCACTCTCAATTAGTTGACGTTGAATGTTATGATTTGATTTTCACTAAAACGCAATGATATTCAATTTCGACGTTACAAATATCTTGGCGAAAATGAATATGCAAATGAAAAATGAACTTTAGGGCAAGCTGTTGGTGATGTTCATTGCACTGGTGTTCATTGATAGTTAGTCTACTTTGTTGTGTAAGATTGGTCCCAACAAATGGTGTCGACAACGGTGCCGACATCGTGCCATTTTGCAATGATTTTGTCGACCTACTCTTCGTATTCGACAATCAATTTCGAGCCAAACCTGGCACCGCGTCGCCAAACCTGGCACCGCACCGCGTCGACCGATTGAAAAACTGCTCGACCCTCATTATGGCGGTATTTGTTTGCATTAAAGTTGAAACAAACATTAAAAACACCTTCGATGGAAATGATTTAATTTATTTACAATACATATTGTATACTATTAATTGACACAATGCTGTACTACATTTATAACATTAGAGCTATACTATAATACACTATATAATGAACGAATCAATTTTTCCTTGAAACAAAGTATAATACGCTACATCATTCAAAGGGAACATTTCCAGCATTGCCGTCCGATGATTATGCTTTCTGTAGAAACATTTGATACGAGTAAAGCTTAATTTCAGACG
Organism: Toxorhynchites rutilus septentrionalis; assembly: GCF_029784135.1. Classification (NCBI taxonomy): domain Eukaryota; kingdom Metazoa; phylum Arthropoda; class Insecta; order Diptera; family Culicidae; genus Toxorhynchites; species Toxorhynchites rutilus. The sequence continues at coordinate 74,879,501 of NC_073744.1, read as the reverse complement.
ACAGTGTGTCACGACATCATCCGATGCAATGGTTCACCGGTGTGAACGAATCAAATTTTCGCTGAAAAGTACATGTAGACATGAATATTTTGATTGTATTTAGTTTAGTTTAGTTTAGTTTATTCATTACTATCAACAGGCCTGAACATGAGTGCCCTAATGATACCTAATAAATTAATAACATAAAATACTTAATCTACTTAAAACTATGCCTAACTGGAAAGAGCGGTCAAGAATGCCTTTTTTAAACTGGCGCGAGATAAGTGAAAGTCATAAGATAAGTAACAGCGGTTAAATACACGAGACATACTCGATACGGGTATTTCAATAAATTGTACAAGTGAGTTTTACCTGAATAACCCTATCCAGTGGAATTCCGGGATGTTGATAGCATCATCGATGGGTGTTTGATGCAATTGTCCTATACCAGCTGCCAACGAAGTTGCAAATTTGAGGATCGGTAACTGTAGCGATGGGCCTTTGAATCCATGATATCCGACGCTTTTTCACAAGTGCGAAGTACTCTGAAATAAAAAGAGACGAATGAACTCTCAGAGTTTAAAGTCTCTCTAATTCAATACCTTCCTTCCTTCCTTCTGAAATAAAATGCATTTCATCTAACAATGTATTACATATATTAAATTGATATACCATCTAGCTCCATAACTGCTCGAAAATATAGGAATCTGGGTTGTCAATACAAGACAGGCTGAAATTCGCCGCATTTGAATGCCGTGAACGTGACTATTTTCGGCACTGGTTTTGAACGTGCCCAGATTATCGCGAACACAAACCTCTAGAATGAAACGAAATTTATGAAATAACTCTTCGGTAAACATTTGCAGCGGCCAGAAAAAACGCTTGCGAGAACGGTACCCAAATATCTGCTCTCTTGCAACTTAAGTTACAACCTGTAAAGTCACTTATGGCCCTCAATGGAAATCACCATGTATCGAGCATATAATTGTTCCATCGACCATTCTTCTACGAAAGGTTGCTCTTCCGTCGTGACTTCATCGGTTCCGGAGAAGTAGACGAATTGAGACTCCCCTCACGCCGTCGTTTTCTGCAGAGACGCTTCCATTCAGCATTCTTTTGTTTTTAGTTCAGACCTTAAATATTCGTTCGCTTCTAGCCTTGAGTTCTCATATAGCCTTGGAAAGAACATTTGAGTGTTGTAAAATCTACTTTGAGCTTGGAAAGTGTGGTACCTCGGTATTCGGATTCTATTTGCTGACCACTGATTAAACACGTGTTGTTCGTTCGATAGTCCAGTATATTCTGATTCTCTATTATTATACATAGCAAGGCCTACTCATATTAGATTGCACATCTCCTTTTTTTTATATAATGTTTTTGAATCATATTTCAGTCAACCTAATCAAATCATTTATACAATAAAATTGTTAAATCTCGCAGGTAGTCTTCTCGTTTTATAATGATCACTTAACTCTACATTATCAAATCCCTGGAAAGTTTCTTCATCTGATGAAATGATTCTCTCAGCTTGATCTTCTGCTTGCATTGTTTCAACTGCAGGTGTCAATACATATGGCATTATTGAACCATTGCTGGATGTCGATGGTGCTGTGTCCTCTTCTGAACCTGCAGTGGTAATTGATGTAGTTGCTGCTTCTGTAAATGGAGGGATAAATCTTTTCAAATGTGCGACATTTCTTTGAAATGTTTTTCCTGTATCTTGATCCTGTATTGTAGCTCTCGGACCAGCGCGATCCAGCACAGTGTATTTAGCTGTATTGAACGTTGTGGCTAATTTGTTGGATGGTAAACGATTTTCCATTAACACAGTATCTCCCTTCTGGATGTCTGAAACCTGAGCATGACGCCTTCTGTCCTCCCTTATTTTCCCTTTTTCTTTATTGATTTTGTCCAAATCTCGATACTCTGATGATGGAGGTGTAGTTTCAATATCCTCGATTGAAGGCAACTTGGATCTGATCGTACGACCGAAACACATTTCAGTTGGAGTTTTACCGGTTGTTGAATGAGGAGTTGTATAGTACATTAGTAAATAATCATTCAAGTCTTTCTTCCAATCTCGTTTCAATGCGTAACTGATCTGTAGCCGCTTCAAGAGTGACCTGTTTTGTCTCTCTACCAACCCATTTTCTTGAGGCCAATATGGCGCGGTATGATTTAGTACAATCCCGTTTAATTTGCAAAATTCTCCAAACTCTTTTCCAATGAATTGTCTGGCATTGTCAAGCGTTATTGTCCTTGGATATCCTAGTCTCGTGAATATTTTGGCTAACTTTTCAACAGTATCACGAGAATTTATTCTTGACATAACTTCTACTTCTTTGTATCTACTGAAATAGTCGACTATTACCAGCAAGTACTCTCCGGATGGCAAAGGACCCATGAAATCGATTGCAACGTCTATCCAGGGTTTTGTTGGCAATTCTCGTCTGCTCATCGGGAGCGGTTTATTTGGCATTCCGACTAACTGGCAACCTTCACAGCATGAAACATAATCCTTTGCCTCGCGATCCATGCCTGGCCACCAGGCGCGATCTCTTAATCGTCTTTTCATGATTGATTCCCCAGGATGGCCTTCATGAGCGAGCTGCAGCATGCGTTGACGAAGTTCCCGAGGTACAACAAGTTTATTCCCTCTTACAATTGTGTCTTCAATTAAACCCAATTCATTCCGGAACGGTTCATACGACTTCACTAAAACGTTGCTCCAGTTTCCTGATACGAGTGAATCTCGAACAGCTTTGAGTTCGAGGTCTGTTCTTGTAGCGTTCTCAATCTCTCCTACGTCCACCGCTACTGATTCCTGTACCGCTAGAACTAAAAAATGATTGTCCTTCTCGAATTCAACAGGATCCTCTGCTATCACCAGTCTAGAGAGCGAGTCAGCAATATTATCAGAACCTTTCCTATATTTCACAGTGTATTTGAAGGATTGAAGCCTCAACACCCATCGTTCAATTCGAGCACAAGGCGTGGATGAAGGCGAAAATATGGTTTCCAACGGCTTATGGTCGGTCTCTAATTCAAATTCTCTACCGATGAGATAAACTGAAAATTTTTCGACTGCCCATACCAGTGCAAGCGCCTCCTTTTCCGTTTGGCAATATCGTTTCTCGGTTATGGTTAGACTTTTGCTTGCATAGCTTACAATCTGTGGATTAGCATCCGTTCTTCCTTCAAACTGAACAAGCACTGCACCTAGAGCCACTGGAGAAGCATCAGCTATAACTCGAGTTCTCAAAGAATTATTGAAAAATGAAAGCGTTTTTACATTAGCAATCATGCTTTTCAAAAGGTCAAAGCTGCTTTGATGTTTTCTTTCCCATGTAAACCTATTATTTTTGCATATAAGCTGCCTTAGAGGTTCCGTTATTGTAGCTAAATCAGGAATAAATTTTCCCACGTATGTTACTAGACCCAAGAAGCTTCTAACTTCTTCAGAGTTTCTTGGTTCGCGAAACTTTTGCAGTGCTTCAATTTTACTTTTAGTTGGCTTAATTCCTTCCGATGAAATCAGATGACCCAGAAACTCGATTTGTTTGACTTTGAAAATACATTTGTCCTTGTTTAGCAATATGTTCCTGCTTTCCAGAACATGGAGCACTTTCTTCAACGCTGCATCATGTTCTGCATCAGTGTCTCCCGAGACGATTATGTCATCTATATAATTTACAACATTATCACATTCCGATAGAATATGTTCCAAAATTTTCTGGAACATTTCTGGAGCACAGGAAATGCCAAACATTAGGCGTTTATATCTGAATAATCCTTTATGACAAATGAAGGTTGTTATATATCGTGATGATTCTTCCAGTTCTATCTGAGAAATTGAAGTAAAATACAATTTTATGAACATACTAAGTATATATAAAAATGCACAATTCATATAGTAGATATTCCCGAAATGTTTGACTATTTTACTACTATTATTATTATTACTCTTTAAGAGTTCTTACTTGGTGAAAGGCATCTTTGATGTCTAATCGACTAAAGAATCTTGCTGATTTGAATTGAGGCAGAAAATCTTCAAACGTAGGCATCACATGGTATTCTCTCTGAATTGCTTGATTTGGTCTTCGCATATCCACACAAAGCCGAAGATCGCCGTTATCTTTCACAATGGTTACCAATGGTGATACCCAAGGCGATGGACCCGATACAGGTTCGATGATGTCGCGTATCAACAGTTCATTTAATTTCTCTTCGATCCGACTGAGTAACGCAATAGGAGGACGACGAGCTCTTTGAACTATTGGAGTGATGTCTTGATTAACAGGAATCCTTACTCGAACATTTTTCATCTTAGGAAATGGTCGATTCGCTATAGGAACTACCGCGTTGATTGATTGTTCAGGATTCGTAAATCCAATTTTCAGCACTCCTAAGCACTTTGCAGTTTCTTTTCCAAGTAGTGACTGCAAACCGCCTTCCACAACATAGAACATTGCGATTGTTTCAAATTTACTGCTTCCTGATTCTACTGTAATGGTTGCTTCAAACACATTCACTATCTTCAACGGCTTTGCTTCTCGACCATATCCCCGAAGAATTGTATTAGGAACTTGTTGTGGAATCCAGCTTCTTAATCCTTGTTTCTTCATATATTTCCAGGTTGCATCGTCGATAATATTCTTTGAACTACCTGAATCAATTAACACCTGGATCAACACTCCTCCAATCTTAGTCCATAAAAATTCGTCGCCATCACCGATGTTAAAAATGAAACTTTCTGATTCATTTAGATGAGGTTTTTCTTCTTCCACGATAGCACGGACATTTCCATATCTGGTTCGCTTCTCTGGACGATGCGCCGATGGTCCTTCGTATCGCCGTTTGAAATTTTGTACTGATCGACATACTTTTGCATAATGACCTATCTTGTGACACTTTTCACATTTCCTTCCACGGGCCGGACATTCACGGTCAGTTGCATGGTGATTAAGCAGTCCACAACGATAGCAGGTAATACGGTTATGTTTTATTGAATTGTTGAGTTTGTTGATTCGTTCAACGTTATCAGTTGTAGTTAATGGCGCGTTTTCAAATCCAGGTCCCGCAATTGTTTTCGCTTGTTGTTTAATCGATTCGAACGAGTTCACCATTCATGTGAGTTGTGAAAGCGTCACTTTTTCTTCATGTAACAACTTTTCTCTCAGTTCCGTTGGTGCATAGTATATTACCTTATCAATAATCCTTAATTCCCGACTCTCTACACTCGTGTTCCCAAAATCACATCGTTTCGCCTGTTCCGAACATCGCATCAAGAATTTTGACAACGTTTCGCAAGATCCATCCTGAGTAGTTGCGGGTATTAATTTACAAAATTCATTCCGTTCAAATGAATCGTGTTGCTTCGGCAAAAAGTGTTGATCGAGTTTTTCAATTGCTATTTTGTAAGGGTCGATTCCTCGTTCCTTGTCTTCCTCGACATCCGCTCCATCAATAGAATAGAATAGATCCTGTAACTCTAAACCTCCCTTTGCTAGCAATATGTTCTTCAGCCTGGATGCGTTTCTCTCTTCACTTGCAGCTACAATGACTTCAAAATTCCTTTTCCACCTTATCCATTCTTTCCGGGTTAATGTTTCGGGAAGATGATTGAATTTGAAAGGATTTATATTCCAATTTTCCATTTCCGATAATTTCCGCTCTGAAAAAAAAATAATGCACAACAGTGGTGGTTGTCAAGGTAACTAATGAAAGCTGTTGAATTTAAAACATTTTTTTTTTTTTGGCAGACTTATCTCACTTCTTAACTAGGCGAACCTAGCCAGAATTTTCACCTGCCCCCGGGCTTCTGAATGCCAAAGGGGGACTAGGCTCTGCGGAATGCACGTATCTGCATGCTCGTGCTGTTTTAGTCCTGACCGAGGAATTGTCGGACAATCGCGCAGGTGCTAAGGATGACCGACTTTTGGATGCCGGCCAATTCCTTCTCGATGTTCAACACCTTTAGCGCTTCCAGAAGTGTCTTCGGGATAATTCCAGTTCCAGAGAGAACGACTGGAACAATTCTTGGGACCTCCCTTAGCCCCCACAGTTCCTTGAGCTCCACGGCCAATGGTCGGTACTTGCAGATTTTGCGACCGTGGGTCTCCTCCAGATTCTGGTTCAGTGGAATAGCGACATCGATGATGGTGACTTTGCGGTCGCTCTTGTCGTAAACCATTATATCTGGGCGGTTGTGGTGGATCGAGAGGTCGGTCAGAACAGTGCGATCCCAGTACAGCTTGAAACGGTCATTTTCCAGGACAGGTGCAGGCAGGTACCGGTAGTTTGGTACGTTGTCTTCCAGTAGAGCACATTGGAGCGCCAGTTGTCGATGAACAATACGGGCCACGTTGTTGTGGCGCTCGGTGTAGGCTGCGTTGGCCAAAACGGGACAGCCTCCCATAATGTGCTCTATGTTTTCACCTGGTTGATGGCACATCCGGCAAATGTCATCAACGTCTTGATGCCAGACGTACCGCCTGCAGTTTCTCGTCGGCATTATCCTGTCCTGGATGGCTATCATGTCGGCTTCTACTACTGAAGAGAGTTCACCACGCGTTAGCCACAGATTAGATGCGGCCTTGTCGACGTGTGGCCGGTCCAGTTGATGGGGGTGGGCACCATGCACTGCCTTCTGCTTCCAAGCTGCAATCTTCTCCTCCACTGTCTGCAGATTGCAGTTGAGTTGGTACTCCGCTTGCGCCAAGTGCAGAGCGCTGTATCCTCTGTCGGCGGCGCAGACAGCCCGGTATAGCGCGTTTTGGTTGGCGCGTTCTGCGAAGTACTCGCGCAGTTGTCGTACCTGGGCAACACACAGTGCAGATATGTCGACTATTCCAAGTCCCCCTTCTTTGCGTGGCAGTGAAACTCTCTCCAGTGCCGATTGAGGATGGTGCATTCCGGCCTCTTTGAATGCTTTCCTCATCCTCCTCTCAAGGTCCTCTAGGTTAGTTTTGCTCCATTTGACTACACCAAAACTGAAGGTCAGTAGGGGAACCGCGAATGTGTTGATCGCGCGTACCTTGTTCCCCGCATTGAGGAAAGTCCTCAGGACACAGTTCACTCGACTCAAGAACTTGTCTCGCAGCTCCGTCTTGATGTCGGAGTGGCGAATCCCGGTGAGCTGTCGGAATCCAAGATATTTATAGGATTCGCCACGAACCATGTCTCTTATGAACTCGCCGTCATAGACCTCGTAACCTCCGGATTCGGTAAGCTGCCCTTTCAGCAGATGGACACAGCGGCACTTGTCGAGGCCGAACTCCATGCAGATGTCCCTGCTTATGTCTTCGACAACCCGGATAGCTACACCTAGACGCTGACGTGAATCAGCGTAGACCTTGAGATCATCCATGTAGAAGGTATGGGTCACTTCTTCGTGGGCGCCGTCGCCATACCTTATTTTATAGCCATGACCGTTTCTATTGAGCGTCCTACTGAGGGGGTTCAGTGCCAGACAAAACCAAGGCGGGCTGAAAGAGTCGCCTTGGAATATCCCCCTCTTTATCTGCAGCGTTCTAGACTGCAACACATTTTCCCCATCACTAAGGTGCAGAGACGTGCTCCACTGCCTCATCGCATGCTGCAGGAACCTAACGACGACGGGATCAATCTTGTATAGCTCCAATACCCGGACGAGAAACGAGTGAGGTATGGAGTCATAAGCCTTCCTGTAATCGATGTAGGCCATACTTAGGTTCCGCTGGTTATATACCGCCTGGCCGACTATGGCTGCGTCGATGATGGCCTGGTCTTTGCAGCCATGCGTATTTTTCCTGCATCCTTTCTGCTCTTCTGCGATGATATGGTGTTGTTCGCAGTGGGCAGAAACTTTGGCGGTTATGATGCTGCTTAATATCTTGTACAGACTCGATAGGCACGTTATCGGCCTGTACTTTGATGGGTTCAATGTGTTGCTGTCTTTCGGGAGGAGGAATGTGACGCCACGGGTGGCGAATTCAGGGAGGTTGTGTGGGTCACGTAGCACCTTGTTGAAGCACTCAGCTATCTTTTGATGTGCGACGGTCAGCTTCTTGTGCCAGAAGTGCTGAACACCATCGGGGCCCGGTGCTGCCCAGTTCCTCAGGTACCGCGAGGCTTCGCGGACATCGTTCTCTTCGACGATGATAGCTGGCATCTCTCCAATTTCACCACAACTCTCCTCCTCCCGTCTTAACCACATTTGCCCGTCACGATGTTGTACTGGGGTCTCCCAAATACCAGCCCAGAAGTTCGTCACATCGCTAATATCTGGCAAACCTTCGCGGTAGTCGGGCTTCTCGTCGCTAATGTGGTCGTAGAACGCTTTTTCGTTATCTCTGAACATCCGATTTTGTTCCTGGCGCTTTGCAGAGTCAGAGTAACGTTTCAGCCGTTTAGTTAGGACGCTCAATTGCTGTACCAGTGTGTCGAGTTTTTCCGTCAGCTGGTGAGCTCCCAGCTGGCGAGGTTCAGTAGGCCGCACGATCACAGCAACTTGGCGACATAATTTCGCCGATCTGTTGCCTCTTTTGTACGCCATCAGTCTTCCAATTGCGGCGCGCTTGTTTAGGATCCGTTGCTCCAATCTCCTTCGCCATGGAGGCTCACGCCTTTCACGGAGATGTTGGAGCAGTCCGCCTCTTGGCCTAATACGGTATCCTAAACTTTTGGCGGTCGCCACAGCAGCACAGTAAACTTTCAGTTGCAGCTCCTCCATGTTCTCAGCATCAACCAAGTGCAGCGGAAGAACGTGCTCGTTCATGAGCTTTACTGCACTTGTCAGCCTGCGGGAATGCTGCAACTTCGGGATCCTGGGGCGCGACAATGGGTCTGTGTCGCGGAACTGTGAGATCGCCTCGTCGTAGTGGAAGACCAGATCGCGTAGTAGTTGTTGATCTGGCTGTGGGTCTTCCGGCTCAGGGGGTTGTAGTACTGTGGCCTCCACTGGTGCTGATTCGCGTGCCCCACTCGCGAATGAATTGCTCAGCCGTACTGAACTTCGTCTCGACACATCGCTTGCTCTGTTGTTCCTGGAGCTTATTTCTCTCTGCACCTGCTGCTTGATCTCGTCGATTTGCGTTTGGGAGAGCATGTTGTTGCGTACTATCGCTCTACGCCTCGCGTTCATCGCGTTCTGATCAAGCCTCCCGACGAACTCTGGATACGCTTCCTCGAACATTGTTAGTATTCGAGGGCGACCGCTCATGTCCGTCTCCAAAGCAGTGCAGATGTAATAGGCGCGGATCACGAATTCATTCATTTCGTGTGTCCACATGATCCGGCGCCTAGTGGTACCCACAAGTGTGGACGACTGTCGTCTGGCAGTCGCAACACGTCTCGTAGGCGCAGCGTTTCTTGGGTGATGTCGATGGCTGCTGTTTCCGTGTGGCGGTAGCTCTTCGGGTTGAACCCGGCTGGTGGCCCGCTCTTGCACATCGCCCTCCAGCCGCTGGCCGCTCGCTCTTACGCCCGTTCCAGGACCAGCTCCAGTTCGGGGACCCTCCTCGGGTGATCGCATTCTAATTACTCTTCGTGAACGTAGCTCCATTTTCTGGGTGTATCTCCTTTGCCCGGGAGACAGCGGGTTGGCAAGGCCTCCATGACCCGGGAGGCCTTCCCCGGGAGAGATATAGCGCTCTGACTCGCTCGCACCCCCTCACTTAGCCACTTTCGACACCCGTTCTCGGAGCCAAGACCAGGTGTGTGTTTCCAGTTCACGCCCGATCTAAAAATGTCGTCATATGATCTTCGTGGAGGCGTGAGATAGGAACATTTGAGACCAACAGGCAGGCTCCTACCCTATGTTGATCCCCATTTGAGAACCTTTTTTTTTTTGGCAGACTTATCTCACTTCTTAACTAGGCGAATCTAGCCAGAATTTTCACCTGCCCCCGGGCTTCTGAATGCCAAAGGGGGACTAGGCTCTGCGGAATGCACGTATCTGCATGCTCGTGCTGTTTCAGTCCTGACCGAGAAATTGTCGGACAATCGCGCAGGTGCTAAGGATGACCGACTTTTGGATGCCGGCCAATTCCTTCTCCATATTCAACACCTTTAGCGCTTCCAGAAGTGTCTTCGGGACAATTCCAGTTCCAGAGAGAACGACTGGAACAATTCTTGGGACCTCCCTTAGCCCCCACAGTTCCTTGAGCTCCACGGCCAATGGTCGGTACTTGCAGATTTTGCGACCGTGGGTCTCCTCCAGATTCTGGTTCAGTGGAATAGCGACATCGATGATGGTGACTTTGCGGTCGCTCTTGTCGTAAACCATTATATCTGGCCGGTTGTGGTGGATCGAGAGGTCGGTCAGAACAGTGCGATCCCAGTACAGCTTGAAACGGTCATTTTCCAGGACAGGTGCAGGCAGGTACCGGTAGTTTGGTACGTTGTCTTCCAGTAGAGCACATTGGAGCGCCAGTTGTCGATGAACAATACGGGCCACGTTGTTGTGGCGCTCGGTGTAGGCTGCGTTGGCCAAAACGGGACAGCCTCCCATAATGTGTTCTATGTTTTCACCTGGTTGATGGCACATCCGGCAAATGTCATCAACGTCTTGATGCCAGACGTACCGCCTGCAGTTTCTCGTCGGCATTATCCTGTCCTGGATGGCTATCATGTCGGCTTCTACTACTGAAGAGAGTTCACCACGCGTTAGCCACAGATTAGATGCGGCCTTGTCGACGTGTGGCCGATCCAGTTGATGGGGGTGGGCACCATGCACTGCCTTCTGCTTCCAAGCTGCAATCTTCTCCTCCACTGTCTGCAGATTGCAGTTGAGTTGGTACTCCGCTTGCGCCAAGTGCAGAGCGCTGTATCCTCTGTCGGCGGCGCAGACAGCCCGGTATAGCGCGTTTTGGTTGGCGCGTTCTGCGAAGTACTCGCGCAGTTGTCGTACCTGGGCAACACACAGTGCAGAAATGTCGACGATTCCAAGTCCCCCTTCTTTGCGTGGTAGTGAAACTCTCTCCAGTGCCGATTGAGGATGGTGCATTCCGGCCTCTTTGAATGCTTTCCTCATCCTCCTCTCAAGGTCCTCTAGGTCAGTTTTGCTCCATTTGACTACACCAAAACTGAAGGTCAGCAGGGGAACCGCGAATGTGTTGATCGCGCGTACCTTGTTCCCCGCGTTGAGGAAAGTCCTCAGGACACAGTTCACTCGACTCAAGAACTTGTCTCGCAGCTCCGTCTTGATGTCGGAGTGGCGAATCCCGGTGAGCTGTCGGAATCCAAGATATTTATAGGATTCGCCACGAACCATGTCTCTTATAAACTCGCCGTCATAGACCTCGTAGCCTCCGGATTCGGTAAGTTGTCCTTTCAGCAGGTGGACACAGCGACACTTGTCGAGGCCGAACTCCATACAGATGTCCCTGCTTATGTCTTCGACAACCCGGATAGCTACACCTAGACGCTGACGTGAATCAGCGTAGACCTTGAGATCGTCCATGTAAAAGGTATGGGTCACTTCTTCGTGGGCGCCGTCGCCATACCTTATTTTATAGCCATGACCGTTTCTATTGAGCGTCCTACTGAGGGGGTTCAGTGCCAGACAAAACCAAAGCGGGCTGAAAGAGTCGCCTTGGAATATCCCCCTCTTTATCTGCAGCGTTCTAGACTGCAACACATTTTCCCCATCACTAAGGTGCAGAGACGTGCTCCACTGCCTCATCGCATGCTGCAGGAACCTAACGACGACGGGATCAATTTTGTAGAGCTCCAATACCCGGACGAGAAACGAGTGAGGTATGGAGTCATAAGCCTTCCTGTAATCGATATAGGCCATGCTTAGGTTCCGCTGATTATAAACCGCCTGGCCGACTATGGTTGCGTCGATGATGGCCTGGTCTTTGCAGCCATGCGTATTTTTTCTGCATCCTTTCTGCTCTTCTGCGATGATATGGTGTTGTTCGCAGTGGGCAGAAACTTTGGCGGTTATGATGCTGCTTAATATCTTGTACAGACTCGATAGGCACGTTATCGGCCTGTACTTTGATGGGTTCAATGTGTTGCTGTCTTTCGGGAGGAGGAATGTGACGCCACGGGTGGCGAATTCAGGGAGGTTGTGTGGGTCACGTAGCACCTTGTTGAAGCACTCAGCTATCTTTTGATGTGCGACGGTCAGCTTCTTGTGCCAGAAGTTCTGAACACCATCGGGGCCCGGTGCTGCCTAGTTCCTCAGGTACCGCGAGGCTTCGCGGACATCGTTCTCTTCGACGATGATAGCTGGCATCTCTCCAATTTCACCACAACTCTCCTCCTCCCGTCTTAACCACATTTGCCCGTCGCGATGTTGTACTGGGGTCTCCCAAATACCAGCCCAGAAGTTCGTCACATCGCTAATATCTGGCAAACCTTCGCGGTAGTCGGGCTTCTCGTCGCTAATGTGGTCGTAGAACGCTTTTTCGTTATCTCTGAACATCCGATTTTGTTCCTGGCGCTTTGCAGAGTCAGAGTAACGTTTCAGCCGTTTAGTTAGGACGCTCAATTGCTGTACCAGTGTGTCGAGTTTTTCCGTCAGCTGGTGAGCTCCCAGCTGGCGAAGTTCAGTAGGCCGCACGATCACAGCAACTTGGCGACATAATTTCGCCGATCTGCTGCCTCTTTTGTACGCCATCAGTCTTCCAATTGCGGCGCGCTTGTTTAGGATCCGTTGCTCCAATCTCCTTCGCCATGGAGGCTCACGCCTTTCACGGAGATGTTGGAGCAGTCCGCCTCTTGGCCTAATACGGTATCCTAAACTTTTGGCGGTCGCCACAGCAGCACAGTAAACTTTCAGTTGCAGCTCCTCCATGTTCTCAGCATCAACCAAGTGCAGCGGAAGAACGTGCTCGTTCATGAGCTTTACTGCACTTGTCAGCCTGCGGGAATGCTGCAACTTCGGGATCCTGGGGCGCGACAATGGGTCTGTGTCGCGGAACTGTGAGATCGCCTCGTCGTAGTGGAAGACCAGATCGCGTAGTAGTTGTTGATCTGGCTGTGGGTCTTCCGGCTCAGGGGGTTGTAGTACTGTGGCCTCCACTGGTGCTGATTCGCGTGCCCCACTCGCGAATGAATTGCTCAGCCGTACTGAACTTCGTCTCGACACATCGCTTGCTCTGTTGTTCCTGGAGCTTATTTCTCTCTGCACCTGCTGCTTGATCTCGTCGATTTGCGTTTGGGAGAGCATGTTGTTGCGTACTATCGCTCTACGCCTCGCGTTCATCGCGTTCTGATCAAGCCTCCCGACGAACTCTGGATACGCTTCCTCGAACATTGTTAGTATTCGAGGGCGACCGCTCATGTCCGTCTCCAAAGCAGTGCAGATGTAATAGGCGCGGATCACGAATTCATTCATTTCGTGTGTCCACATGATCCGGCGCCTAGTGGTACCCACAAGTGTGGACGACTGTCGTCTGGCAGTCGCAACACGTCTCGTAGGCGCAGCGTTTCTTGGGTGATGTCGATGGCTGCTGTTTCCGTGTGGCGGTAGCTCTTCGGGTTGAACCCGGCTGGTGGCCCGCTCTTGCACATCGCCCTCCAGCCGCTGGCCGCTCGCTCTTACGCCCGTTCCAGGACCAGCTCCAGTTCGGGGACCCTCCTCGGGTGATCGCATTCTAATTATTCTTCGTGATCGTAGCTCCATTTTATTGGGTGTATCTCCTTTGCCCGGGAGACAGCGGGTTGGCAAGGCCTCCATGACCCGGGAGGCCTTCCCCGGGAGAGATATAGCGCTCTGACTCGCTCGCACCCCCTCACTTAGCCACTTTCGACACCCGTTCTCGGAGCCAAGACCAGGTGTGTGTTTCCAGTTCACGCCCGATCTAAAAATGTCGTCATATGATCTTCGTGGAGGCGTGAGATAGGAACATTTGAGACCAACAGGCAGGCTCCTACCCTATGTTGATCCCCATTTGAGAACCAAATTTTTTTTTTTTTTTTTTTTTTTTTTTTTTTTTTTCGATCTAGGCAAGCCTTCTTTTTTTTTTTTTTTTTTTTCACTCATTGGTTTTCCATGCTCTTGGCAACAGATTTTGTTTTTCGTTTTTCCTTGCTACTAGCAACGGAGTGTCCTGCATGATGCAGTGGATCTTTTTTTTTTTTTTTTTAACTCAGGCTTTTACGCCTTTCCCTGCTTTTAGCAGCGGAGTGTCCTGCTTAACGCAGTGGATCCTGATCGTATCAGATAATCTTTTCGATTTCTTATGACTTACCAACTTTTCAATCAAGTCCGATTAATCCTCGTCGCCAGATGTGGTACCTCGGTATTCGGATTCTATTTGCTGACCACTGATTAAACACGTGTTGTTCGTTCGATAGTCCAGTATATTCTGATTCTCTATTATTATACATAGCAAGGCCTACTCATATTAGATTGCACAGAAAGTAAAGACTGTATTCATCGAGTTATGAAATTCCCTGAGTATTTCCGGTTTTCCAGGCTTTCATGTGTAGTTGACACCATGGCGAGTAGTCCTAATCGTTTAGTCAACTCAAATGGTTACGCTGGCGCAATATTGGTAAAGTTTATTTTTTGAAAAAATCGGCTTTCTGTTAAAAGACATTTGAAACCCCTACCTTACATTTAAGAAATATTTTAATAAAAAACATGGATTCAATTTTCATCCGAAATTTATTTTTATTTTTTGTTCACAATCGGCTTCTCTATTACTTGCTTGTGTAGACATTAACATTTAGGTGATTGATATTGGATCATACATTGAAACAATAGTCTTTACTTCAACGTAATATAGTGCCATTTGTCAACTGGAAAGAGAAGTGGATCAACGCATCAAAAAAATGTGTGTGAGAAGATGGATTTAGGTTCGGATAGCTAGCGAAGCAACGAAAGAAAAAGTGTACCTAAAGGTTAACAGCATTCCATAGCCTTTTTTTTACTTTCAACACCAGAATACATGCTATTACTATACAAAAAGTTAAGGAATAAATATAATCTACTGCATAGCGCAAAACATAATTGTTATTGGATTTCCCTCGAACGTCATTACTGGACTACGAATTCAGAGCAGTATCGCAGGAAGCGGAAGTTGACGGTATGCTATTGGCTACAGTTTGGAATAGGAATTCTCTTCACGGAAGTGCCATTTGTCAACTAAAGTGAGGATGGTTAAAATTAATAAATTAAAATGTGATTCTAATAACGTAATGGTGAAAACTGAAACAAGTCTATACTGAATCTAACACCTAGAGCAAATATGAAATATTGATTAAGTACTCACTTGCTTCGCTCTGGGGTTCCGATTCACCACCATTAGAACTCTTAGCGAGAATCTCTTCAGCAGCATCCGGTGCCACGAGATAAGGAGATCCCTCAACCGTAGTGTTGATACTACAACATATAGAGTAAATGAATCAAATTCTAAAGCGTCTCATATTACTCCCACTTACCAAGCGATGCCCGTATCGTCTACTTCCTTATTGATCAACGTTTGCCAGAATCTGTGTGTCTCCTCAACAACCTTGGTCGCGAACGCGGCGTCCTTCGCTTCTCCGTTAAAGGCAAATTGGTTCTCCGGCTTTCCATCGGGTATTTTGTAGATTTTGAACCATTCAATGGTAGCCTTCAACAGCCCCGGGAACACCTTCTCCACGTCGTTAACATCATTTACTTGATTAGCCAATGGATCGTTTACATTAATAGAGAGAATCTTCCAGTCGGTTTCACCCTCATCGATCAGCGCGACGGTGCCAAGGATCTTTACCTGCAAAACATCGCCTCGTTTCGCAATGCGAGAACCGATTTCGAGCACATCGATTGGATCGTTGTCACCCTTGCAACCGGTGTTTGGATCCAGATGGTCCGGATTTTCCCACGTCTGAGGGAATGCACCATAATTCCAGATGTAACCATGATGGGGGAAACAGTTGGCAACGAATCGTAACTTTCCCTTCTTAACATCCTGCTTGATCGGATTGAGTCCTTCGCCGAGGCTTATCTCCATTTTAGCGTTGGTCCAACGTGGAACTTCCACAACCATGTTGAGTACCGTCTTCGCATTGTTCGCGTAAAGTGGAATGTCATGGAGTGGCGAGACGGATTGGCCATCAATGGTTTCTGCGGAATATTATGGAAAAGTGAAAAATTCAATAGATTATAATGGATTTTGTTTTCGGTACAGTGTAAAGCAAATTCAACAAATTACACTTGCTCTCATTTATTACACAATATTCGTTGTCAAGTGCATTATTGACATCAATTATCATTTTTCATCATTATTTTATTAGGGACGAAAAAAATGTGACGAAATCGATCACAATCATTCATCAATTTCTCCAGGCATGTAAGTTAACCGCCAATTACAAAAAATGAGACCTATGTTATCTTTCACGTGCAATGATCGGAGATCAACCGGAGGTGATAACAGTGCTTGTAAAGGAAAATAAATGACTCGTGCCGCAACTGATAAGACGAGACTTGTGTAGGACTCTTTTCATAGAAATTTAGATGTTTATCGCTCGGAGAAACACGCAACTAATAATCTGAAATGTGAAAAGTGTCATTTGGAAGTTCAACATAATCAATATCAATGTGACATGAAAACTATTTGGAACAAGCAGAAAGTCAGAAAGTGAAATGAGAAATAGGATACCTAATCAATCATTCCCGTGATAAAATAAAATGAGGTTATGCAACCAACAAAATTGCTATTTCTACACACGTAAACTGGTTTTATCTAATCTACTGGCACTCTCGGATAAACCTTTCACCCAGTTTACCCAAATCAGATCCATCCCCCTCATAGACTAAATTAGCTGGCACAGTGTTACTCACTGAAAAACACTCGGTAATCGGTGGAATTTGGTGCGCCGCGCTCGACAATTTGATACTTCTTGACTCCGGTCATCCTGCTACACGTAGGTCCCGTCGTTTTAGACTGTTCGTAGTTACGGTTGCTTCCAGTACTGTTATGTACGAATCTAAACCACGGTGCTTGCGCTGCGGTGACAAAGATGCAAGAGAAACGTGCTGCCACTGGCTCAACCGTAACAGACCGATGTTGATGAAAACAACGCGTCAAAAGGACTGCCGTCCGACGGCCAACACACGACGAGAGCATTTTTTGCACTGTTTGGTAGTGGTAGTACGCGCGCATCGCGCAGCCTCAGTGCCACTGTGTGGGTGAATGATTGCCGGGTCGATTTGACAGGTGAAGTGTAAACTGAGTAGAAGGTACGCTCACAATGAGCAGCGTAAAAGGGAAATGATAACCCGTTAAAAAATTTTGAAATATAAATCTGGAGCGAAACTGCAATTTCATCGTTCCAACTTATTTCGAACAGTATTGGCGATCTAACGTACAAATCTACACCTAGGCGGCGCTGCGGTGAAAGTGATGATGGTTTTAAATTTTGCCATGTGAGCTTATGGAAGGTTTGTAGTTCTTTCCATAAATTACAATGTTATAATCATAAAAGATTATTTGATTGCGATGAGTTTATAAGAAATTTAATTCTGCGCAATTTTATATATAACATGTTATTTATTTACCTCTTTCAGTAGTGAAAACTATAAAAATGTTGACAATGGTTGAATTAAAGAAGGAAATTCAAGAGCACAATCAAACACAAGTAGAAAAATGCACGATTCCTGCATGTGAGAACTACCTTGGAAAGCCCGGAAGTAAAATATACGTGATTTGTTTTCGAGTTTTAGGTTACCTTTGCATCATTTTATTAGTTCAAAAACAAAATCCAGATGTCTCACCGATCGTTTACGTTGTGCGTTAGATCGCCAATATTCCTAACATGTCCCAATAAAAATAATTTGGGCTCGTAAAATTGTATTTGTATTTGCGAAGTCACAATAATAGATTTTGTCATATTAAATCCCTCAAATTACAAATGGGAAAATGGAAAATGGTGAAAGCAAAGTTATACATCCCTATGCCGGAGATCGATCTGATTAAACATTAGCATAATGTTCCATTCTGTAATCTGATCGGGTTGTGCAATTGTTCCTAGCCACACAATTCGACATTAAATTGTGTGTTGTGTTTATTGAAGCGAAAATGTCAATGGATTTTCGAGTTTGACATCAGGCGAAAAAGACATCTGTCAGGATTGACAGATGTTTTTCCAGGAGGAAATGGAAAAAGGAAATGGAGGAGGAAAGGGGCTGGAGGACAGGGAAGAAGGTGGCTTAGAGGAATAGATTGGGTTGACTCGGCCACTTAGTCCGAAACCAGGGAACAACAAGAACGTTAAAAAGTTGTAAGAAAAATTTATTGATAATTGACCGACAGTGAGTTGAAAAGATAGATAGTAAATAAAAGTAAAAAAAGTCACAGGAGGGTTGTGTCCGAGACACGACCACATAATTGACGTAGGATTCCGTTAGGTTATCTGTTGATTTTGGATAATTACATCGTTAAACTCTTTGATAATGATTAGGTGGACCTGAATAGGGCCGTTTTGTTTGGTTGTTGAGTATTGTTTGTTCATTCCACCAGTGTTTAACGGGTGATGATGACAGAAGGATGATAAACAGTCGTTGGATGGTGCGTATCAGATAAAGGATACCGAAGTGGAATGAGATATGATGAGAACCGCCCTCTATGATCCTAGACGAGATGCCTCTTGTGATATGTATTGATGAAATAAAGAAAAAATATCACCAATGTAATATAAGATCATTATTAATACCGAACACAATTATCAATTTTTCTTATCAGTAAAAACATGTTACTTTAATATAGCGAAAATATATTTGAAATGGGAAAGGTAATTTTTTTTTATAATTTTTACTTTCTGATTGTTTATTCAACCCAATCCGTATTTTGATTGGACTAACGATACCTAATACTATATGTACACCTAATACTATATGTACTATATGTAGTGAGACTCTATGTTGTACGGGAAAGGATTAACACAACGGCTATCGTATACAATTTTACACCTAACCTTGTGCTATATTTTCACAATACACGATCGGACATTGATATAGAATTTCACGAAGCAACCAACATTAAAGTTCCAAATTTAAATTTTATTTGCTAGAATTATTCGTATCACTCTTCTTACTTGCAATATAAAAATGCCCCCGACTTTCATTTGATTTTGATGTCTCTGTTTTGGAACACATCTCGGCGGGAGCAAAAGCTCCCCCTACTTTCATGTATTTGCAATGCTGATTTCCCCTAGGCAGCTTGGTTTTGATGTCTCTGTTAGGGAACCGCCGCATGTGTCGTCAATTTCGACCAATCAGAAGTGGGTATTTCCGTTAGGATAGGGGTTGAGAATTTTCAATTGTTTGATAGTTAGTTTAATGATATATATTATTTTATTCAATGGACTGCCGAAATCGATTGACGCAAAAATTTCATCGATCCATCATGAAATGACTGAGCAATAAGCGTTTGAAATTGGACAATTTTCGCGATGTGCTCGATTCTCGATTTTCAATTTGTACCCCAATATGTTCCCGAAAGACGTAATCCTACGTCAAAAGTGAGTGGTAGAGTGCAGTGCCAGAGATAGAGCGAGAGGATCTCCTGCTAGTCCCATCATTAGGACCCTAAACCACGCTACACCATCCTCGGGCGTCCTGCAGAGCAACTCCGGCCACCTACCACCACGTTTCCAAGCGACGGCATTTTACTATACGGTCCAGAGCATCCCGGACAGAACGCCTTCTTCCTCCCATCAGCAACGATGAACCGCAGCGCGACGACGGTGACCACAAAGGACAGCATAGGGCCCCAACGATTACGGTACCATACTAACCCCATAAACCGAAAAAATACAATTTTAAAGAAAAATCAAATCTAACTACTCTCTATTTTCCTCTATCATCAAAGCTAGTCCATTTGTCCAGACCAAGGCGCCTAGAAGTATATCCTAAGATGGGCCAACTTGCTAAAACCACTCTTCAGCCATCTTGGAAGTCTACTGTGTTTTGTTTGTAAACAAAACACAATACGCTAGTGACCAAGCTCGCTCGTGATCAGTCTGTCTCTTTCATGCTTCAAGCAAATAATTCCCCTTCTGCTTTCTTTCGTACTGTTTTCATATACCGCTCCCCTAACCAACTTAGTGACGAAACGGCCTCACCTAGTACCCAAGACGGGTCTATGGTACTAGGTGAGGCCGTTTCGTCACTAAGTTGATTAGGGGAGCGGTATATGAAAACAGCACGGAAGAAAGTAGAAGGGGAATTATTTGCTTGTAGCGTGAAAGAGACAGACTGATCACGAGCGAGCTTCGGCAATAGCGTATTGTGTTTTGTTTACAAACAAAACACAGTAGACTTCCAAGATGGCTGAAGAGTGGTTTTAGCAAGTTGGCCCACCTTAGTATATACTTCTAGGCGCCTTGCCTAGTACCATAGACCCGTCTTGGTTATATCCAAGGCGCCTAGAAGTATATCCTAAGGTCGCTGACCGCTGTAAGACGCTTCCGGAAACTGCTGCAAGCTTGTTTTGCCATGTCGCGATTTAATGACGTCATTACTTTCATGATTATTGACTTTAGAGTCCAAACATGTCTGTCACGATAGTGTCTTAATACTTAGTGTTTCCTAATAGATGAATATAAGAAACCATTGAAACGCTGCTCATAGAATTACTATTTTCTGTGCACGATGAAGAAGCAATTGTGCTTTTTAATGTCATAATTATCTAAATTTCTGCATTTGAATCTTCAAGTAGATAATGAAACAATCAGATCAGTGGTAACATTAAAATAATATCGGTTCTTAGCATTATAACTCCTCGGATTCAACATTGAATTATTCCACATTCCACAGGAAAACTGGATTAGTGGAATGGTTTCTAAAGTACCAAGCTCTAGAAGCCAAACTAAAAGGTTTGATTAAAGCAAAAAAGCGTGGATATTGGCGGAAGTTCGTCAATGGTTTGTCAAGGGAGACCGCTATGAGCACTCTTTGGAATACGGCTAGGAAATTGCGTGGCTGGAACCATACAAACGAAAGTGAGGAATACTCTGACCGTTGGATTTTTAACTTTGCAAGGAAGGTTTGCCCCGACACCGTTCCTGCACAAAACGTCGTACGCGACATTCCACTTCAAAGCGATTATGAGAATTTTTCGATGGTGGAATTCTCAATTGCCCTTCTCTCATGTAACAATTCACCTCCGGGGTCGGACAAGATTAAATTCAACTTGTTGAAGAATCTTCCCGACTTGGCAAAACAGCGTTTGCTGAACTTGTTCAACAAGTTTCTGGAGCTGAATATTGTCCCGCATGACTGGAGACAAGTGAGAGTGATAGCCATACGGAAACCCAACAAGCCGGCTAGCGATCACAACTCGTATAGGCCGATTTCAATGTTATCCTGTATTCGTAAATTGTTAGAGAAAATGATTCTACTTCGTTTGGACAAGTGGGTCGAAACGAACAATTTGCTGTCAAATACGCAGTTTGGCTTCCGCCGAGGTAAAGGGACAAATGATTGTCTCGCGCTGCTATCTTCTGAAATCCAAATCGCATTTGCTCGCAAAGAACAAATGGCTTCCGTTTTTCTCGATATCAAAGGGGCATTTGATTCAGTTTCCATGGAAATTCTCTCAGAGAAGCTTCATAATCGTGGACTTTCACCAATTCTCAATAATTTCCTGTACAATTTACTGTCAGAAAAGCACATGATTTTCTCTCATGGCAGCTCGAAATCTTCTCGTTACAGTTTTATGGGCCTACCACAAGGCTCCTGCCTAAGCCCCCTCTTGTACAGTTTTTACGTCAATGATATGGATGATTGTCTAACTAGAGACTGCACGTTGAGACAACTTGCAGGCGATGGAGTTATTTCCATCACGGGTACTAATCCCGTCGTTCTGCAAAAGTCGTTGCAAGATACCCTGAACAATCTGTTCACGTGGGCCCTCAAGCTGGGTATCGAATTCTCTACGGAGAAAACTGAAATGGTCGTATTTTCTAGGAAGCACGAACCCGCCCAATTCCAGCTTCACCTATCCGGCAAAACGATCCAACACTCTATGTTTTTCAAATACCTGGTTGTATATTTTGATTCTAAGTGTACCTGGGGGAGACACATTGCGTATTTGAAACAGAAATGCCAGCAAAGAATCAATTTTCTCCAAACAATTACCGGAACATGGTGGGGTGCCCATCCAGGAGACCTCATTCAGTTGTACAAAACAACGATATTATCAGTGTTAGAATATGGCAGTTTTTGCTTCCGATCAGCTGCCAGGATTCATATTCTCAAGCTGGAGAGAATACAATATCGTTGCTTGCGTATAGCCATGGGGTGTTTGCATTCGACACATACGACGAGTCTCGAAGTTTTGGCAGGAGTACCCCCGCTTACTCTTCGGTTCACAAAATTATCCTACAGATTTCTCATCCGTTGCAAGATCATGAATCCATTGGTGATTGATAACTTCGAAAATCTACTCCAACTGAATCCTCAGTCAAGTTTTATGTCTTTATACCATGAGTACCTTACCCACGACGTGCACCCTTCACCAGGCATCTCCAACCAAGTTTGCTTCCCATACTTCTGCAATTCCTCTGTCATTTTTGATCTGTCCATGCGACAAAAAATCCATGGAATACCAGATCACCTACGCTCCGATTCTATTCCGCCGATATTTTCGGCAGAATATGGGAAAGTTAGATCTGATAAAATGTTCTTTACTGACGGTTCATTCATAAACGGGTCCACTGGCTTCGGCATCTTCAATGAAAATTCCAGTGCCTCTTTCAAACTCAAAGATCCTTGTTCCGTGTATGTCGCTGAACTGGGTGCGATATATTACGCATTAGGGATCATTGAAACATTGCCCATCGACCACTATTTTATTTTTTCAGACAGTCTCAGCTCAATAGAGGCAATCCGCTCAATGAAAGTTGATAAATGCTCATCTTATTTCCTAACAAGAATAAGACAACTATTGAGTGTTTTGGTCGAAAAATTATTCAAGATTACCTTAGCATGGGTTCCCTCTCATTGCTCGATACCGGGGAATGAGAAAGCGGACTCGCTAGCTAAGGTGGGCGCTTCAGAAAGCACACTTTTTGAAAGGCAAATTGCTTATAATGAATTTTTCCACATTCCTCGTCAGAATACGCTCGTAAGTTGGCAGCGCATGTGGAGTGAAGATGAGTTCGATCGTTGGTTACACACGATTATCCCTAAGGTCTCGACGAGTGCATGGTTCAAGGGATTGAATGTAGGTCGTGATTTCATTCGCGTGATATCTCGGCTTATGTCCAATCACTACAACCTAAACGCGCATCTCTATCGCATTGGGCTCGCAGCAAACAATCTTTGTGATTGTGGCGATGGCTACCACGACATCGAGCATGTTGTCTGGTCGTGTATCCGGTTCCATGCTGCTCGCTCTCAGCTCTCTAGAGTACTGAGAGCACAAGGCAGACAATCGGATATCCCCGTCCGGGATATCTTAGGTAGCCGTGATCCTGATCTTCTGCTTCATCTATACCTGTTCCTCAGAAACGCCGATGTCAACGTTTAATGATGTTTACTTCGTTGTGTCCCCGTTTCATATCCCTCCTATCCAAACGATAAACTTTTACTTAGTCGCGGCAATACATACACACACTCTTTACAGATACACGGGCCAAAGGTTGTGCAGTCCACTGATCATTCAACAAGAGCCAAAGGTTGTACCGCTTATGACAACTCTACACGAGCTGATGATTGCGCCGGCTAGTGACCATTCTATCCTGGATTCCTCGAGTCGAGAAAGACGCACCACGCTAGATATGGGGTACAGACTAGGGGGGCGTTGCTGATTAATGGTCAGCTGCATCCCAATAGCAGGTATCCCGTGTCGGGCACACGTACAGAGCATCGAAGACTGCAACATACCAATTATGAGAACACTTGTAATACTAACCTCGAGCCAACCGCGAGTAATCGGTTACATATTACTAACATAGTTGTAAGCAAACATTGTAGAAAAATTGAACTCCCGGCCCCGTTAGGCTGACGCCATATGAGCCTTAATAAAAATATATATTTTGGATAAAAAAAAGAGCACCTTTTCCAGACATTTCACTAAATTTCTTCCAAACCTTTTTGATTTTATCCGATAACAACTGAAACTACCGACGGAGATGTTTTGACTATTATCGGAATTTTAAATACTAACGCTACAAACAGAGCAACCTGGTGATTACGTCTAGCTATGCGGACAAATGTTCATTGAAACGATTGATTGTCCGCATAAATAGACGCAAGCGTTTTCCAAATGGAAAACATATTGTAAGTTGCGGCTACCTCAGTGGTACTGGTTTGTATAATTACCTCAGGGTCGGCTCTTACCTAGGAACGTGGTGGACTCACGAATACAACGGAAGCTGTTGGTGATGGATATGATGAGAATATAATCGTAATAAGAACAGAATGGTAAGTATATTTTATTAAATTTATTATATATTTTTTTCCTCTCTTTTCAGGTTAGTAGGTTAGAAAATCGTTGCGGCCGAACAGGAACAGGTTGAATCCAGGTAAGTATGTTGGTTGATAATAGAGAGAGAGGGTTTCTCTGGGTTTTCTAATTCTACTCACGGTGCCCGCACACGGGGATCGGTCTCATCGGTCCAAGTAACGATGAGCGGGGGCTAGGCTCGACCAGACCTCACCGCACTGCAACCTCCGAAACGTTCGACCGACTCACCCGTATACGTGTGGAGCAGCGATAACGTTGGGGGCTCGCTGACCACCGGCGTTTTCTCCGAGGTACCTCTTCCGTCGTTTGAATCCAGCGAGGAGGGTGAATGTCGCCCGGCTTGTGCGGTTCCTAGGACGTGCAACTCCTTCTTCTCTTATTGTCACTCGCACTTCACTCAAAAAGTACAACTTTAATTTTGACGATTTTTCGGTATAATTTCTTCGACGGTCCGTGAGTTAAGACCGATTCGAGCCATTCGAATCTTCCTTTACGGCTCGAATCTCTCTTCTACCTCTCTCTCTCTCTTCTATCCCATCTCTCTATCCCCTTTCTCTCTCTCCTCCTATTAATCTTCTGCTCCTTTTTTTCGTTCTTTAGGACTAAAGATTCCTCATAGGTTGTAAGGAATCATTGTTAAACATTGTTAGTTTTTTTTATAAAGATTCTTTTTTTTTGAATTCGCGTGGCAGCATGCAATGTCTTACAGGTAGGTAGGTGATGATGGGATTTGGGCATGTATTAGTAGGGTGTGTAATTATGGGAGGTACACTCACTCTTCGGTCCGTATTACCATATGGTTTATGGTTATATTTTGTTGCGGTTTTTCTAACCGTAACAATATGTTATAATCCACAAAATCACCTAGGCCCTCTTTTTGTCGATAATATCCTTCAACTGGACAGATCATTTCATCGGAAATTTGCATGGTTATGCTTGTAGGCCTAAAAAAACAAAAATGCGTTTTCCCAACACTAATGGTGTTGTCGATTACGTCTCCTATGCAATCATGGGCATTGTATTTATACCATGATTTTTATGTTGTCCTAATATTGATCATCGTAGGAAAATCCATTCGACTGATGCAAACACAAAATATAATCAAAAAATGATAAGCTCAGCGAGCTCACCTGTTTTTTTTTCTCAGGGTTGGCTCCCGATCTCGGGTGGATTGATACAAAGTCTGGTATGATAGAAAATAGAACATTGATTGAACTAAATAGATTTCTTTTTATTAACTTTTCTTGTCAGTACGCTCAATGTACTCTTCCGTCGTACCCCGTTGATCGTTTATAACTATTTTTGCTGTCAACGGATGTTGCCGTATGAAGAGACACTGTTTTGCATACAAATGGAATTGAAAATTCTCTGAGAATTGGTTTTCAGTAACAAAAAATGGAAACATACCCATTTTCTACACATTTGTTCTGTGAATTACCTGTGCTTTCTATACCGAGGAACGAGTGAAGTCGTGAGGTATAATTTTTGTATACCACTACGAAAAAGGCGTGCGTAAAGCGTTCGCCCGAACTGCAAATGCAGCGTTCGTTCATACAGACACAGTGAAAAGAGAAGGTATTGCAAATTAACCCTGCCCATTTATAATCAATTGGTATAAATAAACTATTCACGATTTCTAATATTCATTCTCGCTTCTACGAGCAAGCAGTCAGCAGTTTCTCTGATGTCACATACATCGGTTTTTCTCGATACAAATTTTGAAAAAAAAAAATCATTTCAGAGGATCGAAAAAAATATTTATTTTGGTTAGCGCTTACGACAAAAAAGCCTATTACAGTAATGATACTATTACAGTAATGATACAATTTTTATTGCATTTACAGCAGAATCTTGATTATCAGTGAAAGCGAGTTTTATAGCAATTCTATAGGCCTTCCTGAAATCAGTGATTGATAGGTCCTTGCTTTTTTGTTTTGTTCGTGGCTTCCACATTATCTGACCACTGGTGTACACAACCTTACATATGGGTAGCTCCTGTTTAAGGATCGTCATTTATCGATTCACGGGTCTCTCTGGACGGCTTGCTATCACCAAATATTGAACAACAACACGTTGCATGTAAAACGACTGTTTTTGCATCTTCTTCAAGTTCCGCTTGGCCCAACATCTCTCTTGGAGGCGAAGCTCTAAGGTGTTGGTAGGGTTGTGATCCTTGGGTATGCCGAGAATAAAGTGATGATGTTATTCTCGGCATATCATTCCATGGCATTGTTTCCATAATGGCAGGTTGCCAGATACAGCCAAAACGCGTTGTTGGGGAAGGCAGCGGACGTTTTCCCAGGCGTTCTTTGTCCTAGTTGATGGTCCCGGTGGCGATGAAAATATCATTTCTCCAGCCATAGGTTGAGGTGGCATACCAAACCAAATATTTTTGGGGAACTTGAATAGTTTTATGGTATTGAAGATGTCTGCCACCATTCCTCATTTCAGTTGCCGCGTGAAACTTCTGTCCCGATTTTACGTACGTTTCATCATCTAGAACGGCACATTCGAACTTCGGGAGCAACTTCATTCAAAACTTCATCCAAAATTGTCACGACTTTCGAATTTACACGGGTTACGTATATTCGATTTTTTTTTGTAACATTATGTTGGTACTCATGTCTCTTACTTATGTTGGCAAGTACGGCTTTAAATATTCAGTTAATTTTTGACAACTGCTTTTCTTACACGTGTTTTGGTTCATCTTCGATTTTTGTCTATTGCCTATCTCTAGAGAAATCCCTTCGTAGTGCTGAAGTAAAATCGGCAATGGCTATGGAAATGCTTAATGAAGTGGACCACTCTATCAACAAGAGCTGTTCTAAAAGTATCGCGATTTTTGTATACCAACTTATATTACTTATATTCGATTTCAGTTGTTGACGTGCTCGGGCTTCCGGCACGCTTTGCGTCGTTTACATCTTTTCGACCCTCCGAGAACATTTTTTCGAACTCCGATAAACGTTGTTTCGCTTCAAGATAAGATGTCACAATCAACATTCGGAATTTGTTCGCGCTAGGATTGGGCGTTCTTTATGGAAAGGTCGATCTTGTCGAATCGATTTTCTGAACGGCGTAGAGATCTATCCACTGGTTATATCGGTACTAAAGAATCGATCTTTGCCGAATCGATCTTAGAAAAATCGAAAATATTTTTTCCAATCTATCTGCTTATTCTATAGGAGTGTCGTCTTTTCTTCAATTCGCCTGGAATGGAACATCTAGTTCAGTGATCCTATGAGCCACTGGTTACAGTACATCCCCTCAGTAACTGCCGCTAGTTCTGTCTTCTGTCAGCATTTGCAAGGAAGTAAATCGTAGAAGATGCGATCCAAATGTTAACATTATGGTTAAAAAAATACGCTAGGTGGTCTTTGGTGAGATTTCAATCGTTGTATACTGAAAAACAAATCTACAAAAAGATCGCAAAAATCGAAAGCAAAAAAATCGATTTTCTCGATTTTCCCGAAGCGATCCAAAAATCGGAAATCGGAATGAAAAAGATCGATCCTTTGAAAATCGATCCGAGATCGCCCAATTCTAGTTCGCGCACTTCATTTTGTTTTTCACACAAAATTGGATACAGATTCTTTGATCCATTTTTGCCATAGGCAAACATCGAAGATGAACCAAAACACGTGTAATAAAAACAGTCTTTTTTGAAACGCGCCTCTTTTCTGAACCGTGGTTCTTTTGTGAACGGTAAATGAACCGTTCGAGCCGCGGCTCATTTTTGAGGATCAAATGAACAATTTAAGAGAAATAATATTTTAAGTGCACTGTTAAAAAATCCTACTCAAAAATCAGAACAACATGACAAAAAACATTAAACGGCTCAGCCCTCCGCGGATTATCTTCTGGGTTTTTCATCAAATTATGGTATTAATTAACGCATCATGGTATGTTTGTTTTGATGGGTTTTACAGGGTCTTTCAGATTAAACACTCACGCAAAAAAAATCCAATAGCTCCTTATACAATTTTTTTTCTCGCTCCGTCGATGGTAACACTACTCTTCGGGACGATAATATTTGGCTACTCGTTCAGTCTGATCGGATAGTTTTAGTGTCAAGATGTACAATTTACAAGAACGTGTGTTTTTAGTGAAATCGTATTACTCGAGCAACCGAAGCCTTAATGAACCTTTGTCCTCTTATGGTATGAATTTCAACATTTCTCGTCGTCGATTACTTCCTCTGGGGGTACGTGAAGGACCGTTGCTATGTTAATAAGCCACAACATTTGGAGGAACTTAAAGACGAAATAACTCGGATTTTCAACAGCATCGAAGTCGTAATGTTAGAGTTGTGCATGAAGAATTTTGTTCACCGTTTGAAACGCGTGATCGAAAAAAGAGGTGGTCACATCGAAAATGTCCTAAAATAAACTTTATTTTGGTTTTTTTTAAATGAAAGTCGGTTCACTTTTGTAGAAGTTATTAAAATTTGTTGCGTGAGCGTTTAATCTGAAAGACCCTGTACATTCACGGAACAATCAGGGTTTTCTAAATGATGAATACTCTTCAATTTTTGGTTTCAGACTAGTATATGTTTAATCTCCAACGAATACATTTTTTAAAATATCACTTGTTTCGCTCTGGTAACTATCAACATCAACATAAATTATTAATAAATAAGTTATATGAACATCTACCGTCTTATTCGCTAGCCTTATTCTACTGAATCTAGAGTTGAATTAGGTGGACTGTGTTCGAGTTATCTGGGGTTAAGACACGAGAAAAATGTAGACAGAGAGACTTCGTCCTTTGGATCAATGTCTAAGTTATCCTAAGATTAACAAATTATTTGCAACGACGGCAGTAAATACAAAACTCAACAGTCGACAGGTCCATGCAGTCGTCCGCGTGGCAGAACCTTGGTAATCCGCATCGGACTTGTACTCGGGAATGTTTCTCGTTTTGTTCATCATCCAGTAGAAGGCGTCCATTTTTTGCTTCCGCTTGAGCTCGTCACCGACCAGCTGACGGATGCGGGCGTTATAGTCGTTGATCCATTTTATCTTAAAATATAATATTTCTTAATTGGAAATTTTGGTTTCTTAAATGAGTAACGTACTTCTGGGCCACTCAGCAGAGAGCGATCAATCATTTTGGGTTCGAACGGAACCAGCGTGATATCTTGGAAGGAGAGGAACTTGAAGCCGGACGGGTGCACTTTGCCAGTGTCCTGGACTTCCAGAACATTCTCAAGCCGAATCCCGTAGTTTCCTTTTTTGTAGTATCCGGGTTCTGGAAAACATATAACAAAACTTTTATTAGCTTTATTAAATCATTTTTACAAGAGTTTCGTAAAATTTACAGTGAAATAAAATATAATTATTGTCAGACACAGTTTTTGATCAATATTGTTTCACCACTTGTATGAAACTGCTTATTTGATGCGGAAAAAAATAATTTCTATTTCAGAAACGTGTTTGTTCTTCTCATACCGTTTTGTCCCATATTCCGAACAGTCTCAAATTCCGAACACTTCAATTTTATATGTAGATTTACATATAAAATTTTACTAAACTTTTATGTTATAATTAATTGAAGAATGAAAACACAGTCATTCTTTGAGGTATAGGCTTCATTTTGACATCATTTACAGGTATCGATACAGCCTATAATTTATAATATTAGATATTTGCAAAAAAGTGACAGTCAAAACCAAGGATAAAATGTTTGCGTTAGAAAATTCCGTAAAAAACAAGCATCGTTCATTTATCAGTTTTTGTAGTGTGGTGGATACCCGCCTGATCGATACATTGTATGCGCGCTATCAGCATAAAGCGCAATCCGATACTCGAAGAATGAGCGATTGTTGCTTATGCTGACGGCAGCGTAAAGGATCGCGTAGCCATCCACTGCGAGCATAGAATAATCACATGAATGTAAAATATGAGTTTGAATAAAAAAGTCTAATCGCGACCGTGCTGGAAGCAAGACGTGCGTTCTCAACTTAGAACAACGGTATCACATCATAACCCCCCAAGTCCCCCAGGGACTTGTCAGTAGTTTATTTCAACTATTTTGTTTGTTGTTTTCATGTTAGAGAATGTATGAACCTACGATGAATGGGTGAAAAAAATATATATAATGCGGAAATCTTCATTAAAATGTATATTGAAGTAGTGTTCGGAATATGAATCAAGTTTCTACGCATGATTCAAATTCCGAACACCTAATTTTCAAATGGGAATTCACTGAACTTGAATGTAAAAATTAATTGAATAATCAAAACACTGAAATTCTTTGGATTATAGCCTGCATTTTAACATCATTTACAGGTATCGATACAGCCAATAATTTATAATATTAATCATTTGCCAAAAAAAAAGGCAGTCAAAACCGATGATAAAATGTTTGCGTTAGCAAATTCTGTAAAAAAAAGCATCGTTAATTTTTCAGATTTCGTAGTTTTTCAACTATTTTGTTTGTTTTAATGTTAAGTGCTAGAAATGGTAAGAATCTACAATAAATGGATGAAATAAAATTATATTTTATGCAGAAATCTACATTAAAATTAGTGTTCGGAATATAAATCAAATTTCTACGCATGATTTAAATTGCGAACACTTCATTTTTAAATGTAAATTTACTGAACTTTAATATTATACATAATTTAATATTCAAAACCCTGACATTCTCTGGGTTATATACTTCATTTGTACATCATTTACAGGAATCGATACTGATATAGCGCCCTTGGTCCCGAAACCATGTAAACTATAAGAAACAAATACAGGTAAACTTCGATATAACGTACATTTCACTTTCAAAATTGTGCGTTGTATCGAATTGCACGTAATATCGAAGCATAATAAAGTACTCACAAACGTAGTCTATAACACATTATTGTGTTGCTGTTTTAGTAAAGTTAATGAACAACTTCAATCAGAAGACGAAGCCAGCCTTTCTCATGATGTTTCCCTTCGTACTATTGATTGAAGCTTGATTCATTTAGAATCCGGAATTACAAAATCAGCTGTATTTCGGGATTTATTGAAGGTACAAAACTTGTTTTAGCATCACAATGCTGATAATTCATTGTTCTATCAGGAAAAAAAATTGATTTTTTTTCCTTTACACTTTAGAAATGTGTACGTTATATCGAGGTAAAATGTACGTTATATCGAGTGACGTTATATCGAGGGTACGTTATATCGAAGTTTCCCTGTACAATCAATAATTACAAAAGCAAAATCCATTTTTTGACGTAGGACTACGTCTTCATTTCTATACCGGGGTGTAAAATCAATGTTTCGAAACCGAAAGCGTTACGCCGGAGACCGAGATTTCGAGCGTTAATAGCTCCTGAACAACTGAACGAATTGGTATGATAAACACTTCATTCGAAAGATAAAATGTCTACGCGTTATATACTTGTTACTTTTTGATCCAAAAACTTGTTTCAATAGCCTTAAAATTGTTCTCGAAACAGGCTATTGAAATCACCAATCGGTATATATGCGAGCGCCGCTCGGAAATCCACTCAAATTTGAACAGAGTTGCGCTCTCTCAACACACAGAATAATACAAAATCTGTATGAGTATGCTACCTGACTTCATAGTCGTTACCTTTCAAGGTAACGGCTTTGGGTTTGGGTAGATATATTTATTTCCAGTTAGATAAGTAGTGTAAGTTGGGATAATGTAAATAATTTGGGGAGGGTTATAAGTTAGATTTAGGTAAAAAAGGTAACAAAAAACTAGAAAAGTTTAGGCATGATTTTACAATTGGAATATGAAACAATCGAATAATGTGTATAATACAAATCATTACAAAACTTGACATTGCAACTTAAAGATGAAGAACCCTAGGTTGATCACTTGATATGTAGTACTTTATTATAATGTAAATCAAATTAAGAAATAAAAAGAATTTAAGTGAAAAAAAAGAAATCCACTCAGTTCTAATTGAACAGCGATTAGAGCATGTTGTCGCTTTTGTGGTGAAGCTCTTCGTTTATCATGAAAGCGCGGATGAACGGTGTCACCAAGAGCCTGTTTGTGCACCTTAGGCCAGAAGGGAATCCATCAGGAGGAGAGTGATGCCACAAACGGTTCCCCGGGAAGACATCGCTACACACACACATACATGCGCAGAATTCTTTCCGTTTGGATGCCATTCAGCATCGAGAAAGTTCCAGAAAGATCTAATCATTTCATGAAAATAATCTGCCAGTTCCTCTGGGAATTTAAAAATACATTCATGTCAAAGAGTTTATTTTAATGTTTTCTAACCATGTAACACAGCGATCAAATTCATTTGACTTTGTAATTTTTCAACCAAGTGTAATTTGCAGGAAAGCTTCTGAAGATTATTCTTCCCCATCAGTAGGAAATTTCCGTATCCAATATTGTATGCGCACGCAATCGATTATTGCTCAGTCGCCGAAAGATTCGAGCTCAGAGAGTTCATTCCCCTCTAGTTTGCCGTCACCCTTGCGGTTATACCATAGATATAACCCACTTCCTGTTTTTTTACGAGCATAACATTTTTCCAAAGAAGACAAGCTTATTGACTTTAATTATCTTTAATATTGACTTTAATTATCTTTAATATAATTAAATACTTTAATATCGATCATATGAATCGGTCCAGTGGTTTAAAAGTTATTTTTTTTAAATTGCATTTGTGCTGTTCGGAATTTGAGACAAAAGTGATTAAACATATTTTTAGTTTTTCATCATGAATATGTGTTTGTAAATCAATTTTATTGTAGTCAAATGAAAAAGAAGGCTCTATTGTATCCAAAAACCAAATTAATTTTGCGAAACAGTACCATTTTGAGTAATGAGACACTGTGTAATAGCCATCAAAGCTTAAGTGTTCGGAATATGAGACAAATGGTACATTAAATATTCCATTGACGCGAATGCTTGGTTATTATGAGCTTCTAAATGGTATTGGTATTGACTACTTCATAAATATGTGACATGTTCTGATCAATCACAGTTCAAAATTGCTTAATTGAACGAAATTTCGTGCAAACGAGTGGGTTGAATTTTTTCGAGCCGTTTGAGCATTGAGACATAAAACTTTGGCCGAGAAGTTGCCCAAAATACATCCTGATATACGATTCGTCCTCCACACGCAAGAATTCTTGTTACTGCGATAGAACCATGCTGTACAACTTCCGACTGTGTGATGTGGTCACAATGTTCTGTTCCGCGTCCGATTTGGTTGCTTATTGGCACGAAAACAAAGATTACCTTCTTGTAGACGGACCATTCGACTTTAGACGGGATTTTTTGGAAATATCGCCCCTTAATCGCAGCAAGCCACGTCCGATGGTTGACGTGGTTTTTTTTCTGCCGGAAAAAATGTCAAGCTCTAAAAAGGAATTTTGAAGAAAATTAAAGTTGGTAATTCAGTGCATTTCTCAGACGATCTCTCGACCTGATCGAGATAATATTGTGAGAAAAATAGTGCATGACAATAGTCTCATTGGCACCTATTGTGCTAAACAAACAATAAGTGAAATCTTTTGAAAACAAAAGAATAGAAATGGAAACCAAAGTTCGAAAGAACACGGTTAAACTGGTGTGCTCATCTGGAAGCAAGACCCCCACGCATCTGGAAGTACTGAAGTTCACGTTACAGCACCTGAAAGTTCCCCCAGCAGACCTTCATTCCATATACCGGGATGAAAATGAAAACAGATTTTATATGAAGTTTATCGATGAAATAAAGTTTTCGGATTTTATGAGAAATATCGAAGAGACATACATGTTCCACTACGACGATGGTACCATAACACGCGTGCACCTGGAAATGGCTAGTAAAATTTTCAGGTATGTTCGAATTTTTAGTCTTCCGCCTGAAATCGAAGACAAAGATATCGCGCATGTTTTGGGCCAGTTCGGCTCAATAAGACAGCACATAAAAGAACGGTATGCAGCAGCACATGGCGTCAACATCTACACGGGAATCCGTGGGGTTTACATGGAAGTGGCTAAGGAAATACCTCCACACATATACATTGGCCATTTTCGGGCCAGAATATTTTATGATGGTCTC
The DNA here is from genome assembly GCF_029784135.1 of Toxorhynchites rutilus septentrionalis. Lineage (NCBI taxonomy): Eukaryota > Metazoa > Arthropoda > Insecta > Diptera > Culicidae > Toxorhynchites > Toxorhynchites rutilus. The sequence goes on along the minus strand of NC_073744.1, from coordinate 74,845,100 downwards.
AAAAATCGATGTTTCCTTTGTAATGGCGAGGGACACATGAAGGCGGATTGTTCGCAAATGGTTTCTCGCAATGGTGGCAGTGGTAGCAGCAGCGGTAATCACAATGCTAGCAGTGGTTCGTCGTACGCCAATGTGACTGCGTTGGGAGAAGGCGCAAAAAGCTATATTTCTACTGGTTCAGAGCAACAAACTAAGAGCGCAGCAACATATGAACTAGCAGCATCATCCTTCGAATCGACAACGAAGTCATCGAGCATCGAAACAGAATCACCCGATAAAGACACAGTCAATCCAAATCAACGAGGAATCGAATCATCTCAACTGGTAGAACCGGGACAAACCGACGACATGCAAGTCGATGATGAGAAGAAAGCTCAGAAGCGAGCTCTAACCAGTTCATCCGACGACGACATAGGTAAGGAAGCTGCTTTTACTGTAGTACAGCAAAGAAAAATTAAGGCTGACACCAAAAAGAAATAAACTATAGAAGCTCTGCCAACATCAGTTTTGGAAAAAAGATCAGCATCGAAGAGCCAATTACTACCAATCGGAGCTAAAGTTACAGTAAACACAACAAAACGATCAAAGTGAATTTCATAAGAAGAATTGCTACATTGAATATCAATGCAATGAGCATCTCAGCTAAAAAATCATTACTTAAAGATTTCATATGGGACAATGACTTGGATGTTATATTTCTCCAGGAAGTGTCATTTGAATGTTTCGGTTTCATTTCGACGCACCAAGCTTTTGTTAACATTAGTTCGACAAACAAAGGCACAGCCATTCTTCTACGTAAGAATATTGATCCCCGGAACATTCTTCTTAATCCTAATGGGAGAATATCATCTATTATTTTTGATAACGTGAATTTTATAAACATTTACGCGCACTCAGGTTCCCAGCACAAGAAACAAAGAGATATTTTGTTCAATGAAGACATAATACCCCATTTATCTAATGAACATCCAAATATTTTATTAGGAGATTTCAATTGTATTCTAGATTCAAACGATTCTAATTCAGCCGTGGAAAATTTCTGTGCAGGATTGAACAACCTTGTATTGTCAATGGATATGAAAGATATTGAGAAATCAATTAATAATTCAACATCATACACCTTTTTTAGAGCAAATTCGAAGTCTAGACTAGACAGAATGTATTGCCCGAAAGAATTTTTGGAACAAGTAATATCGATAGACATTCTACCAACAGCATTTTCTGATCACCATTCAGTGATCATGAAATATAAATATCTGATTCAAGCTGCATGACTTTTTCCGGAAGGGGATATTGGAAAATTAATTCAACTATAATGGATATTCCAGAAGTCACTAGCCGATATATTCAAATATATGATAGTTTGAAGCATCAACACAGCTTTACTGAAAATTTCAATGTATGGTGGAATGTGAATTTTAAGAATAAAACTAAATATTTTTTCAAATCAGAGACGTTTAAAATGAATGAAGAAATACGAATGGAAAAATCGTTTTTGTACACATGCCTAAAACAAATTTCTGCATCTATGATGAACGGACAATCTCACCCAGATGAAATGATATATGTGAAATCCAAACTAATAGAAATAGAAAACAGACGCATTCAAAGTTACCGTCAAAAATACCAACCAAACACTCTGCTTGAGGATGAAAAGCTAGGGTTTTTTCAAATTTCATCTAGAATAAACCGAGATAGCAAATCCAATTTGTTAAAACTGGAAGTAAATGGTGCAGTAACCACCAACAATGCAATCTTGAAAACTTTTTTAGAAAATCATTTCCAAGAACTGTTTGACAGAAAAGAATTTGATGCAACAGGTGTTGAACAAGTTTTAAGTCACGTTAATAGATCTCTGAATATGGCTGATCAAAATAGATTATCATCCCCAATTTCAGACGACGAGTTTGAAATAGCTCTAAGGCAGGTGACAAAAAAAAGAAGCCCTGGTCCAGACGGGCTAACGTACGAGTTTTACAACACTTACAAAGAACATCTGAAACATGACATGGTAAAAATATTCAACATGTATCTCGTTGAAAGTGTAACACCACCTGCGTCTTTTGCAGAAGGAATAATTACACTTATTCCGAAGAAAGGTGACATACACGATATTTCAAACCGACGTCCAATCTCAATGTTGAATTGTGACTACAAAATATTTACTAAAATATTGACGAACCGTCTACAGCCGTTAATGGGAAAACTGGTTGGTCCAGGCCAAGCAGCTGCTGACCCAAACAAATCTTGTGTTCATAATCTGAAGCTTCTACGTAATATTGTAATACGATCCCAACAAACGAAACGTTTAAAAGGTATGTTAATTTCTATAGACTTAGAAAAAGCCTTTGATCAGGTGAATCACGAATTTCTGTGGATCCTGCTAGAGAAATACAACCTTCCCATACAATTCATAAATTGTATCAAAAACCTCTACCGGGCCGCTTCATCAAAAATCCTATTTAATGGATTCCTCACAAGATCTATAAAAGTCGCTTCATCCGTTCGACAGGGATGCCCATTGAGCATGATTTTATTTGTCCTATATATTGAACCTTTGATTCGCATGATATATGAAAACATTAATGGATGCTTCATAGACAACAATTTCATCAAAATAGTTGCTTTTGCTGACGATATCAATATATTTGTTCTCAATGATATGGAATTTGATACTGTTCTTACTCTCATCAACTATTTCAGTATTTATTCAAAGATTAAATTGAACATGCAAAAATCAAACTTTTTGAGATTTAACAACTGTTTTTCTGGTCCACATCAGTTAAACGAAGTTAACAAAATGAAAATTTTAGGTGTTTCATTCACTTCGAGCTTCAAAACTATGATAACAGAAAATTATGATGACATTATTAATAAACTGAAATACGCCATAAAAATTCACTCTAGAAGAAATTTGAATTTGTTTCAAAAAGTTCATATTCTTAATTGCTATATTTTATCTAAAATTTGGTATGTTGCTCAAATATTCCCGGCTGATAATAAACAAATTGCACAAATTCGAAGAATTTGCCAGAAATTCATTTTCAATACAATGATTTTCAAGGTTCAATTGCAGCAACTATATCTAGATGTAGAAAATGGAGGCTTATCCTTGATCGATGTGGAAAATAAAATGAAAGCTTTGTTCATGCATGTTCATGTTCAGTTTTCATGCAAAATGATCAGCAAGTTGACAAGTACATGATGGCACAAAAATCTAACCAACTACTAACACGCAACACTCGTGAATGGATAAAATTGGCAGAGGAAAAAAGGAAATATACAAGATCTAACACATGTAGTCTTATATATAAAAGCTTGATATATGAACTGAAAATCGTTCCGAGGATAGAATTAGAATTGCCAAGCCTTGAATGGGAGGTTATTTGGAAGAATATGCACCAGAGTTTCTTATCCACAAGTGGAAAAAATGCCCTATTTATAGTTCTTAATGACATTGTACCATGTAAAAATAAATTGTTTCGTCATTCTATACGTGGGACAGTCTCTCAACTTTGTGATATCTGTGGAACCGTAGATTCATCCATGCATCGCATAAAAAAGTGTACAATATCCAAAATTATTTGGAACTGGGTATTATATATAATCAATGAAAAAATGAGGATAAGAATTTGTGACCCAGAAGAAATGATTGTTAAAAAAATTAATGGCAAATCAACTAGCGAAAAGGCAGCTCTATGGCTATGCACAGAAGCTATTGCTTATAATTTGATATATTTTGAATCTGGTTCAATGTACCATTTCCGCAAAACCATAAGAGAAAAAAGATGGAACAGCCAATTATTGTTTAGAAAGCACTTCGAAAATGACTTGAATGTTTGTTAATTTAGTATAAGATAGGTTAAGTTAGTATAATCCCGAGTAGGCCGCGGGTAAACGGCCTCCCATTAAATTTTAAGTTAGGTTAAGATTGTCAGTCCAATAAAGAAATGTGTAAAGGATTTGTGGGTGGTTGTGTGAATAGTAAAGGTGTGAATGGTAAATGTTCGAATGGTTAATGTGTGAATGTTTTGCGAGAACGTGAACTGACCCCCAGTAGGCCACGACTAAACGGTCCCACAGACAAATTTTGAATTAAAATTGATGGAAGCAAAACGAAAATGTAATAGTTATATTGGACACTTGGTATAAAAAAAATAAAAAATACTCATAGGCAAAAAAAAAAAAAAAGTGTACAATATCCACCGAGCGCCACAACAACGTGGCCCGTATTGTTCATCGACAACTGGCGCTCCAATGTGCTCTACTGGAAGACAACGTACCAAACTACCGGTACCTGCCTGCACCTGTCCTGGAAAATGACCGTTTCAAGCTGTACTGGGATCGCACTGTTCTGACCGACCTCTCGATCCACCACAACCGCCCAGATATAATGGTTTACGACAAGAGCGACCGCAAAGTCACCATCATCGATGTCGCTATTCCACTGAACCAGAATCTGGAGGAGACCCACGGTCGCAAAATCTGCAAGTACCGACCATTGGCCGTGGAGCTCAAGGAACTGTGGGGGCTAAGGGAGGTCCCAAGAATTGTTCCAGTCGTTCTCTCTGGAACTGGAATTATCCCGAAGACACTTCTGGAAGCGCTAAAGGTGTTGAACATCGAGAAGGAATTGGCCGGCATCCAAAAGTCGGTCATCCTTAGCACCTGCGCGATTGTCCGACAATTCCTCGGTCAGGACTAAAACAGCACGAGCATGCAGATACGTGCATTCCGCAGAGCCTAGTCCCCCTTTGGCATTCAGAAGCCCGGGGGCAGGTGAAAATTCTGGCTAGGTTCGCCTAGTTAAGAAGTGAGATAAGTCTGCAAAAAAAATAATTAATAATTGGTTCTCAAATGGGGATCAACACTAGGGTAGGAGCCTACCTGTTGGTCTCAAATGTTCCTATCTCACGCCTCCACGAAGATCATATGACGACATTTTTAGATCGTGCGTGAACTGGAAACACACACCTGGTCTTGGCTCCGAGAACGGGTGTCGAAAGTGGCTAAGTGAGGGGGTGCGAGCGAGTCAGAGCGCTATATCTCTCCCGGGGAAGGCCTCCCGGGTCATGGAGGCCTTGCCAACCCGCTGTCTCCCGGGCAAAGGAGATACACCCAGAAAATGGAGCTACGTTCACGAAGAATACTCAGAATGCGATCGCCCGAGGAGGGTCCCCGAACTGGAGCTGGTCCTGGAACGGGCGTAAGAGCGAGCGGCCAGCGGCTGGAGGGCGATGTGCAAGAGCGGGCCACCAGCCGGGTTCAACCCGAAGAGCTACCGCCACACGGAAACAGCAGCCATCGACATCACCAACGAAACGCTGCGCCTACGAGGCGTGTTGCGACTGTCAGACGACAGTCGTCCACACTTGTGGGTACTACTAGGCGACGGATCATGTGGACACATGAAATGAATGAATTCGTGATCCGCGCCTATTACATCTGCACTGCTTTGGAGACGGACATGAGCGGTCGCCCTCGAATACTCGCAATGTTCGAGGAAGCGTATCCAGAGTTCGTCGGGAGGCTTGACCAAAACGCGATGAACGCGAGGCGTAGAGCGATTGTACGCAACAATATGCTCTCCCAAACGCAAGTCGACGAGATCAAGCAGCAGGTGCAGAGAGAACTAAGCTCCAGAACAAGCAGAGCAAGCGATGTGTCGAGACGAAGTTCAGTACGGCTGAGCAATTCATTCGCGAGTGGGGCACGCGAATCAGCACCAGTGGAGGCCACAGTACAACAACCCCCTGAGCCGGAAGATCCACAGCCAGATCAACAACTACTACGCGATCTGGTCTTCCATTACGACGAGGCGATCTCACAGTTCCGCGACACGGACCCTTTGTCGCGCCCCAGGATCCCGAAGTTGCAGCATTCCCGCAGGCTGACAAGTGCAGTAAAGCTCATGAACGAGCACGTTCTTCCGCTGCACTTGGTTGATGCTGAGAACATGGAGGAGCTGTAACTGAAAGTTTACTGTGCTGCTGTGGCGACCGCCAAAAGTTTAGGATACCGTATTAGGCCAAGAGGCGGACTGCTCCAACATCTCCGTGAAAGGCGTGAGCCTCCATGGCGAAGGAGATTGGAGCAACGGATCCTAAACAAGCGCGCCGCAATTGGAAGACTGATGGCGTACAAAAGAGGCAGCAGATCGGCGAAATTATGTCGCCAAGTTGCTGTGATCGTGCGGCCTACTGAACTTCGCCAGCTGGGAGCTCACCAGCTGACGGAAAAACTCGACACACTGGTACAGCAATTGAGCGTCCTAACTAAACGGCTGAAACGTTACTCTGACTCTGCAAAGCGCCAGGAACAAAATCGGATTTTACGAGATAACGAAAAAGCGTTCTACGACCACATTAGCGACGAGAAGCCCGACTACCGCGAAGGTTTGCCAGATATTAGCGATGTGACGAACTTCTGGGCTGGTATTTGGGAGACCCCAGTAGAACATCGCGACGGGCAAATGTGGTTAAGACGGGAGGAGGAGAGTTGTGGTGAAATTGGAGAGATGCCAGCTATCATCGTCGGAGAGAACGATGTCCGCGAAGCCTCGCGGTACCTGAGGAACTGGGCAGCACCGGGCCCCGATGGTGTCCAGAACTTTTGGCACAAGAAGCTGACCGTCGCACATCCAAAGATAGCTGAGTGCTTCAACAAGGTGCTACGTGACCCACACAACCTTCCTGAATTCGCCACCCGTGGCGTCACCTTCCTCCTCCCGAAAGACAGCAACACATTGAACCCATCAAAGTACAGACCGATAACGTGCCTATCGAGTCTGTACAAAATACTGAGCAGCATAATTACCGCCAAAGTTTCTGCTCACTGCGAACAGCATCACATCATCGCAGAAGAGCAGAAAGGATGCAGGAAAAATACGCATGGCTGCAAAGACCAGGCCATCATCGACGCAGCCATAGTCGGCCAGGCGGTATATAACCAGCGGAACCTAAGTATGGCCTACATCGATTACAGGAAGGCTTATGACTTCATACCTCACTCGTTTCTCGTCCGGGTATTGGAGCTCTACAAAATTGATCCCGTCGTCGTTAGGTTCCTGCAGCATGCGATGAGGCAGTGGAGTACGTCTCTGCACCTCAGTGATGGGGAAAATGTGTTGCAGTCTAGAACGCTGCAGATAAAGAGGGGGATATTCCAAGGCGACTCTTTCAGCCCGCTTTGGTTTTGTCTGGCACTGAACCCCCTCAGTAGGACGCTCAATAGAAACGGTCATGGCTATAAAATAAGGTATGGCGACGGCGCCCACGAAGAAGTGACCCATACCTTTTACATGGACGATCTCAAGGTCTACGCTGATTCACGTCAGCGTCTAGGTGTAGCTATCCGGGTTGTCGAAGACATAAGCAGGGACATCTGTATGGAGTTCGGCCTCGACAAGTGTCGCTGTGTCCACCTGCTGAAAGGACAACTTACCGAATCCGGAGGCTACGAGGTCTATGACGGCGAGTTTATAAGAGACATGGTTCGTGGCGAATCCTATAAATATCTTGGATTCCGACAGCTCACCGGGATTCGCCACTCCGACATCAAGACGGAGCTGCGAGACAAGTTCTTGAGTCGAGTGAACTGTGTCCTGAGGACTTTCCTCAACGCGGGGAACAAGGTACGCGCGATCAACACATTCGCGGTTCCCCTGCTGACCTTCAGTTTTGGTGTAGTCAAATGGAGCAAAACTAACCTAGAGGACCTTGAGAGGAGGATGAGGAAAGCATTCAAAGAGGCCGGAATGCACCATCCTCAATCGGCACTGGAGAGAGTTTCACTACCACGCAAAGAAGGGGGACTTGGAATCGTCGACATTTCTGCACTGTGTGTTGCCCAGGTACGACAACTGCGCGAGTACTTCGCAGAACGCGCCAACCAAAACGCGCTATACCGGGCTGTCTGCGCCGCCGACAGAGGATACAGCGCTCTGCACTTGGCGCAAGCGGAGTACCAACTCAACTGCAATCTGCAGACAGTGGAGGAGAAGATTGCAGCTTGGAAGCAGAAGGCAGTGCATGGTGCCCACCCCCATCAACTGGACCGGCCACACGTCGACAAGGCCGCATCTAATCTGTGGCTAACGCGTGGTGAACTCTCTTCAGTAGTAGAAGCCGACATGATAGCCATCCAGGACAGGATAATGCCGACGAGAAACTGCAGGCGGTACGTCTGGCATCAAGACGTTGATGACATTTGCCGGATGTGCCATCAACCAGGTGAAAACATAGAGCACATTATGGGAGGCTGTCCCGTTTTGGCCAACGCAGCCTACACCGAGCGCCACAACAACGTGGCCCGTATTGTTCATCGACAACTGGCGCTCCAATGTGCTCTACTGGAAGACAACGTACCAAACTACCGGTACCTGCCTGCACCTGTCCTGGAAAATGACCGTTTCAAGCTGTACTGGGATCGCACTGTTCTGACCGACCTCTCGATCCACCACAACCGCCCAGATATAATGGTTTACGACAAGAGCGACCGCAAAGTCACCATCATCGATGTCGCTATTCCACTGAACCAGAATCTGGAGGAGACCCACGGTCGCAAAATCTGCAAGTACCGACCATTGGCCGTGGAGCTCAAGGAACTGTGGGGGCTAAGGGAGGTCCCAAGAATTGTTCCAGTCGTTCTCTCTGGAACTGGAATTATCCCGAAGACACTTCTGGAAGCGCTAAAGGTGTTGAACATCGAGAAGGAATTGGCCGGCATCCAAAAGTCGGTCATCCTTAGCACCTGCGCGATTGTCCGACAATTCCTCGGTCAGGACTAAAACAGCACGAGCATGCAGATACGTGCATTCCGCAGAGCCTAGTCCCCCTTTGGCATTCAGAAGCCCGGGGGCAGGTGAAAATTCTGGCTAGGTTCGCCTAGTTAAGAAGTGAGATAAGTCTGCCAAAAAAAAAAAAAAAAAAAGTCCTGGATTGTCACAATTTATAGATTTGTTTATTTGTTTATTTGAAAATGTCTTATCATTACAATGAACCTTCGTTACTTTGAAACGAAGTTACTTGAACAGCCGCTGTAGGTCTTGAACGGCTGAGTTACATCCATAGCTAGTACGACGGAAAGATACTCGAAGGAAGATACACCACGCAAATGTAGAGTACTCTCGCTGCTAGTTTCATCGAGACCCACACTTGTTCGACACTCGACCATGCGTTTTCAACAATCAGCTGTGCTTTAAAATGTCGATGGACAGTTATCAGAACACCACCTCTGGATAACTTATTACTGTTGAATTCTTCCCGGCAGTGCAAGCTTTCATTTTGCTACCATGTTCGTTCAACATGGTAGCAAAATGAAAACTGAGATTCGCCAGGGTGATGTATATGCAATCTTGACTTCGATAGACTTCCAAGCATACTTTAGATTTTTGTGATGGTTAACATTTCTAGATTTTTATTGTTGAACTACAAACGATTTGCATGTTCCACCAGATGGCATGCAAATCGACGCGGTGCCTCCAACGAACAAATTTGCACCACTGTGTCCGACATCTATCTTCCATTCTTCCGTTGTATCGAGCAAATCAGCAGTAGTTGATATCAGCATTCAGAAAGACTGCTGTCTGCTAGTTGGAGTTGGATCAAGGCTTGAATTATAGAGGCGTTAGAACTTTTTTTAAAAGTTCGTTCGCCTTGCCTTGAAAAAGGCCAATTCTGAAAACTTCACTTAACTCTCGGCCTTGAGGAAGCCCATTTGGAAACCTCTCTGCCGTCTGGCCGATAGCTGGATGACTGATGAATCGTGAATACTGTGAATGCTTAGTTCTCTTCATTCATTCTGTACGTACATGTATTCTATACTTATGTAATGAACTACTAAAACTGAACGCAAAAAATACAATTCTGTAACATTGAGTAGAAAAAATCATATACCAAATATTTTAATACATCTTGGAAATCGAAATGTAGAAAAATGTGAAATAGAACACATTCATAGAACGCTACAACTCTGTCATAAATCAGGTAAATAGTTTGTTAAGTTTAGTCAAACGCTTCTTTCAATATTTGCTCTATCTTCATTTTCCGTAGAACGATCGCTGCAATTGATGTTTCTATTTGATAGAAACGTGACATGTTTTCTGATTTGTCACTTACATTGTTTACATACATTTCTAACTGATTTATTAGGTTTTTGTTATTGTTACCAAAAAGACGGGTGGGTAATGTCGGGGACATAACCGGAGTGACGTAGGACTATACAAAGGGGACAGCTTTTGTTAAATATATATTTTAAATATATTGTTTTATTTTCTTCTCCTACCTATCTACCTGAAAAATGGATTAGTTTACTGTTTACTCTTTATAAACATGTTGTGGTTCTGAAAAGAACCTTTGGTGTTGTGTTTTTGTTATCACTCGATATTCCCATCTTGTTCGGTTAAACCTTACTATTTAGCTATTGCGTTTGCCACTCGCCACAGCTTTCACAGTTGGAAAATTTCTTCCCATCCAGCTTGTGACATGTTGTTCAGTAAATTACATTTAATGCGACGTGCCGGAGAAACACTTTGCCACTCACTGAAACTAATTGTTGCCTTGATGAGCGCCGAACCGAAGCTGCTCTGTTCTTGATGCGGGTTTTCTGATTGTCATGAGCAGCTTTGCAAGCCAACTCGAGCACTCCGACGGCCGAAACTCTATAACCGCTGTTAGGTATACTGGTGCTCCGGCACCAATCCGTTCGGCCAAGTTACCCTTGCGAAGCAATCAGTGAATGCGACCAACAGTGAACTGGAGACCTGCACGGTTCGAGTGAGACTTTGCCTTTCCCTTAACTTGTCCTCCTTTGTTACGTCCACGATGCCGATGCCGTACAACCACACGAGTTTACGGTTTGAAAGAAAATAAGATATTTTTTTGGGGTCCGCGTGTTTTATACTCTAGCGGTACACACTCACAGGATAGAGACAAATCGGCAGACTCAGCCAGAGGGGCGAGTCCAACGAGACGAACGAATGAGCGTTAAAAGGGAGCGATGGCAAAAAAATACATTCATTACGATTTGTTCGCTCGTTGGATTCACATGCAGGCTAAAAAGGGTCCTTTTCAGGATCACAAAATTATCTTCAATCAAAAGAGTTTCTTTTGTTATCACTCGATATCCCCATCTTGTTCGGCTAAACCTTCCTGTTTAGCGATTTGTTGCCACTCGCCACAGCTTTCACAGTTGGAAAATTCCAACAAGATGTCTCATCCAGCTTTGTGACATGTTGTACAGTAAATTACATTCAATGCGACGTGCCGAAGCACCACTCAGTGTCGCATTGGAGGCGATTTTAACCTGTAATTGAACATTTGCGATGACAGTGGTACAGTGTCGACTTTAAACTTTCAATCTGGAAACAATTTAAGAATTGGTGAAAATTTAATAATCAGGAAAGTCCCCAACTATCAATAAGCTCAGAACAACTGCCAAATTCACATACTCATCAGACCCTGGCAAACAAATTATGAAAAAATCAATTTGTGTTTTATTATTATTTTGGATAATGTTTTAGAAAGCATTGAACTGTATTTCCTAAACTCTTTTTTGGAAGGTCTAATGGCCCTGAAAAGCGCCTTGTGTTATGGAATGGTTCCAATTTAGAAAACTTAGTACTCGTGGTTTTGAAAAAAACCATTTCGAACGCCCTCGATGCCGCCTTGTTCTGGATTTGCCACCAAAGCAGTTTGTATAAAGAACAAACTTTTTTCTACTGCTACCTGATGCCGTTTTGCGATTGCGTTTGCCACTCGCCACTCTCTGCAACTGCCTGTTGTCTTGATGTCCACCGAACCGAATGTGTTCTGTTCTGAATGCGGGTTTTCTTATCGTCGCGAGCAGCTTTACCAGCCAACTCGATCACTTCGGCGGCCGAAAGTATATAACGCCGGCTAGGTGGACTGGTGCACTGGTACTAACGCGCTCGGCCTAGCGGGGAACTCCAGATCAACACGGTTCGAGCGGGATTTTGCCTTTCCCTTCACTTTTCCTCCTTTACCATGTCCAGACATGGCTGCTTGGGTTGGTTTGTTGATGTGTTGTGATGCGAACCGATGTGGTGTACGGTTTGAATGAGAATGATCGTTACGGCAGCGGAGCGGGGATTTTTAAGCTGACTGGCTGGCTCGAGAATTACGCATGTGTGAGACTGCGACCAATGTTTCGTTCATTTTTTTCTTTTTCCTTTCCAATCGTGCTTCATTCTATTTCGCTGCTGATCTGGTTGCCCGTTTTGATCGGTACGATTTGAGGAGCACAAAATGGACCAATCAAAAATGGGCACATAGAGCATTTTGACAATGCTTGATATTTCACAATTATTCAATTATTTATCTCAAGAAAAATGAAATGTTATTCGTTATGATAGATGCGTAGATATATTTCCCATCAATTGATGCAAAAACCTTTGCGATCTATTGAGAAATGCTCGAGTTATAAGCGTTCCAAATCTTGCATTTTTTCCTACTTGTTCAGTGCCTAGATTTCCATTTCACCCCCTATATATTCCGGTTAGACGTAGTCCTACGTCAAAAAAATTGTTTAAAATGGCAAGATATGCCAAACAAAAGAGCCCGCCGGCCCACATGCGGCCCGTGAGCCGAAGTTTGGGTATGGCTGGTCTAGCTTGATATTCCCAAAATAATTATGTGTCGCACGATTATAACGCCTTCTACGCCATAGTTTCAGTTCTATGCATTGATCAATATTGAAGGCACCAACGCAGCCCTTAGGATAACGGAAAACAAGCGATTTTCACTTTTTGACGTAGAACTACGTCTTTCAGGAAGGGTGCCAAATCAGAAAACAGGTCACGTTTTTGAGAAATAAAGTTAACGTGAATAACTATTTTCACAGCGAACAAATTCTGATAATTTGCAAACCAATGGAATTGGAAATTCTCTAAGATTTGTTTGATATACTATACAGTACAACCCACTAATGCCTAAACAGTTTAAATTAATGAAAACTGGAAGCATTCTCATTTTCCCATACATTTGTTCTGCCGATTTGTGTGCATTCCCGAACAGAGCTATCAATAACGAGCAACCGATACATTCGTTTCTGCCCGTTTTCAACATATTTGGTTTAAATAAGCCATCCGCCATTTGAAGCCACACATTCAAACCATTCTTTGTGAGCCATAGCTAAGTGGTGCGGACTCAACTCACTTCATTTTCAAGCAAATTCATGCATGTTTTCAAGCGATTTCTTGCAATAATATCTCAAACCACCAGGGATGCCAGATTTACAAATATGTTTGTAAATTTACAGACATATCTGTAAAACACTTTTCATTTTTGTTGTAGACTTTTTGGATATAACAATATTTCACAGGTTTTTGAAAAATAAGAGGCTTTATTCATCACATCAAAGATATTCGACTCACCATATGACATTTTTTCATAGTTTTAATACAGAAAAGTTATTATATTTAGTTTATATCAATACACATGACGTTAGACCAGCGATACTCAACCTGCGGCCCAGCAGTCTTTCTGGTTAGCCCATCTGGTGTGTATGAAGTTTGGAACTCGTACTTTTGCCATGACATCATTGCAGACGAAAGAGAGGATACGGTTATTCACAATTAATGAAAAATTGCATTCTATGCATGTAAGGAAAAATCTTGAACGAAAATTGTCTCTGATAATTATTTTCTGTTCTAGATAAGATTGTTTTGCTGAAATGCAAGGAGATTTATTGAAAAATAGTTAAGTTAAGTCAGGACTATGTCTTCTAAGTATTTAAACAACATCGAATAAAAAATTTCATTCTATTTTCAACAACTTACATTCGCTCTCGGGTCTGCTTATGACGAAATATGGGTTACAGTTCGATATTTTTTTTTTCCAAAATATATTTTTTTATTAAGGCACATGTGGCGTTTGCCTGACGGGGCCGGGAGTCCAATATTTTGACATTTTTTGTCTTACAACTATGTTAGTAATATGTAACCGATTACTCGCGGTTGGCTCGAGGTTAGTATTACAAGTGTTCTCATAATTGGTATGTTGCAGTCTTCGATGCTCTATACGTGTGCCCGACACGGGCTACTTCCTATTGGGATGCAGCTGACCATTAATCAGCAACGCTCCCTAGCCTGTACCCCATATCTAGCGTGGTGCGTCTTTCTCGACTCGAGGAATCCAGGATAGAATGGTCACTAGCCGACGCAATCATCAGTTCGTGTAGAGTTGTCATGAGCGGTACAACCTTTGGCTCTTGTTGAATGATCAGTGGACTGCACAACCTTTGGCCCGTGCATCTGTGAAGAGTGTGTGTATGTATTGCCGCGACTAAGTAAAAGTTTATCGATCGGATAGGAGGAATATGAAACGGGGACACAACGAAGGAAACATCATTAAACGTTGACATCGGCGTTTCTGAGAAACAGTTATAGATGAAGCAGAAGATCAGGATCCCGGCTACCTAAGATATCCCGGACGGGGATATCCGATTGTCTGCCTTTTGCTCTCAGTGCTCTAGAGAGCTGAGAGCGAGCAGCATGGAACCGGATACACGACCAGACAACATGCTCGATGTCGTGGTAGCCATCGCCACAATCACAAAGATTGTTTGCTGCGAGTCCAATGCGATAGAGATGCGCGTTTAGGTTGTAGTGATTGGACATAAGCCGAGATATCACGCGAATGAAATCACGACCTACATTCAATCCCTTGAACCATGCACTCGTCGAGACCTTAGGGATAATCGTGTGTAACCAACGACCGAACTCATCTTCACTCCACATGCGCTGCCAACTAACGAGTGTGTCCTGACGAGGAATGTGAAAAAATTCATTATAGGCAATTTGCCTTTCAAAAAGTGTGCCTTCTGAAGCGCCCACCTTAGCTAGCGAGTCCGCTTTCTCATTCCCCGGAATCGAGCAATGAGAGGGAACCCATGCTAAGGTAATCTTGAATAATTTTTCGACCAAAACACTCAATAGATGTCTTATTCTTGTTAGGAAATAAGATGAGCGTTTATCAACTTTCATTGAGCGGATTGCCTCTATTGAGCTGAGACTGTCTGAAAAAATAAAATAATGGTCGATGGACAGTGTTTCAATGATCCCTAGAGCATAGTATATCGCACCCATTTCTGCGACATACACGGAACAAGGAACGATATTGTTACCACAGACATGGTTCATGGCCGTGTAGTGATTTAAAAGTTGTATAGCCTTGCATGGCGGATGGAAAATATACACTGCATTTTCTTATAAATTTCATGAACGACAAGATCGCAAGCCTTATTGGATGTCCAATATATCAACGAAGAAATACTGATTTTTATAAAAATTAACAACGCGTATGTATGTGTATGTATATATGTGTAGATTATTGAAACATTTAAACACACTTACAACACATAAGTTATTAGGTGGCCCGAAAAATCAATTTTTTCCACTTAGTCCCAAAAATGACAAATGAAAATTAATAACTTTTGAATCACTGAACTGATTTAGAAGATCGACATATAAAATTGAAACTAATGACCTAGCCTTTTAGTAAAAAATATTTAACTTGCGAAAAAAATAATTATATTTTAGTAATTTTTGATTGTAGTCGTATTTTTATTTTTTTATGACTTTGGACTAGAGGGCGCTATATTTTTTTAATTTTTTCTTGAAAGCTGAGGTTTTTTAAATAACATATATCGATATCAGAGATGCTATTTTTTCGTTTTTTAGATATGATTTTTCAAAGTTAACCGGTGGTTCGAAAGATCATTTTTCCCCCTTTGTCCAAAAATAACATTCTGCAAAAAATCATAACATTTTAACTACTGAACCGATTTAGATGATCGATATATTAAATGGAAGCCAATAAGCAAAATTTGAAAAAATATCACACTTGCGGGAAGTTTGGATTCTTGTAGCATAGGTCTAGTTTAGTCACATATGAATATTGATCGAAGACTTAAAACATGTTAAATATACAAAGTTATAACTTAAAAACGATAATTATAGCATCTCTGATATCGAGATATGTTAGGTAAATAATCCTCAGCTTTCCATGAAAAATCTAAAAAAATATAGCGCTCCTATCTTTAACCGAGAAAACTATGAAAAACTAACTGAATCAATAATTACAAAAATTAAAATTTAAATTTTTTCGCAAAAGTAAAATTTTTTCATAGAAAAATAACTCGTAAGCTTCAATTTGATATGTCGATGATAGGAATTGGTCCAATAGTTCAAAAGTTATGACTTTTTGTAGTGGGAAAAATGGGGAAAAATTGTTTTCGAACCATCGATTAGTTCTGAAAAATCATATTTCAAAAATAGCATCTCTGAAACGAAAAAAATAGCATCTCTGATATCGAGATATTTTATGTAAAAAATCTCAGCTTTCAAGAAAAAATATAGAAAAAAAGCGCCCCCTAGTCCAAAGCCATGAATACATTAAAAAACGACTACAATCAATAATTGCGAAAATAGGATCCATATTATTTGCAAGTTCAATATTTCTCAATTAAAGCTCATTGGCTTGAATTTGATATGTCGATCATCTAAATCGATTAAGTGGTTCGAAAGTTATAAATTTTTGAAAAAAGTCATTTTGTGAAAAAGTGGAAAAAAATGATTTTTTGGATCACCCTAAAATGGAAATGGGCACCCTAATGAAAAAATAAAAAAAATACGAGTTTAATGTTTTGCGATAAAGAACAAAATTACCACTTTTGGCGAAGATCTGAGAACCACTATATTGGTTTGGCATGGAATGGCTGTATATATATATACAAAATACAATCTTACGTGCATCGCGATGTACAAAGTATTAATGAATATGTGAAAAAGACATTTCTATAGATCTGCACACTTTTACAGACTTTTCCACATTTTTAACAGACATTCACATGTTTTTACAGACTTTTTTCAAAAATCATCTGGCATCTCTTCCTTCCACTTTTTATCGAATATTTTCAAATCGCAGGAGTAAACATTTACGTGACTCTGACTTCGTTTGTTTTTATTTCGTTCGGAAAAACGTTATGTCAAAGAGAGGGGAGATTAAAAATGCGTTGCTCAGTGAAAGGCTGAGATGCTCTTTCAGAGATGCAATGGTTAATTAAACAATTGACGGAAAAATGTAGCTCGTTCATTTGATAATTTTAATTATTTTTGTCCTTGACAACAATACCTCTTTTATAGTGTTGATTATCATAAGATCCTGATCGTTGGATCTCTTTTGTCATTTCAATTGGATCTTTTTTGACAGCCGTTTTGATTCAGTCCGCACTACCTAGAGCCATACCACCTCTCGTTTGGTGGGCATCGAAGCAACATGGTTGCCGCAGAGCGTCGAGAAGTAGAGGATTATTTTCTTGACAGGTGAAGGAAGAATATGAAGTAGAGTTTCTTTCCACAAGGGCCCTTCTCAGGGCTAGAGGCGGAAACCAAAAATAGAATAGAATGAAAACACAGATGCGAGTAAGCTAGTATAACACAACGAGCGGATATTATTCATGCCTAATGTTGATTTCACACACATACATACACCGCTCGATACAAGGAGAGCAAGTCCTCTGTATCGAGGTGTGCTTCGACAAAGTAGAGCAGCATACGAGAATTGTTTGTGCTAGTGCGGATATGGAAGAGTATCCAGAATTATGGAATATAGTTATACACTGCATTTATTTAGATGAACGTATATTTCATGAAAGTATGCTTTCAAATTCCAGCAGGGTAAGCTTACTGGTGGGGTTCGATCACATCTCAAGCGAAATATAGGAGCAAAAGGGTTCATAGTTTGCGATCGATATCTGAGTGGGAAGGAGAAAGTCTGATGCGAGTTGAACCAAATAAACGATAAGTGCTGATAGCTTCCGACTCTACTCGACTCTTTCAAGTTTACTGAAGTAATAAAAAATTAAATAGCTAAAAAGTTATTTCAAAAATTTCGATGCATTCTAAAATAATATTCGAAGTGATAAACAAGTGAATTGAATAATATAATTCCGTAGTTCTACGTCGAAAACTGCGGTCGTGTCCTAGATACAACCCATTACAATTTTTCGAACATAGAAAACGACTAAATATTTGCCTGAGCAGAGATCCATCGCTAAGCACGAGCAATGCAGTCCGAACGCCGAAATAGGAACAGAGGACCAGCGGTGGTTATGAATGTTAATAAAAGCGTCGCATGATATGAGATTCAAGTAGTTGTGGTATCCCTTGTATATCAAATAGTGGTGTTACTCACACTAGTTTACCGTCTGCGTCACTTAAGTATATCGAGTTCAGTTCGGTTCACACTTCTTTTAATGAAAATAAGCTCATTTCACACTTCCTTCATGACGATATTCCGTTTCCGCTAGCTTGCCTCCTTGTTTATAATTTTACGGCGGAATAATTTGCACCACCAAGAAAATGTTCATCAACTGCTCTTGCTCTTCTTAACAGAAGCCTTTTCTTTTAATATTGCAGGTCTCGATCAACGTAACAATCATCCTTGGTGGAGAGAGTTCACTACTGGCATGCGTTTCACACACAAATTCTCAGAACAATAATTTTTTTGGTGAGCCGACGATAGCCTAGCTTGATGTTTCCCTACACAATTGTGTAGTTCAGAACCCTCATGTCATCAGTGAGTGAGTAATTTGATCGCGTCCACAGCTCAAGCTGAAACGAAGACATATGATGACTTAAAACAAGGAAAAAACAGGCGAAGTTCATTGTTCGAGTAATGAACGAGACTGGATGTTTGCCTCAGTAGAGTTTCAATGTTTATACTCCAGAAAATATTCCCCATCGTCGATAAGTTGCTCGTTATTGACGGCACGGGTAGGTAACCACACGAATGAGCATAACAAATGTAAGGGAGAATGGAAATGCTTCTAGTTTTCATCAATTTAAACCATTTACACACCCGGCGATTGTAATATATAGCTTAACAAACTTAGGAAATATTACTATATTAATTGTCAAAATCCGTTCGGGTCAAAAATAGTTATCAACGTCAACTTTATTTCACGCTTTTGACTTCTTTTCTAATTTGGCGTCCTTAATGAAAGACGTAATCCTACGTCAAAAATTTTCTAAGATATCAATATATCGCTTCTAGATTATGTATTTAATATGAAAATTTATTGTGAATAAGTTACTGATGTCTTACCATTTGAGAAGAAATACCCTTCCTTGAAACCATAACGTTGCTTCGTCGTATACGCAACATTGATCGGAGCTGAAATATGAATTGAGTACTTAGTTAATATCAAGATAACATGAAGTTGGTCAAACTCACATTCATGTACGGAAAGATATGAACCAATTCCGTGACCCGTACCGTGTGGATAATCATTCATTTCTCCCCAAACTGGTCCCCTAGCCAGGGCATCCAACTCGGCAGGTTGCAAGTTTTCCGGGAAGATCAGCACCGAGAGTCGAATCATCCCAATCAGAACGTTTGTGTACGCTCGGATCTGCTCTGGTGATGGTTCGCCCAAATGAATCGTCCTGCTCACGTCGGTAGTTCCATCCTGATATTGACCACCGGAATCGATTAGCAGCGTGTTGTGCTCGGTTATTTCGAAGTCGGTTAAATTACTCGGCGTGTAGTGTGGAATTGCGCTATGGGAACCAAAAGCCACGATAGTCTCGAAGGATGTTCCCTCGGAAAGGTTTTGGATTTTTCGACTGCGATCAATTTCACGAGCGAGCAAAAGCTCGGTGAAGGTATCGCCTGCGAGAAACTGAAATAGTGATAATATTTATTGGAGAAGTTCATTGATTTGAAAAACTTGGATTGTACCCGACTTTCCAGAAAACTCAACACTTCACACATCGCGACTCCATCGCGGATGTGTGCCTTCTTCATACCCTCCTTCTCGATCTCATTCTTCTGGGCACGGAGGAAAATAATCGGCGAAGGTTTATCCAAAACAAGGCCCCGTGGAAGAGCGGAATGAATTGCTTCCGACGCTCCCAGGTCAAAAACAACTGCCGATGGAACGAGAATTCGTTTCCAGTGTTGAGACAGCGTTTGAAGGTCTCGCCGCACATCTTCATACTCTTTGATTCTGAAAGAATAAGATACCCATAAATTGAAGATCCACCAAACATTCAAAACCACTCACGAAACACAATATTCGTTATGGCAGTTGTGGGACTTCAAATGGTTAATCAGACCCATACTAATTCGGGTTTTGTTGGTGTAGAGGATGATTTCTCGATTGCTAACTAGCAGATATGCTTTAAACACCGGTGTGTATGGAATGTCGCTACCACGTAGATTCAGAATGTACGCAATTTCAGTCAAGGAGGTTACAATCATGGCATCGCAACGATGTGATGTGAAGTTCGAGCGGAGTTTGTTCACTTTGCTCTCCCATCGTTCTCCAGCGAACCGTAACGGATGAACCTTCAGCGAATTGAGCTTTGGTGCGGGGCGATTCGGGCCCCACACTAAATCGATCAGATTCCTGTTTATTTTAACCAGTTTGATGAACTCCGAGTTGAGCTGACGTTCCAGGGTGATCCAGAAAGAATGTGGAACTAATTGAGGATCGGCACCCACCTTAGACTCTGGTTTCAATTCTCCCTTAAATTAGTTACATTTATTAGTTAGGATACTTTTCATATTAGTAGTTATCTGCGAACCGATATCCACTCCGCCAGATTCGGTCGATCATCGTTACGGAAGATTCTCCAATCGCAGTTAAGTTCATATTCTGCCTGATCGTAGTATCGGGGATCGACCCACAGTGCAGCTGATTTGAGTGTAACGACAGCTTGCGCATTTTTCCCTGTGAAACCACTGATGAACTGTAACCGCTGATCCGACTCCATTAGGTGATCGGACATATGCTCATCGTAGGGAGTCACCAAGTAGGCATCCACCTCTACACTCTGGGTCGATGGCCTTGTACGCATCTCATTGCGCAGCGTCGTTAGCCTCTGATGCAGCATGCTATCATGACCGTCGTAAACCTTTTCAAAAAAAGAACAACAAGTAGTTTATCGAACTTCAAACAAAAACTAATCAACGATTGATCACAATATGCACCTGTATACGATCTCGATTTACACATTTGGCTCTCCTAGCTGGTCTCGGCGAATTGGCAACCGTCCCTGGAATCGCTGCCAAGAGCGTTGAGGCTAAAAATTAGAAAACAGAGGGGGTGGTATTCATCGTTAGTCATCGGAAGATCAGCTGGGTGATAGGAGCTCTGCACAGTATGAACGTGCGCCGCGCCTCATATGCGCTGGCGTTTACCGACAATGTTTACAAACAGCGACTATATTTGATTCGCCGATCCGATCCGCGTTTTGGCATCGCGGGGCTGTCCATGTTAGCCGGGATTGGTGGCAACGCATTCGGAGATCGCACAGCACGTGTCTCGCATCAAAACGATGTACACATACTGCTCTGCCGGCATTTGTGGTGTGAAGTTGACATGGTGCGGCGGAGGTTGGTTGGGAATTTAAAATTAAAGCGCGCACGAGGGGTCCTATTTGTCTGAATGCTTTAAGAACTACATATTTCATTATTGAATATGACATCTTTGTTTTTTATTAACAACATATTTGGTTCTACTAATCTTCTATTCAGAAATGGTACAGATTCAAATGTGTCTATTTCGTTCATGATTCGATGATAGCTGATAAAAAGCAGACCAATTATCAATCGTTATTTCGGAGAAATTGCCTAACTTTTCCGTTAATGTGACTCATAAGCTAGTGCACGCTACTTTGGGTACGGGGAAAGTTCTTACGATAGTTCGAGACCCCTGCCCTCTCTGGAAACACAATTAATCACATATTTTTGCATAAATCAAGAACTAATCAAGCAAATAGAACCAAAATTGGCATGTGGAGGTTTCAGGGGGCATGAAATATTTCTATGGTGGTTCGACACTCCTTCCCCTTCTCTAGGGGGGAGCTGTCATACAAATGAAAAACCAATTTCTGCGTAACTCGAGAACTATTCAAGCAAATGGAACAAAATTTGGCATGTGAGGATTTTTGGGTACGAAAAGTGTTTCTATGATGGTTTGACATATCTCTTTCCTTTGAAAACAAAACACGAATTTTTGCATAACCCGAGAATTAGTAGAGCAAATGGAATCAAAATTAGAATGTAAAAATCCAATTCTTCCGCAAGTGTAATGGGCACCTTACACGATCAACCGGATTGACAGTAAGTGTCTTCAATATCATGACAGCTAGGCTTTCAACATCTGATCTAACCTCAATCAATATTTTTCCACCTTACACGGTCAATATCGCCCTCAACCCGAGACAACGAAAATATCCGCGATGGCTAGTGGCGACATTTGAGTTTGGGATCCAAACTATTCTCTATCAGATTAGAAGGCTAAAAGGCAATTTTCAATTGGTAAAATTTGAATGAATATATCTACTTGGTATTATTTAATTAGTTGAAGCGCGTAGTCCTAACCTTAACTTAACCTATTTCCCCTGAATTTTCAGATATTCCTACTAAAATGTATTATTATAATGTAACGTCAATTTCAGACATAATTTTTGTATGGGATTTTCTCACCACTTGCAGAAAAAAAGTGATTTGCATTCACATAGAATACTAATTTGATTCGTAAAAGTTAATTTTCATTCATAATTTACACTTTAGAATTCGGTTTTTCTTCTCAAAAATACAAGCGATTTTCGTTAATCGCGGTGAGTTTGCCCGACTATTCCGGGGATAATCGGGATTCTACTGTAGCTTGAATTAACACATGATGTTTTTTCATCTGTGATTTTCCCAGATCTTCTCATTCTCCAAATTTTATAGCGGAGCTCACTAGCGCAAAGAATGACCGAGTTCAACATTAAAAAATTCCTAAAACGTTGTTAAGTTTCATCCACTCTCTCACCATCACATTGTCAGTTTACTTTGAAGTTTTGATTTGTATCGTGAAAAGTACCGTATTTTGCTATTCAAAGTATCGGTTTTCCAAACCAAAAGCTTCCATTTATGATTTCTACAATTTCAGTAGTTTATAAATTTTAATTGCAATCGCAAAAAAGACTAACAAAAATTAAATGTAAAATTAAAATCAGAAAATCCGGATTTCTGCGTCGTCGGCCATGTTCAGCTGTCATTATGCTCTCAAATGTCATTATATTGTCAATAAAGTTGACCGTGTAAGGTCCGCTTAATATTTTTTTCATAGATGACTAGCTCATTGGCATTTGACATTTGATATGTCGATTACAGCCGTATGGCACCCGCCATGTTTTTGGTGCCAACATCTCAAACGTCAGAAGTATTTGTTTTCTTCAAAACAGCGATCCGCGTTGACGGTAGTGAACTTCGTTTACTAGTTTAGGGTAGCGTCAAAGAATAGATGATTTTCAGTCGGAATGAACGTTTTCAAAATTAAAATTATGAATGAAAATTATCTTTTCCATATCAAATTAGTATTCTGTTTAAATAAAAACATTTTTGTTTGCAGGTGGGGAAAATGTCTAATACGAAAATTGTTTATGAAGACAATTTTATATTATAAAGAAAAAAATCAGCAACCAATGTTGGAATTGTATGACCATATGGTTGAATGAAAGCCAGAAATACGTGTTTCTAATAATTAAACAACATAATGTGAAAATTTTCATTCAAATTTTAAAATTTGAAAACCGGCTCCGTGTCTTCTAATCTGGTAGAGATTACACTAACGATTTTGGGACCCAAATTATGACTCTAGCTTGAAGTCGCCACCAGACGTCGACGTCATCGCGAATTACCAATTTACCACCATCTGACATATCGTGATGTCGATGATGAACTTTTACAGCAGAGGGATAGTGAGATAGGCGGTGACGGTAGGTAGAGTGAGATAGCGATAATCGTGTCATACACCTGGTCGATTACTTGAATCGGTTCAATGGTACAAAAGTCATGAATTTTTGAAAACAGTAATTTTTGTGAAAAAGGGAAAAAATTCCCCTTCGGACCACTCTGTTCGCTGGACTATGAGGGACTTGACGAAGGGTAAAATCTGTTATTTAAAATTCCCGTTCTGTATGATTCCAAATTTACGGTTCGACACAAAAACTCCGTTTTGCTTGCCGCAACTACCGATAACATGCCAAACCATTTTTTTCGTTACGAGCCCCGACGCAGGCTGTCGACAAACGTAACCCGAACACTTTCATTAAGTTGGTAACAGTTGATTTGATCACTTTTAACTATTTTGTTTGGTTTTTATCGATGAGTGATCAAAATGAACTGAAGAGAAAATTTCAAAATCAAAATAGAGGCATCGTTCTGCACAAGGCGCCTCTATATATACCAGTTGAAACAATCATATGGAATGCACTTTCAGCCATATTGGAATTGCTGTCGGTATTGTTTACAAACAGCATCAGAACGCTGCCGGCGGCTCTCTACAAACTGCTACGACGCTTATTCGAACGATGCCTACTATGTTCGGCTTTTGCGAATTTATGTGAAAAAGAAGGGATGATTTTGTAGAATTTCCTTCCCATCCAGTTCATCCACTACTCTCGCATGTGAAAATGCAAAAATGGCGTATCCTAGCAATAACAAAACAAACAACCCCCGCTCCACAAACCGTAATCCCCTTCTCTTTAAAGTGATGATGTTGCTTCACCTGTTATACATTTATACAAGCGCCTTGGTTCTGCATGCACACATCTAAAAATTTGATGTGTTAAGGGTTTTCAGATGCACATGCGTCAAGTTAGTTCGATTAAATTTTGATCGTAACATAATGTTTGATCTGCACTGAGAGGAATATTTAGTAAATATAACCAATTTTTTAGTACATGTTACCAATTCTCTAGTCATTTTCTACCCTACTAATCATTGGTACATTCTACGAAAAAAAATAGTAGGCGCAAATGTCTCGCTGAACTACGGTTTGTTGGTCCAATGTTGGATCAATATTGACTCAAAAAATCCGATTAATCGGTTCAATAATGCCAGATTTTTTTGCCCCCCGTTGGTACAATATCAGTAAAAATTTTGTTTGGGACACATCAGGGATATGGATTTATTTTTTTATTTTTATTCTATTATATTTTATTATATATGGTATTATTCTACATAATTAGTACATATTACTTATAACTTATTCTACATACAGTAAACGTTGATTTGCATGAGTTAGATAGACTTGAATCCTCTTGTTGCAGCAACAGGAGACGCTTTCGTCGCTGCAGAAGAACAACTTACTCTTTTTCCGCCTGTAGCGACATATACCATTTCACCTTTCGCAACCACGTATATTCCTTTCAGCGATTTTAAATCCATGATCTCCTGGCCTGCCTTGAAAGCAACGTTAAATTTCTCCACAGAACTGATTGGAATTACAACATCTATGGAGAAAATAATTGTTATTCTTGCAATAATATATTTTGAAATATATTTACCGATTGGTAATGCCTTTTATTGTACCATTATTCGTTGTCGTTGCCACTTCGGCTGATTTTTGTAGGGTAAGAAGCTAAAACAGAACCAGAAAAGAGATTATTTACAGGTAAACTTAAAACGAGAGCAAAATACTTACCTCCGTTTCTAAAAAGGAAATGGCGATTGCAAAGTGCGCACATCACAGATGCTAGGTATGACAAAAAACAAGGATACTAATGGAATGAAGTAAAATGTACGAAGCTGTAGTAGTGATGTTCATTACATCTGACATTGATTTTACAAGATTTTGGTAATATATACAAAAACAGGAAGTGGGTTATATCTATGGTATAACCGCAAGGGTGACGTAGGACTATCGTTGATTTAGAGATCATTTGTTTGAAGTTGAATCTAAATCCATCCTGAATGAATGAATAAATAAATATTTGGGTGACTTCAAAAACGAGAGTGTTACGTTGGAGCATCAAGGTTTTAAGCATCCAATATTGGATACAAAAAACCTTGTTCTGAAGAATAATCTTCAGAAGCTTTCCTGCTAACTGCACATGATTGACAAATCACAAAACCAAATGTATGTGGTCGCAGTATTATATGGATAGAAAACATTAAAATAAATTCGCTTGAATGTAATTTTCAATTCCAAGGGGAACTGGCAGATTATTTTTCAGCAACGATCATTTCTTTCCAGGTTTCCTCTCGATAACCAGCAAACGAAAAGAGTTGCGCACGTGTATGTGTGTGTGTGTGGCGGCTGCTTCTATGTCTTCCCGAGGAACCGTATTTCGATGCTGATACTCTCTTGGTCACGAGAGTATCAGCATCGGCTTTTCTGCGCTCCCTCACAGTTAAAACAAACTGATTGCATTTCAGGTTTGGTCAGGCCAGGTAATGAATCCCTCGATCCCTCGCCGTTCAGCTCGTTCAGTAACGATGTTGTCTTGTCGATGTCCTCAGGCGTCGTACACAAATTACGTAACGCTAAAAATCCGAATTTTGAACCACCTCTCCCCGCCCCCCCCTTTCGTAACGCAATTTCCTATCTCTAATAAACAGAAAGTAACGCAACATCTACCCCCTCCCCCCTTATCGCGTTACGTAATTTGTGCACGACGCCTCACGAAGAATGAATCGGTTTCACCACCACAATATCATTTCAGTATGCTTTTCGTGCGTGATTGAATCGAGAGAAGGTGTGGTTTACGATGGCAATTTGGAAGGCAAACTAGAGGAGAATGAACTCTCTGAGTATGAAAATTTCGGCGACTGAGCAATAATCGATTGAAAATTATATAATTTTCGCGATACGAAACATTTTCCGTTTTTCATGTTATGCATCCAATATTGGATACGAAAATATCCTACTGATGGGAAAGAATAATCTTCAGAAGCTTTCCAGCTAATTACACTTGATTGAAAAATTACGAAATCAAATGTATTTGGTCGCTGTGTTCGCCATATAATTAGAAAACATTAAAATAAACTCTTTCGCATGGATGTATTCTTCAATTCCCAGGGAACTGGCAGATTATTTTTCAGCAACGATTAGATCTTTCCGAAATTTTCTCGATGCTGTATGGCATCCACACGAAAATTCTCGTTTCAGTTTGGCCTGTAAAAACTTTTCTAAACTCTAATCCATCAAATTTGGAGCCCTGAAAAGGGCCGTTGATTATATGCTAAGCTAATATAGCACCCTCTCCTTGGATTCGATGGGCCAGCTGAATGTCCTTGGGCATGATGTGACGCGTTTTGCGTGGATAGCACACAAATTGGTATCTTCGAATAAGCCTCCTGCAGCGTCATAACAGCGGAACTTTGGGAGCGCAAGTCGGTTTTGAAGTCCTGAGCAATTCCACGATCCAAAAGCTGCAAAGGTAGCTTGCGGATTAGCAATTCGGTCGACTTCCGAAAGCGATGAATTTCACGCAAAGTTCCCGGTCGATAGCGATGTGGCTTCTTCACGCTTCCTGCGGCTGATGCGCTTATCCGAGCTGCTTTCGTGGTGCCTTACCACCGAAAGACTAACGAGCTGTCTGCTTAGTCCCGATGAAACGAGTCCTCACGGTGCGAGAGTAGAGTAAGAAATGAACGAAAGCAAAGGAAGCGTCATTTTATAAACCATAAAAGTATAGAATCTAAATCCCACCCTTATTATATTCGTGAGTATACAGTAAGCTTATACAATAAAGAGGGTGGGGTTTACATTCGATTCTTTTATGTTTTATAAAATGACACTTCCCTTGCTTTCGTTCATTTCTTACTCTACTCTCGCACCGTGAGGACTCGTTTCATCGGGACTAAGCAGACAGCTCGTCAGTCTTTCGGTGGTAAGGCACCACGAAAGCAGCTCGGATAAGCGCATCAGCCGCAGGAAGCGTGAAGAAGCCACATCGCTATCGACCGTGAACTTCGCATGAAATTCGTCGCTATCAGATATCGACCGAATTGCTGATCCGCAAGCTACCTTTGCAGCATTTGGTTCGTGGAATTGCTCAGGACTTCAAAACCGACTTGCGCTTCCAAAGTTCCGCGGTTATGACGCTGCAGGAGGCTTATTAGAAGATACCAATTTGTGTGCTATCCATGCAAAACGCGTCACATCATGCCCAAGGACACCCAGCTGGCCCATCGTATCCGAGGAGAGCGTGCTATATGCTATATTAGCTTAGCATATAATCAACGGCCCTTTTCAGGGCTCCAAATTTGATGGATTAGAGTACAGAAAAGTTTTTTACAGGCCGAACTGAAAGGAGCATTTAGCGAAAATCGTGGTTTCGATAATAATTCGTTACCGATAGGTGCCATGGATATGGATTTCCTTATGAAGAATATGAAATACATGACATGATGTAGTGAATATATCCGAAGAAATCACTTTGGTGAAACTGCATTATAAAATTATTTGTGTACGAATGCCGCAATCGATAGTCGACTCTAATTTGCGCTGGGTAATTTCCTCGGAGGACTCGATTCCTCCTTTGAGCATTAATAATCTCTTTCTGGCAAAACGATGTGATATGAATCACATTATTTGAATGATAGAATGAAGAAGTTTTCTGCCAATTTCCTTCAACCTCCAAACGTATCTTTCTCCCGTTTGTCGTTTTCGCGTTCGCTAATCCTCTCTCACAACACCCATTTCTAGTTTGAGAAATTGTTGAGTAAACATTGTTTGCCAGTGCGCGTAGAGCGGGAATTCCTAAAGATTCATTGCACCTCTAATAAATTGCTGAAAGACGTGGTCTTACGTTGATCGCACTTGATTGAAAAAATCCAAAACGAAATGTATTTGTTCGCAGCATTATATGAGTAGAAAGCAAATAATCGCTCGAAAATGACTTGATTTTCGCGATGTGAAACATTTTCCGTTTTTCATGTTATGCATCCAATATTGGATACGAAAATTTCCACTGATGGGGAAAAAAATATTCAGAAGCTTTCCTGTTAATTGCGATTGATTGAAAAATAACAAAACCAAATGTATTTGGTTGCAGTGTTATATGGATAGAAAACATTAAAATAAACTATTTCGCATGAATGTATTTTTCAATTCCCAGGGGAACTGGCAGATTATTTTTCAGTAACGATGATAGCAACGAGAATTCCGCGCGTGTATGTGTGTGTGTGTGTGTGTGGCGGCTGCTCCGATGTTTCAAGCGGAACCGTGGCATCACTCTCCTCCTGATGGATTCCCTTTTGGCCTTAGGTGCACAAACAGGCTCTTGGTGACACCGTTCATCAGCGCATTCATGATAAACGAAATTAGTTTCACAACAACAGCGACAACATGCTCCAATCGCTGTTCAATCATAACTGAGTGGGTTTACGAGCGCCGCTCGCTTATATACCGATTTTTGATTTCAATAGCCTGTTTTGAAAACAATTTTAAGACTATTGAAACAAGTTTTTGGATGAAAAAGTAACAAGTATATGACGCGTAGACATTTTATCTTTCAAATGAAGTGTTTATCATACCATTTCGTTCAGTTGTTTAAGAGCTATTAACGCTCAAAATCTCGGTCTCCAGCGTAACGCTTTCGTTCTCGAAACTTTGGTTTTACACCCCGGTATAGAAATGAAAGACGTAGTCCTACGTCAAAAATTTGTATATTTTACCAATATTTTGACTACTAAAGATTTGGTAGCTGCCTTTACTAAACTTTTTCTCCAGTGTGGACAACACCACCTGTGCACATTCATCATAAAACCGGGTGAATGACAAAGATTACAAAACAATGTCTACCTCTTTTTCTTTTCTACTGCAATTGTAATCCATTGATTCTGGAAATACCGTATCTAAATAGGGTAGGTGATGAGATAATTGAGCAAGACCGTCCTGCAGGTGACTGATTCTGTTATTTTGATAGAGGGGTTTGGAAGTTCTCATTATGATAAATGGGGAAGTCTCGCGTAACTTTTGAAAATGTCCTATGTAACAAATGTAAACAAATCGAGGTAATAGATGCACGTTATTAGTCTTCAATCATTGAATGCATTACAAAAACAATCGTTCACGTATCTATTTCCTTCATCTTTTTATCGCCGATACAAAAAATATCCAATGTACAGATTCGGATTTTAAGCACCCGGCTGTTACTTCGGACGCCACTTTCCTCCGATGCCCGAAACGTCCGAAGTAACAAAGCAGTCAAAACAACACGAAGTCGTACTTCGGTCGTTTTGAGTTTTTGTTTCTTACAGTAGTTGTTATCGATTTCAGTTCAATTCAACGGGTGATAACAATAATAATCTGTCTTTAGAACGAAATGCTGATTTTTGGATTGTTGTTTAGTAGTTATTTTCAAATTCTTATCGTGCAACGTAATATGTCCAATGTGCAAACGCGGGCAGTCAAAACGTCCAATGTAACATTTTTCGCTCCTTGGCTTCAACTTTAAACTCAAATCACGGAACAACAGCTACGATTGGTTTTGGAGAGCTATTCTTGATCGCTAGTGGCGAGAGGAGCAATAAAGATCGATAACTTTTAAGACAATTCGCGGAATAATGTTCGGGTCTTCAACTTCGTTTTTCTCGAGTTGACGAAAATGTTACATTGGACCTTTTCAAAAGTTACGCGAGAAGTGTACTTATAATCAGGGCCCGAAATCTTCGAAGGTGATAAATGAAGACCGCTTCTACTCCCAGTAGCTTCGCTTCGACTAGAACTGCTTCGGCAGTCGTCGTCAACAAAAAGTGAATTGACTAGAAAATGAATTGACTAGCGTTGAGAGCTAGGATGTCTGATGAACTAGTCCAGTCAGTGGTTATTCTAACTGACGCGACTAATGAATACAAATCTGCCTCTTCATCCAACTGACTTCAATCCACATTTCTACCCCCCTAGAAATGAAATTGATACCCGCGTACGCAATCTCATTTTTACGTCCATATAAAGAGGAACGAAAACTTGACTTCTGATGCAACAAAGTAGTTACCCCATCAATGGACGGTTTATTGTCTACCCATCGTGAACTCAAACTAACGAACTTAGACAGTTATTAGGCATGCTAGAAAGGTCCTCACGTTAGGATTAGTAAATAGCGTGCAAGATAGCGCACACACACTGCACGCTATTTTATACGTGTGAGTAATTTTCGTATAAAATAAAAAAAATCTAGCTCACCTGTAGCGTATGTCAAACCACGTTGAACTCAAACATCGATGTATGCATACGTGATACATGAGAGAGAGGAACGAATTCGTTTTGGGGGAAGTTTATGCAATGTTGGTCCAGAGTATCATGATATCGAGTATTTGTTTGGTGATGTAAAAATGCAAATAAAGAATTTAACTGGCTGCAGATTTAGATGCATTTCAGATTGTGATAGTTTGAGTAGTCGCGATATTAATATATGTATGTCTTCTTTAGGAGCCCACTTCACTTCCTCGGATGCACTAGCCCATTCTCCTTTCTCTTTCCCATACAAAAGCAGAAATTATCACCAAATGATATCAGTTCACTACAGCAGCTACACGAACTTCCCAAGAGAGCACTAATGACCATAGGATACTTAATATACATCACCTGGCTATAAAGTTATTACAACCCCCTAAAAACAATGTTCCGGACAACGTGGCAACGAAGAAGAAATGGTATTTGTATCTATAATATATTTTTGTAGTCATAGATTTATTTGACTTAAGCTTATATTTATGTAGATCATAACTGTTGAGACTTGTGTTTAAAAATGATAAATGATAACTCCTTGTCTTTCTCTGTATAATTGAATAAACAGAAGAAAAGGGTAGTATTGGCTTTAATGGTATTTTTGTGCACCTTTTTTGAACACAATGTGATTCCGGATTCTATAAGTTCATATAGGAAACAGTTTTTTAGGGCTTCCATGTATTCCATGTAACAAAAGAAATAAAATAAGTAAAAAAAAACTTTTTAAGTTAAACGGTTAAATTGTGATTAAACTTGATAACGTACTGAAAGCTAGAAAATAATTAGGCACGTAGCAGTTAGCAGTTATCACATCTCTCGTTCATTAGTCTAGGGCATTGATAAGACTAAAATCGTAGGACATATGATGAAGTCGCTAATTGTGGATAATGGAAATCCAACGTGCCCCAATATTTCGGTTTGGTATGGAATGGAGGTATATTGGTTCTCAGATTTCGTTGAAATTTTTTAGAATAGTAGAATACTAGAATATTATTTTTGGAAAAAGGGGAGAAAATTGATTTTTCGGACAGACCCTAATGAAAAAAGTGAAAAAATACGGGTCTTATATTTTGGGATAAAGAAGAACACAACTAATTTTCACGAAAATCTGAGAACTACCATATCGCTTTGGTCTGAAATGACTTCATTCATTCAATAAAATTCTCTAAAAAAGGTTTGTTTTGCTAACGTGTCCTGTTTGTAGTCCGGAACGATTTAAGTATGTTTGTATAAACAATATTCATAAATTTAACCGTCATTTGTTTTTCAAACGGAACGAATGAATCCGCTTCATCGAACTTTCATCCACGCATGCGCAAGTAACCTAATGCCAGGTGCATCGCCGGAGGGCTGAAAGCCAAATCGCGCTTACTCGGATTACAAAATAACAATGACGATATTGTCATCAATTCTGATAAAACACCAGCTGCAAAGCATGTGTTTAGATTCAATTCTCAAGCGATACTGGAATCATTTCAGACGATTGCACAATGGCGCGTGAAATTGTGATTCGTAGAAGAAAAATAATCTGGAATTCATGGTTGATACGACTCTCTTCGCGTTCTCCTTCAATGGCACTAACGTTTCTAAAGTTCGCATTCTCAACGTAGTAATTCTTGCGTCATTTTTATTAATACTAAGTTGCGATTTCTATGCTTGAATACAGTCATGCTCTAGAATAAGAGACAAGACGATTATTGCATAAACATTAAACAACGAAACTCCGCCACAGGTACATCATTCATTATCAACATCATTTTTCATTTTAAATTAAATTTATGAACGACAGTTAGGGAAGGCGAAACAAACAAGAAGATGCGCTCCATGCATTTTTATGATGTTAGCTGTGTCAACAATTATTTAACAACATGTACGCGAAGGTAGAAAGCGAATGACTGCGGTTCCTACGACACAATCAACAAAAGCGGTATGAGAAAGAATACATTCCCTTGCGAGACGCTATCATGAACGAAGTCGACACAGCCTTTGCTATTGCCAGGTCAAAAACAATACATTATCATGCATTACAGCGCGTGTGTTCAATCGATATGAAGTTCAATAATGAAGTTCTTAATGAGCTTCATCACAACAATTCACGTCTTCGGACCCACAACGTTGCTGGTTGTATTCCGTTGAGTGACGGAAGCGATTCAATTCATCCTTTTTTACCTTGGTTAGTCAACAAAATACGCCCGAGGAAATAGTTTTCCTCGGAAATTCCAAATATGCCTACTGACCTACTGCTCACCCGTATTCTAAAATCCGATAGAGTCAGAATTACCTGAACGGATCGCAATCTTTCATTCTGTAATCCGCTCAACTCAAGTCCAATCGAGTTGTGCAAATGTGGCAACCTTGCCAGGCAATTTAGCATAGACAACATTGAGCTTCGGGTTCTGTAAAGTGAAAAATTTAATGGATTTTCGGGTGGAATCAGCACGCTTCGAAAACAAAAGTTATCTCTATCATTAGCTCTTAGATCTTCTATGTATAGATCGTTAAAACATCCAAACACGTTTACAATAAATTAATTATTTTCTATATTCAGTAGGAATAATGTATATGGCAGAGCAACGTTTGCCGGGTTAGCCAGTTTCTCTTATAAAGGGCGAACACGAAATTATTGCGACACCGAAAATGTCATGCCAATTTTCTTATGATGTTTAGAATCAAACCAAAATTTTAGGGTAGTTTTATACATATATTTACTTCAAAAATCAAAAGAAAAGTTAATCGATGGAACTTTGAGTGTAAAATTGAACGCATTTTCGCTTGATGCCCTCCATCAAAGTCTTTACAGTGTCATCCGGTACCAGTTTCTCAGTTTTTTTCCATTTTCTTAACATGTCCTTCTCGTCTTTGACTGTCTTCTTGCTCTTCCGAAGTTCCCGCTTCATTATTGCCCAGTACTGCTCCACCGGGCGCAGCTCCGGACAGTTTGGTGGGTTCATGTCCTTTGGAACAAAATGGACAGAATTGGCCTCATACCACTCCAGAACACTTTTAGAATAGTGGTATGATGCCAAATGTGGCCAAAATAGCGGAGCGTCGTCGTGCTGCTGCAAGAACGGCAAAAGGCGGTAGATGCGTTAAGATCGCACTATATCGGTTATTTTTAAAGATTGAAAAAAAAAATTTTTCTGCAAAGATGTCTCAAATAACTGGGACTAAGAATATTGTCGAACTATGTTTATCTGTATCTATAAAGAAAAGAAAGTTATATTTTTTTATTTCATCGAAAATTTTGGTCGCCTTATTTTTGACAACATAAAAATAAGCGCTCTATCATATTTAACAACTTTTTGTCTAGAGAATAACTGTCGAGTTCTGAATGCTAATTTCCACTTAAATGCACCTCCTGGACCATTGTGCAATTAATTCAAATCAGATGCAGGCCATGCAGACGTGCTGATGATACATGTCCAATTTTCCACGTCCAACACTATTTCTGTACCATCCATGCCGTATGCGACTTGCTTTAAGTGCGTTTGGCGTAGAACTACGTCTTTCATTTCTGTATCGGTGTGTATGTTCAAAGTCTCGAAAACGAGAGCATTACACTTGGAGTGCAAGATTTTGAACCTTAATAACTCTTTGCCGGCTGAACGAAGTGGTATGATAATCACTTCATTCGGATGTCCAAGAGTTATCGTTAAATATTGACCCGAAAACTTGTCTCAATAGCTTTAAATTTGCTTTGAAAACAGGTTATTGAAATCACACTAATCTGTATATAAGCTGATGCCGTTAGAAATTCCATCAACAGATCTTCGTGGACACGGTTTGCTGAGGAGCTTCGAACGATAATGAAGTGTCTTTGTCAAGGCAATTGTAGAAGGTGTTTGGTTTGAAGTTGTCCACATTGGCCCTTTTCAGGGCTAGAGATGTATGAATTCTCAGATATAGATTTAGAAAGGGCGCCATTGCACAATGGTCCAAGAGATGCATTTAAGTGGAAATTAGCATTTAGAGTTCGACAGTTATTCTCTAGACAAAAACTGTCTTCGACAAAGTTGTTACACATAATAGTGCGCTCATTTTCATTTTCAAAAATAGGGTGACCATAATTGTCGATGAAATAAAAAACCTAACTTTCTTATCTTTATAGATAGAGTTAAATATAGTTCGACAATATTGTAGTCCCAATTATTAAAAACATCTTTGTAGAACAAAGTTTTTTTTTCTATCTCTTGAAATAACCGATATAGCGCCTTTCTTCTAAGTTGCGTTAGGGTCACCATGAAAAAAACTGTTTTTTGCTCTAACTTTTATATTTCAAATTCTACATACAAACTGTCTTCGAAAGACTTTTAGAACATACTAATACAAATATTTTGCGATGCAAAATTTGTCAATATCTCAACTTCACTTATAGTTTTTGATATTTCTTCCCCAAAAATACGCTCTTTTCAATTGCTCGCCATTCTTTATGGGGTAAACATTAAAATATAACAGTTAGAGTAAAAAACCGGTTTTATCATGGTTATCCTCATACAACTTAGTTAAAAAACAACTATGTGGTAGATATTTATTCTTTAGATAAAAAATGTCGCCAACAAAGTTGTTACATATATAAGAGCGCTCATTTTTATGTTATCAAAAATAGGGTGACCAAAATTGTCCATGAAATAAAAAATGAAACTTTCTTATCTTTATAGACAGAGATGAACATAGTTCGACAATGTTATAGCCCCAATTATTTTAAATAACTTTGTCTAACAAAGCATTTTTCTATCTTTTAATATAATCGATTTAGCGCTTTTTTTCTAACTTGTATTAGGGTGACCATGAAAAAGCGAGGTTTGTTGCTCTAACTTTTATATTTCAAATTCTACTTCGAAACTGTCTTCGCAAGACTTTTAGAACTTATAAAGATCAACAATTTGCGATGCAGAACTTGTCAATATCTTAAACATACTCAAAGCTATTGATGGTTTTTTACCCAAAAACTCATGATTTCAATTTTAATTTACTCAAACACGAAAAATAACATAGTTTTGAAAATCACACATAAGGTAGAGTGAACTATACTCTTCCAAATGCCGCCAATAAACTTTGTTTATGTTTGCCCCAGAAAGAATGAGAAACAATTGCAGAGAGTGTATTTTTTTGGGAAGAAATATCAATAACTTTGAGTGAAATTGCGATATTGACAAGTTCTGCATCGCAAAATGGTTGTATTTGTAAGCTCTAAAAGTTTTTCGAAGACAGTTTTTATGTAGAATTTGAAATAGAAATGTTAGAGCAAAAAAACAGTTTTTTTCTGGGTGACCCTAACGCAACTTAGAAGAAAGGCGCTATATCGGTTATTTCAAGAGATAGAAAAAAACTTTGTTCTACAAAGATGTTCTTAATAACTGGGACTACAATATTGTCGAACTATATTTAACACTATCTATAAAGATAAGAAAGTTTGATTTTTTATTTCATCGATACTTATGGTCGCCCTATTTTTGATAACATAAAAATGAGTACTCTATTACTTGTAACAACTTTGTCGAAGACAGTTTTTGTCTAGAGAATAACTGTCGAACTCTAAATGCTAATTTCCACTCAAATGCATCTCCTGGACCATTGTGCATTGACTATGAATTCAATAGCAGGGAATACGAAATGTACCATATGGAGTAGAGAATATATTTAACCACATCAAGCGGTCTCAATATAATTATAACTAATAATGTACACGAATGCCGCAATCGATCGATGATTCAAATTGTATAGGAGAGGGAAGGATGGGGGCCTTGGTATTTCCGAGGAGGAATCGATTCCTCTTTTGAGCGTTAATAATTCTTTCCCGGCTTATTGAAGTTGCACGATAATCACTTTATTCGAAAGATAAAATATGTAAGATTTATATGTTTGTTACTTATTGATTGCTAAGTCAACGTTAGTCCTACGTCCACCTTGCGGTTATATCCCAGATATAAACTGTATCTAATTTTTTCTTCAAATGAAAAAAAACAAAAGTACCGAATGCCGCAAATGTTCAATTTGTGTGACGTGATATAGCCTGAAAATATCAGTTTTTCAGTGCTTGTTTCTTTCAGAATGTTACATGGTGTTGAGATATTTGAAACAATTTGCATGTTATAACTAGCGATAAATCAGAAAACGTTATACATTTTCCCAAAAAACTTGATTTGAAATTTGATATGGTAGTATACAACCTAATGGAATGAGTTCGAGTTGGGAATACAATATCATACGTGTATTATATGTTACGGAATCAGATAGCTTTGATAAGTTCTACAGCTATTTTTAATTGTCAATCTCATTTTCAGAGTATAGTGCTTTCACAGCAATAACCACATAACATAAATAAGCGACCCACAACACATCTTCACCATTTTCCCCTATTCGTTGCATAACCGATCTCTTTCAAACGTAATTGAGCGCGCGTCATTCTGTTTACGCTTCAACAATCCGTTCGAACAAATCGCGAGCCCCTCGTCATTTACGTATAAATAAATCACGCCGACCGCAAAGCGTCGAAGATGGCAGGAAACCCGATTGCAACCGCGAGAAGTTGTGCACGATCAATGTCAATGTGCAACGTTGGAATGTCGCGTATTTCTGGATATAAATATGTATTCAGCGCGTTATGACTGTTTCCCTCTGATCGACTGCCCCCTTTTGGTCGCTTGCGTTCCTTTTTGCTCCACAACATCTGAACGGTGTGAGAGATTGCACCATGTGGGTGGAGGCGGCTCGGTATTCCCATCGGAACGAAGCATCAGAAGGTGAAAGTCATCTCAACACTGCGAAAATGATCGACTATGTCCTGTCAAAGGAGCAAAAATCGTTAAAGGTGACAACATGCAAACCAGCCATTAGCGTAACAACATAATCACAACCGCTGACAGCCTGGTAATGTGATGAGTGTCAAGTGAAGCTTAGAGGCGAATGAACTGCAAAGTTTAAAGCCTCTTAAAAACAAAGAAAGAAGAAGTGAAGCTCCTCGCAAATGGAATGTACCAAGTCATTCATAGTAAATCGTTGGTTGTTGGTTGGGGCCAAAATGGAAAAAAATATTCTAGGGAGAGCGTCATTCCACCGCCAAATGCCCGAACGGAACGGTTTTTCCGGCGAAAGTAAACAAAA
This sequence comes from Toxorhynchites rutilus septentrionalis, assembly GCF_029784135.1. Lineage (NCBI taxonomy): Eukaryota > Metazoa > Arthropoda > Insecta > Diptera > Culicidae > Toxorhynchites > Toxorhynchites rutilus. The sequence goes on along the minus strand of NC_073744.1, from coordinate 74,806,955 downwards.
AGCATGATTGTAATCGCTAGTAGATCAAACGGTCTATCTGGCTGGCAAGAACAGCTGTCGAATAGAAATGATGCCCTACTGACACAGATTACTGTTTGTGGCTTTCCCAAAGCATAATCCGCCGACAGTGCAAACAGACGCTATTACTGTTTATATGTATTTGGACGCAGTTGAAGAGCATCTTTCTAGTGGATTCGAATCCATCGCCTGGAACAGGTCCTTGATGGACTTTCGCTTGATGGGATTTGATTGATGAACGATTTCTACTCATCATGGACAGCGAGGGTAATTGGCTCTAAAAAGGAAGGAATCATTTCCAACGGAATGCAGATTTAATAACGGTAATGGATTTTTGGTGGGCGTGCCGAAATGGCATTATTCAATCAAAAATATTCGGTAAGATCCGATACAAGTTCGGAAGTGGGTTAGTCGATAAACGCGTTGGGCGCTAATTTTAGCATATATATGTTTAGCTCTGAAAACAAACTTATAACATTATAAGAATTCGATTGTCCACATGAATCTATTTTCGGTCTGGATTCCAACAGGTGTGTCTCTGATTTGGGATAGGAATTCTTCCAGCGCGCTGAGCAATCCGTTTTCGTTTTGTGTATATTGCATTTCATTCAGCCAGACAGTCGAATTCATGGTTTTTGGCGCCAGTGATTCTCGTCTCGTGAACCGTTTTAGTTTTTGTGTCTGTTCCATCAGTTCCGATTCGCCCACAAGCACCATGACCACGAACGAAACAGTCTTTCTTCTTGGGGTGTTTGCTGATCTAGAAGGGAATGGTTCCGCTCTTCATGTTTGCTACCAACTCTGTAGATATGTCTTTCCACATTGGACGGTTTATTGATTTCATTCCAAATGTGTGACAGGGCTAATTTGGAGTGGATATGGATGTAATTTTCGTGGGAAGATCCATTGACAGAGTTTGCTTGCGTTGGCGGGATATATATATATATATATATATATATATATATATATATATATATATATATATATATATATATATATATACCAACACACAGTCTGCAATGGAGCGGTCCCGAAATTGTCATTGGTAATCATTTTGTTTTATTACGCTGCACTATTGGCTAGGTTGACATAAAACAAATCAGAACAAATAGAAATTGGGTTAAACAAATGTTATATTGCAACGTAAATTTGCACGACAAATATTGCAAATACAATATTCGTTCGATTCGTTCGACACTAAAGTATTTGCAATTGAACAATTCCCAATTGAACTTAGTTTATGTACCTTTTATCTATTACTAGCTGACCCGGCAAATGTTCCTCTGCCATATCAATTATTTCTAGTGATTATTTTGGGTGTCGAATAAAACATAACTAATGTAACACTTACAATACATTAGTTAGGGGAAATGGGGGCATAGTGGTTACCCTAAAGAATATGTCCATTTCAAGCGCCCACATACCGATTTGAATTCAGTTTTTCGTAGAATATTATACTCATTGTTCTCATTGTTCTTCAAGATAGCAAACGACTTTTACTATAAAAATTCAAAATAGTACACTTTTCATCATCATTCATCAAAAAAAGGTGAAAAATCGAACCATTTTTTTTTGCTTGGAAGTTTTTATCGTCCAAATTTGTTTAAATCATATTCGTTACAGTAGGTACATGTATGAAATAAGCCTGGCCTATTCACCTAGAGTCTCGATTGAAATTTTCTCTTGCACACAAAAACGTAGTAAGAAACACATAACGTTCCGCATAATGAGACTTGGTTTAGTTTTTTGACGTAGGACTACGTCTAACCGGAAGATATAGGGGGTGGAATGGAAATCTAGGCACTGAACAAGTAGGAAAAAATGCAAGATTTGGAACGCTTATAACTCGAGCATTTCTCAATAGATCGCAAAGGTTTTTGCATCAATTGATAGAAAATATATCTACGCATCTATCATAACGAATAACATTTCATTTTTCTTGAGATAAATAATTGAATAATTGTGAAATATCAAGCATTGTCAAAATGCACTATGTGCCCATTTTTGATTGGTCCATTTTGTGTTCCTCAAATCGTACCGACCAAAACGGGCAACCAGAGCAGCAGCGAAATAGAATGAAGCACGATTGGAAAGGAAAAAGAAAAAAATGAACGAAACATTGGTCGCAGTCTCACACATGCGTAATTCTCGAGCCAGCCAGTCAGCTTAAAAATCCCCGCTCCGCTGCCGTAACGATCATTCTCATTCAAACCGTACACCACATCGGTTCGCATCACAACACATCAACAAACCAACCCAAGCAGCCATGTCTGGACATGGTAAAGGAGGAAAAGTGAAGGGAAAATCCCGCTCGAACCGTGTTGATCTGGAGTTCCCCGCAAGGGTAGCTAGGCCGAGCGCGTTAGTACCAGGGCACCAGTCCACCTAGCCGGCGTTATATAGTTTCGGCCGCCGAAGTGATCGAGTTAGCTGGCAAAGTTGCTCGCGACGATAAGAAAACCCGCGTTCGGAACAGAACACATTCGGTTCGGTGGACATCAAGACAACAGGCAGTTGCAGCGAGTGGCGAGTGGCAAACGCAATCGCAAAACGGCATCAGGTAGCAGAAGAAAAAAGTTTGTTCTTTATACAAACTGCTTTGGTGGCAAATCCAGAACAAGGCGGCATCGAGGGCGTTCGAAATGGTTTTTTTCAAAACCACGAGTACTAAGTTTTCTAAATTGGAACCATTCCATAAAACAAGGTGCTTTTCAGGGCCATTAAACCTTCCAAAAAAGAGTTTAGGAAATACAGTTCAATGCTTTCTATAACATTATCCAAAATAATAATAAAACACAAATTGATTTTTTCATAATTTGTTTGCCAGGATCTGATGAGTATGTGAATTTGGCAGTTGTTCTGAGCTTAATGATAGTTGGGGACTTTCCTGATTATTCAATTTTCACCAATTCTTAAATTGTTTCCAGATTGAAAGTACAGTAATTTACAATTAGTTCGACATTTAGCTAATTGGACGGACATGTAATGCGACTTATTTAGTTGGACATTTTTATAAACATAGAGATCCAAATTATGACCCCACATTGAAAGTCGACACTGTACCACTGTCATCGCAAATCTTCAATTACAGGTTAAAATCGCCTCCAATGCAACACTGAGTGGCGCTTCGGCACGTCGTATTGAATGTAATTTACTGTACAACATGTCACAAAGCTGGATGGGAAGAAATTTTCCAACTGTGAAAGCTGTGGCGAGTGGCAACAAATCGCTAAACAGGAAGGTTTAGCCGAACAAGATGGGGATATCGAGTGATAACAAAACAATAAACTCTTTAGATTGAAGATAATTTTGTGATCCTGAAAAGGACCCTTTTTAGCCTGCATGTGAATCCAACGAGCGAACAAATCGTAATGAATGTATTTTTTTGCCATCGCTCCGTTTTAACGCTCATTCGTTCGTCTCGTTGGACTCGCCCCTCTGGCTGAGTCTGCCGATTTGTCTCTATCCTGTGAGTGTGTACCGCTAGAGTATGAAACACGCGGACCCCAAAAAAATATCTTATTTTACGGCATCGGCATCGTGGACGTAACAAAGGAGGACAAGTTAAGGTGAAGGTGGAAGCTAGCCACAAATGGCTGCCACAATGGCGCTCATTTCTTTCATCTCCCTCCCTTACCCCTCGCCCGAAAATCAATAATTTTGCGAAACAGTGTGACGAAAATGATCGTTCGCACACACTTCCCACCAAGTAATATTAATCAAAATCTTATCGATTACTCACCAAATATAAAATTTTCATCTGCCGTCGCAATGTATAGTGGAAAACGTCGTAAAACTCGAGCTAGTGCTCTGAAAGTTAACTTTTTATTTGTCAATTTTCCGCAATGGTTTTGTTTGTATTGGTGAAAACATCATTATTTTTTCGACACTGATGCCAGGCAACATCATTTGAAAACCACTCAATAAAATGTTATACCTGAGTCATAGCGTTTCATGTCCTGGAAATCAATGAAATATAATTGTGTTAATATCAATACAATTATTATTTTTACGTTTAATGGGTCTATAATGTAAATTTTGGCAACTTGAACATTGGTTGAGAAAATTGTATTGCAGAGCTCGGAACACTGCCACGGCTGCCTATGCTTCCAAAAATAGTAAACGGAAAAGTATTACATTCAATCAAAATGTCTCGACCAACGAAGAGAAGGGTTAAGGCTCTCCAACGTGAATATGTGAAAACAATACGACCAACGAAGGAAAATATTAAGGAATTACCAGTATAGAGTTACTATGCGGAAGAACTTGTTAATATCAAAAGAACCCCAATTCGCATGTGTTATAAATTTGCTCATGTTACGCTCGCGTTTAATCAGAATTTTACTCCATATGCAAATTCACCTTCACCAATTCACCATATATTTATGTTTGCAATTGTTCATCGGAACATTTTGTTCATACATCTAACTTCAGTATTGAATTATTTTTTTTTTCAAATGTATTCAAAGACTCATGTCAATGAAGCGCCACACAGTCTGATAAGTGAATTGATCTATTTACATGTGCTTTGCTCTTCTCTCACAAACACTATTACCCCATTTTTACACGTGGGTTTACCTATACTACTACAATGGCTAGCTTCCACCTTCACCTTAAGGGAAAGGCAAAGTCTCACTCGAACCGTGCAGGTCTCCAGTTCCCTGTTGGTCGCATTCACTGATTGCTCCGCAAGGGTAACTAGGCCGAACGGATTGGTGCCGAAGCACCAGTATACCTAACAGCGATTATAGAGTTTCGGCCGTCGGAGTGTTCGAGTTGGCTTGCAAAGCTGCTCACGACAATCAGAAAACCCGCATCAAGAACAGAGCAGCTTCGGTTCGGCGCTCATCAAGGTAACAATTAGTTTCAGTGAGTGGCAAAGTGTTTCTCCGGCACGTCGCATTAAATGTAATTTACTGATCAACATGTCACAAGCTGGATGGGAAGAAATTTACCAACTGTGAAAGCTGTGGCGAGTGGCAAACGCAATAGCTAAACAGGAAGGTTTAACCGAACAAGATGGGAATATCGAGTGATAACAAAAACACAACACCAAAGGTTCTTTTCAGAACCATCAACATATTCATAAAGAGTAAACAGTAAACTAATCCATTTTTCAGGTAGATAGGTAGGTATTCACGTAGGAGAAGAAAATAAAACAATATATTTAAAATATATATTTAACAAAAGCTGTCCCCTTTGTATAGTCCTACGTCACTCCGGTTATGTCCCCGACATTACCCACCCGTCTTTTTATTTTATTATTAAAAGATAGATGAACATATAAAGATATAATTGATAGTATAAATACTCTTTGTTTCATTTTTACGGAGCTCAAAAAAATGTCAGAGATTCATGTCTCTACACTAGAATACCTCCTTAATCGCTTAAAACTTAACATCAAAGAGAAAAAGACGGGTGGGTAATGTCAGGGACATAACCGGAGTGACGTAGGACTATACAAAGGGGACAGCTTTTGTTAAATATATATTTTAAATATATTGTTTTATTTTCTTCTACTACGTGAATACCTACCTATCTACCTGAAAAATGGGTTAGTTCACTGTTTACTCTTTATGGATATGTTGATGGTTCTGAAAAGAAACTTTGGTGTTGTGTTTTTGTTATCACTCGATATTCCCATCTTGTTCGGTTAAAACTTCCTGTTTAGCTATTGCGTTTGCCACTCGCCACAGCTTTTACAGTTGGAAAATTTCTTCCCATCCAGCTTGTGACATGTTGTTCAGTAAATTACAATTTAATGCGACGTGCCGGAGAAACACTTTGCCACTCAACTAATTGAAACTAATTGTTGCCTTGATGAGCGCCGAACCGAAGCTGCTCTGTTCTTGATGCGGGTTTTCTGATTGTCGTGAGCAGCTTTGCAAGCCAACTCGAGCACTCCGACGGCCGAAACTCTATAATCACTGTTAGGTATACTGGTGCTCCGGCACCAATCCGTTCGGCCTAGTTACCCTTGCGGAGCAATCAGTGAATGCGACCAACAGTGAACTGGAGACCTGCACGGTTCGAGTGAGACTTTGCCTTTCCCTTGACTTGTCCTCCTTTGTTACGTCCACGATGCCGATGCCGTACAACCACACGGGTTTACGGTTTGAAAGAAAATAAGATATTTTTTGGGTTCCGCGTGTTTTATACTCTAGCGGTACACACTCACAGGATAGAGACAAATCGGCAGACTCAGCCAGAGGGGCGAGTCCAACGAGACGAACGAATGAGCGTTAAAAGGGAGCGATGGCAAAAAACGAACGCCCTCGATGCCGCCTTGTTCTGGATTTGCCGTTGAAGCAGTTTGTATAAAGAACAAACTTTTTTCTTCTGCTACCTGCTGCCGTTTTGCGATTGCGTTTGCGTCTGCCTGTTGTTGTCTTGATGTCCACCGAACAGTTTTGCGAGCAGTTTTGCCAGCCAACTCGATCACTTCGGCAGCCGAAGCTCTATAACGGCGGCTAGGTGGACTGGTGCACTAGTACTAACGCGCTCGGCCTAGCTACCCTTGCGGGGAACTCCAGATCAACACGGTTCGAGCGGGATTTTGCCTTTCCCTTCACTTTTCCTCCTTTACCATGTCCAGACATGGCTGCTTGGGTTGGTTTGTTGATGTGTTGTGATGCGAACCGATGTGGTGTACGGTTTGAATGAGAATGATCTTTACGGCAGCGGAGCGGGGATTTTTAAGCTGACTGGTTGGCTCGAGAATTACGCATGTGTGAGACTGCGACCAATATTTCGTTCATTTTTTTCTTTTTCCTTTCCAATCGTGCTTCATTCTATTTCGCTGCTGCTCTGGTTGCCCGTTTTGGTCGGTACGATTTGAGGAGCACAAAATGGACCAATCAAAAATGGGCACATAGTGCATTTTGACAATGCTTGATATTTCACAATTATTCAATTATTTATCTCAAGAAAAATGAAATGTTATTCGTTTTCAAGATGGACGGCTAAATTTATAACTGCTGGGTCCCGTTCATAAATTGAGAAACCAACAATACGCCAGACAACTTCAATGGAGCTGATGTATCGGCCTATTTGGAACCGCATTATTATGTCTATGTCATTCAATCGAGGAGTATTCACATCGGAATTCTAAATTTGAAACACAGCCATACTGCTTCGTTTATCAACGGACTTACAAATGCATTAATTGCTCTTCACGGATTTGCAGAACTCAACATAATTATGAGCATTGAATGTTTCGCTCAGCTGAGGCGAATATGGCACAACTCAACGATTTCCAATGTCAATGTTTGCGTTGTTAATATTTGTGAATGATTGTTCGCCATTATCAGTATTTCTTCAGAGAAACAAAAAAAATCGGTGAAATCTGTAGGAAACCGCTTTGTACATATTCCATCTGCCATGAAAGGCGATAAAAGATTCAGATCACCGCATGAGCCATCAACCATGCTAGTGGTTAAAGTATCGAACAGTCACTCATATTCCGGAATCTGATTGTTTTGAAACTCGATCGAATTTCACGATTCGATCGAAATTGACTTTTGCATTCTTGAATCCGATCGACTCAATTTACTGTCTGTCATGTCTGACAAGACCCCAAAGCAGTTTTAAATTATTAAAATATAAATGAAAATTGTTACTCGATGTCATTGAACACTTAGAAGCACCAAAGCTTTATCCATAATATAAAATCATCTTGAGGAGTAATTTTCGTTCAAAATTTTTTTAAATAGAACAGTTTTTTAAATAGAACACAAATTTTATACATTAGAGCTAATTTTATGTTTATACCACCCGAAAACAACGCAACTCGATTGGAATTCATTCAAAATATTACAGAATGCAAAATTGACCAGTGGGCGTATTTCGTTCAATAACAAAGGCTGTGTCGGCGTTGTTCATGACAGCGGTCGCAAGTGAATGTATTCTTCCTCACGCCGCTTTTATCGTTTGCGTCGTACGAATCGCAGTCGTTCGCTCCCTACTCTACGTTCGCGATGTCTTGTTTGTTTCGTCTCCTCTAATCACATGTTCATAAATAATAATTCAAAGAGAGAAATGGTGTTTCTAATGAATGAAATATATGTGGCGGGTACTCGTTGTTTAATGTTTATGCAATAGGTTGTCGTCTTGTCCCTTTAAACCGACAGGGAGATTTCTCGTCAAAGAAACCCTTCTAACTTGCCCATCGTAAATAAATTCGTTCCGAAATACGATCGACGGTTAAATAGTTTGAATATTGTTCATACAAACATAACCAAATCACGATTAAAAATAGAAGATGGAGGTAGAAATTTGAGTTGATATATGGTTTGAAGCCAAAGTAAAGTAAAGCACTCAATTCGTTGTATGAGAAAAAATAAAGAACATTCGTGGCAATTTCGCATCTTTTCAGTTTTATTTGCAACGTTGTGTGATTCCAGTTTCCTTGTTCCCACGAATCGTTCAAAAAGGTGTCAGCTGAATTTAGAAAATAAGGATTTTTCCAGCTGATAAGTATAATGAATTCCAAACTCCAAAAAAATATTGAGGCACTGTGGGATTTCAGCCGGACGAAAATCATCTATAGAAAGTAGACACGTTAACTAAGAAAATTTCAAAATTTCAGAACCGTAGCAAGTATTATACCTCAGATATTGAGGAATGAAGATGAAGAATTGTAAAAAAATGCATTTCTTTTTCCGAAAAAAGCGAATTCTGCAGTAAATTTTCTGATACCAGGGCCAGAAATCTTTGCAGATGAAAAATGCTTCGACTAGGACTACTTCGGCATGCGCCTTCAACATGTCTTGAATTGACTAGAAATGAATTGACGAGCGTTAAGAGCGAGGATGACTGATGAACTTTTCTAGCAAATGGTTATTTTAATTGACGTGACTAGTGAATACAAATCTGCCTCTTCATTCAACCATACTACTGCTCCCCCTGACACGAATCTACTTACCCGCGTACACAATCTTATTTTAAAGTCTATATAAAGTGAAACGATTTCTGATGCAACAAAAGTAGTTACACCATTGATGGATGGCTTAATTGTTTACCCACCGTGAACTCAAACCAACAAACTTAGACAGTTACCAGGAATGCTATAAAGGTCTTCGCGTTGTCATTAATAAATAGAGCTGCAGTTTGGGAGGAATTCCAAACAAAATCTTAGTTCACTTCGTCGCCGAGTTCAATTTTGTGATAAAAAAACATACAGAAAAACGGGTTTAGGGGAAATGGGGGTAAGACGGACATGTTAAGAAGACGCGGGACAGTCCCGCATTTCAACAAAATGTCCCGCGTAAGATTACGTCCCGCGAAATGTCCCGCATTTGGCAAAAGAAACGAAATTGTCCCGCGATATCCATATATTTCAATATCTCAATTTGATCATGTTTATTTTCTTAAATGGATGAACCTCAAAAAAACAGGAAGTGGGTTATATCTATGGTATAACCGCAAGGGTGACGTAGGACTATCGTTGATTTAGAGATCATTTGTTTGAAGTTGAATCTAAATCCATTCTGAATGAATGAATAAATGAATATTTGGGAGACTTCGAAAACGAGAGCATTACGTTGGAGGCACAAGGTTTTATGCATCCAATATAGGATACGAATTTTTCGGGGGAATTTTTCGTCAAAGAAATTTCCTCCGACTTGCACTGTGATCACGCGTATTCTAGAGCTTGCCACTCAGAATGCATTCAAGGCGTGTTATTCGGCATAGAAATCTCAACTAAGTACTAATAAAAATGACGCAAGTAATACTACGTTGAGACGGCGAAGTTCCTCTAGGAACGTTAGTGCCATTGAAGAAGAAGAAGACAGGATACGAAAAACCTTGTTCTGAAGAATAATCTTCAGAAGCTAACCTGCTAACTGTACTCGATTGACAAATCACAAACCCAAATGTATTATATGGATATTTTATGGATAGAAAACATTAAAATAAACTCTTTCACTTGAATGTAATTTTCAAACTGGCAGATTATTTTCCAGCAACGATTAGATATTTCCACATTTTCTTCGATACTGGAAGCCCACCAGTGGTTAATACTAACTCGATAACCACCTGTTAATAGTACTTGATTGAAAAATATTTGGTCACAGTGTTACATGGATAGAAAACATTCAAATAAACTCATTCACATGAATGTATTTTTAAATTCCCAGAGGAACTGGCAGATTATTTTCCAGAAATGATTAGATCTTTCCGGAACTTTCTCGATGCTGAATGGCATCCAAACGGAAAGAATTCTGCACGTGTATGTGTCGATCCTTCGCCGTCAACCTCCTCCAGCACGTTAGGCAACGATGTTGTCTTGTCGATGTCCTCACGAAAAATGAATGTGTCTCACCACCAGAATATCGCTTAAGTATGCTTTTTGTGTGTGATTGAATCGAGAGAAGGTGTGGTTTACGATGGCAATTTGGAAGGCAAACTAGAGGGGAATGAACTCTCTGAGCTCGGAACTTTCGGCGACTGAGCAATAATCGATTGCGGGCGCATACAATATTGGATACGGAAATATCCTACGGATGGGGAAGAATAATCTTCAGAAGCTATCCTGTTAATTGCGATTGATTGAAAAACCACAAAACCAAATGTATTTGGTCACAGTGTTACATGGATAGAAAACATTAAAATAAACTCTTTCACATGAATGTATTTTCAAATTCCCAGAGGAACTGGCAGATCATTTTCCAGAAATGATTAGATCTTTCCGGAACTTTCTCGATGCTGAATGGAATCCAAACGGAAAGAATTCCGCGCGTGTATGTGTGTGTAGCGATGTCTTCCCGGGGAACCGTTTGTGGCATCACTCTCCTCCTGATGGATTCCCTTCTGGCCTAAGGTGCACAAACAGGCTCTTGGTGACACCGTTCATCCGCGCTTTCATAATAAATGAAGAGCTTCACCACAACAGCGACAACATGCTCCAATCGCTGTTCAATTAGAATTGAGTGGATTTCCGAGCGGCGCTCGCTTATATACCGATTGGTGATTTCAATAGCCTGTTTTGAAAGCAATTTTAAGACTATTGAAACAAGTTTTTGGATCAAAATGTAACAAGTATAGAACGCGTAGACATTTTATCTTTCGAATGAAGTGTGTATCATACCATTTCGTTCAGTTGTATAGGAGCTATTAACGCTCAAAATCTCGATCTCCGGCGTAACGCTTTCGTTTTCGATATAGAAATTCCGGTATAGAAATGAAAGACGTAGTCCTACGTCAAAACTTTTATTTGGCAGACTGTTCAAGAGCGCTTCTAATGCATCCAAAGATTGATACGTTGAGCTGGTTTCATCGCACCTACAGTGGGCTTTTTGATTAGAGAGTGTCAACTGGAAGCGACAGCAACAAAATTGGAAAATGATTTTTATGAAAGTCCCCTATTGATCCAGCAGGGACCAACGTGAGCCAGACGAAGAGTTCATCTTTGTTCCCCTAGCTCGGTCAGGGCGTAACGTTTTAAATAAGCCGGAAGAACTAGTGTATACTCGACAGGAAGAGGCAGGGTTGTTTGATGAAGTATCATAAATGAAGCGCTGGGCGGTCTTACGGAAGTTGGCCAGAACCTCAACCATGGCCGATGAAAAGATATATGTCGGCATGTTCTTTTACCTTTTCATGGCTCTGGAGGTCGACTGTCTCTCCATTTTGGCCATTCGCCCAAAAATGTTCTATTGGTCGCAGCTGGGGAATGTTGGGAAGGTTGGCGGTCTTCGCGACAATGTTTATCTCCAGCCGATCCATCCTCCAGTGATCTTTGGCATAATGGGTTGATCCCAAGTTCGGCATAAAAACCACATCATCTTCGCAACTCCCAGCAAGTACTTCGTACTATATATCTCCCCGTTCACCATATGACTCGGAAGAAGAGCTGCTTGGACATTCCCTTCACGCCTGTTCGAGAACTTGATGTGGATGATATATTCGACATCATCGCTTACCTGAGGAACGTAAAAAGCCCGGTCCCCTGCCATTCGTTCTGGCATCAAGTACGTCTCGTCTTTCATTATGAGCACGAAAAAAGTTTTTCACTTCATTCGCCGGAAAAAATTTTTTCACCAGCACCTCAAGTTACTCTTTCTGCGGATTGCCTGCTGTTTAGATACGGCCGGTCTCGTCTGACGCTTCCGCATAAAAATGTCCATTTTTGCCAGATTCTCCTTTACCATTTGGTCGGTTGCTTCGATTTCCCGGCTTAAGGAGCGGCAGGGAGATGATGTTGTAAACACCAGATCGGCTATATCTGGCGGACACAAAGTGTCTCAGTATGTCCAACTCCTTCACTGTGTGGGTGGAGCTTGCAGTATGAAAAACTCATGAAGTTGCTTGACAGTGCTACATCTGCGAATCAACACCTTTGAATCATTTTTGTTGTAGGCCTTATAAAATAATGCTGTAAATGCTCAGATTGAGCGAGTGATTTTCAGGCGTAAACTAAATCTAAACCACCGAAAAACCACAACTAAGTGCCGATACTTAGAAAAGAAATAATACAGATCAGTTTAGACTCGCTAAACTATGGTTTATATTAACATAACGTATATACATAACGTTTTGTTTTTTGTGTCCCGCAGGCAGGGCAGGTTCATAATATACGAAGCGTAGAAATTTATCGCTTGGGAGAGGCATAATCTCGCTCTTTCTCAGTGTTTGTGTGTCCAATAACTGAAATAGGACAAAAAGAGAAAGAAATAAAAAAGAGTTTAATATTCTTCCCTTCACTTTCCATCATGCATTGGAGGTGATTATGGATGTGACTGTCCATTCCAACCCCACCAGTGCAATTATTTCAATAATTTAAATTTACCTCTTATGAATGAATTTACTTTTCCGTACATACCTAATATCGCTTCTCTGTCAACTCACAAACCGAAACATAACCATCAGCGAATTCAATATTGCAATTAAGACGGAGCCGAAAAAATTACATCCACACGCGAAATCATGTTTGATTTTCGGTTTTTGCTTTCCCATTCCACTTTTGATCAGTATTCATTATCATATGATGGTTTAAATATTATTGAATAGCATGTAGAAGGGGTTCTCATCAACAGAAATTTGAAATTCATAATGCAACTATACAAATCAACCACCTTTTCATTATACCCACACTGTCCGTCTTACCCGTGGTTCCCCTATATCAGCAGAATTCACTGCACACTATTTTATAAATTTATTATTTTATGTGTGGGTAATTTTCATGTACGATACAAAAATGTAGCTCATTAGTATATGCCATACCACTTTGAACTCAAACATCGATACATGTATACGTGATACATGAGAGAGAAACGATTCTTTTAGGGGAAGTCACTTCAATATGCAATGAAGTCCATGTAACGGGGGAGAATGAAATGAGATAGTCGAGTCGTATAGTGAGATAACAACTAAACGCCCGAATGGCTTTTGAGCCATGTCGACGGAGAAATTGCTGGAAGAAGCCAAAACTCATTTTCAATTGAATACGAAGGCGAATTTCTTCATAGTCCCCTGATTATCCTCAATTGAATATGACTTTGCCGAGCCCTGATAATAACAGAATAATTTATAAGTGTACTATATTCTTTTAAACGTTATAAGCATAAAAAAAAGAGAAAATTAAGAATTAAAATCATAATTTCAACTTTGTTGATCGGCATCTTTTTACACTCAGGAACTCTCGGGTCGGGTCATGTTGTTCTTCTCGAAGTTTCAGGTATATACTACTAAATTCTAGAGAGTATTGCTGCGACGACCAGCGACGACGTGTTTTATAGCGCTTTGAAATTTTTGGTCCCTATAGAAAATATACAAAATCAAATATATTTTCAACAACTATACATGACAATAATGTTTTTTTACCCATTTTTAGGTTTTTTCATTTTTTTTTCCCCAAAATATATTTTTTATTAAGGCACATGTGGCGTTAGCCTGACGGGGCCGGGAGTCCAATATTTTGACAATTTTTGTTTTACAACTATGTTAGTAATATGTAACCGATTACTCGCGGTTGGCTCGAGGTTAGTATTACAAGTGTTCTCATAATTGGTATGTTGCAGTCTTCGATGCTCTGTACGTGTGCCCGACACGGGATACTTCCTATTAGGATGCAGCTGACCATTAATCAGCAACGCCCCCCTAGTCTGTACCCCATATCTAGCGTGGTGCGTCTTTCTCGACTCGAGGAATCCAGGATAGAATGGTCACTAGCCGGCGCAATCATCAGCTCGTGTAGAGTTGTCATGAACGGTACAACCTTTGGCTCTTGTTGAATGATCAGTGGACTGCACAACCTTTGGCCCGTGTATCTGTAAAGAGTGTGTGTATATATTGCCGCGACTAAGTAAAAGTTTATCGTTTGGATAGGAGGGATATGAAACGGGGACACAACGAAGTAAACATCATTAAACGTTGACATCGGCGTTTCTGAGGAACAGGTATAGATGAAGCAGAAGATCAGGATCACGGCTACCTAAGATATCCCGGACGGGGATATCCGATTGTCTGCCTTGTGCTCTCAGTACTCTAGAGAGCTGAGAGCGAGCAGCATGGAACCGGATACACGACCAGACAACATGCTCGATGTCGTGGTAACCATCGCCACAATCACAAAGATTGTTTGCTGCGAGCCCAATGCGATAGAGATGCGCGTTTAGGTTGTAGTGATTGGACATAAGCCGAGATATCACGCGAATGAAATCACGACCTACATTCAATCCCTTGAACCATGCACTCGTCGAGACCTTAGGGATAATCGTGCGTAACCAACGACCGAACTCATCTTCACTCCACATGCGCTGCCAACTAACGAGTGTGTCCTGACGAGGAATGTGAAAAAATTCATTATAGGCAATTTGCCTTTCAAAAAGTGTGCCTTCTGAAGCGCCCACCTTAGCTAGCGAGTCCGCTTTCTCATCCTCCGGAATCGAGCAATGAGAGGGAACCCATGCTAAGGTAATCTTGAATAATTTTTCGACCAAAACACTCAATAGATGTCTTATTCTTGTTAGGAAATAAGATGAGCGTTTATCAACTTTCATTGAGCGGATTGCCTCTATTGAGCTGAGACTGTCTGAAAAAATAAAATAATGGTCGAAGGGCAGTGTTTCAATGATCCCTAGAGCATAGTATATCGCACCCATTTCTGCGACATACACGGAACAAGGATCTTTGAGTTTGAAAGAGGCACTGAAATTTTCATTGAAGATGCCGAAGCCAGTGGACCCGTTTATGTATGAACCGTCAGTAAAGAACATTTTATCAGATCCAACTTTCCCATATTTTTCCGAAAATATCGACGGAATAACATTGGAGCGTAGGTGATCTGGTATTCCATGGATTTTTTGTCGCATGGACAGATCAAAAATGACAGAGGAATTGCAAAAGTATGAGAAGCAAACTTGGTTGGAGATGCCTGGTGAAGGGTGCACGTCGTGGGTAAGGTACTCATGGTATAAAGACATAAAACTTGACTGAGGAGTCAGTTGTAGTAGATTTTCGAAGTTATCAATCACCAATGGATTCATGATCTTGCAACGGATGAGAAATCTGTAGGATAATTATGTGAACCGAGAGTAAGCGGGGGTACTCCTGCCAAAACTTCGAGACTCATCGTATGTGTCGAATGCAAACACCCCATGGCTATACGCAAGCAACGATATTGTATCCTCTCCAGCTTGAGAATATGAATCCTGGCAGCTGATCGGAAGCAAAAACTGCCATATTCTAACACTGACAATATCGTTGTTTTGTACAACTGAATGAGGTCTCCTGGATGGGCACCCCACCATGTTCTGGTTATTGTTTGGAGAAAATTGATTCTTTGCTGGCATTTCTTTTTCAAATACGCAATGTGTCTCCCCCAGGTACACTTAGAATCAAAATATACACCCAGGTATTTGAAAAACATAGAGTGTTGGATCGTTTTGCCGGATAGGTGAAGCTGGAATTGGGCGGGTTCGTGCTTCCTAGAAAATACGACCATTTCAGTTTTCTCCGTAGAGAATTCGATACCCAGCTTGAGGGCCCACGTGAACAGATTGTTCAGGGTATCTTGCAACGACTTTTGCAGAACGACGGGATTAGTACCCGTGATGGAAATAACTCTATCGTCTGCAAGTTGTCTCAGCGTGCAGTCTCTAGTTAGACAATCATCCATATCATTGACGTAAAAACTGTACAAGAGGGGGCTTAGGCAGGAGCCTTGCGGTACTGTAACCCATAAAACTGTAACGAGAAGATTTTGAGTTGCCATGAGAGAAATTCATGTGCTTTTCTGACAGTAAATTGTACAGGAAATTATTCAGAATTGGTGAAAGTCCACGATTATGAAGCTTCTCTGAGAGAATTTCCATGGAAACTGAATCAAATGCCCCTTTGATATCGAGGAAAACGGAAGCCATTTGTTCTTTGCGAGCAAATGCGATTTGGATTTCAGAAGATAGCAGCGCGAGACAATCATTCGTCCCTTTACCTCGGCGGAAGCCAAACTGCGTATTTGACAGCAAATTGTTCGTTTCGACCCACTTGTCCAAACGAAGTAGAATCATTTTCTCTAACAATTTGAGAATACAGGATAACATTGCAATCGGCCTATACGAGTTGTGATCGCAAGCCGGCTTGTTGGGTTTTCGTATGGCTATCACTCTCACTTGTCTCCAGTCATGCGGGACAATATTCAGCTCCAGAAACTTGTTGAACAAGTTCAGCAAACGCTGTTTTGCCAAGTCGGGAAGATTCTTCAACAAGTTGAATTTAATCTTGTCCGACCCCGGAGCTGAATTGTTACATGAGAGGAGGGCAATTGAGAATTCTACCATCGAAAAATTCTCATAATCGCATTGGAGCGGAATATCGCGTACGACGCTTTGTGCAGGAACAGAATCGGGACAAACCTTCCTTGCAAATTTGAAAATCCAACGGTCAGAGTATTCCTCACTTTCATTGGTATGGTTCCAGCCACGCATTCTCCTAGCCGTATTCCAAAGAGTACTCATAACGGTCTCCCTTGACAAACCATTGACGAATTTCCGCCAATATCCACGCTTTTTTGCTTTAATCAGACCTTTTAGTTTGGCTTCTAGAGCTTGGTACTTTCGAAACCATTCCACTAATCCAGTTTTTCTGAATTTTTTGAAAGCGGATGATTTTTCAAGGTAGACCTTCGAACACTCCTTGTCCCACCAAAGTGATGGAGGACGACGTCGGAAAGTGGTAGCCGGTACACGTTTCTTTTGAGTTTCAAGTGCGCTTTCGTAAATCAAACTTGGAATAAAATTATACTCTTCAAGGGGAGGAAGTTCATGCATCGAAATGATTGCTTCAGATATTAATTCTGTAACTTTTCTCCATTCAATATTCTTCGTGAGGTCATACGCAATATCGACTGACTCACTAGATTTTGATTCATTGGCGATCGATAAAATTATTGGTAGGTGATCACTACCGTGGGGATCTTGGATTACCTTCCATGTGCAATCCAGGGATAATGAAGAAGAGCAGAGAGATATGTCTAGCATGCTTGCCCGTGCAGGAGGGTTGGCTATCCTAGTTGCTTCCCCAGTATTTAAAACTGTCATGTTGAAGTTGTCGCACAGATCATAAATCAACGTGGCACGGTTGTCATCGTAGAATGACCCCCATGCTGTTCCATGGGAGTTGAAGTCACCTAAGATTAACCGCGGCTCCGGCAATGCCTCGATAATATCAAAGAACTGATGGCGGCCTACCGTAGTCCTGGGAGGAATATATATCGAAGCAATGCAGAGTTCTTTGCCATTGATTTGTATCTGGCAAGCGACAGCTTCAATGCCTGTCATCGATGGGATAGTGACTCTATAGAAGGAGTGACGTTTTTTGATCCCCAATAGTACGCCACCAAACGAGTCGTTACGATCGAGGCGAATAATGTTGAAATCGTGAAAATTCAGCTCGTCGGCTGAACAAAGCCATGTTTCACAGAGAGAAAATACATCACAGTTAGAACTGTGAACTAAAAATTTAAATTGGTCTAGTTTAGGGATGATGCTTCTGCAATTCCACTGTATGACAGTGGTCAAATCCTTGACCTCTTGCGCTGAATTAGGCATCGAGGGAAATGAACGCTGCTCAAAAGCCACATTTTTCTTTCAAAAATGTTCTCACAACCGGAAGCAAACATGATACTATGCTTTTAAGAGGATCATTTATATTTAAAGCATTTAAAATGTTATCCACAAGGTCTGAAAGCGCAAGCAGGCTAGGTAGTGGCTGTTTCTTCGACCTCGAAAATGGAACAGACGTGTTCGTTGTTGTTCCGGAAAGTGCTGAGGACCCCTGGTTGGTAGCATGACTACGTAAACTGGGAGGTACTTGCTTCGGCCTATTCTCAGCACGTTCAATTCGAGGCTTCATTCCAACTTGGGAAGTTTCGGTATTCTTTCTAGGGAGTGATGGAAAAGAAGTAATTTTTCTTTTCCTGATGGCACCCTGCGATGTACCGGAACATCCGGCATTGGGAGCGTCAGCAACAGGCTCGTCGTTCTGCAGAATGGAGTAGGGATTGTCCTGTGTCGTTGGCACGGAACTCTTAAGCATTTCTGCAAAAGTCCGCTTGAAACGTTCCTTTAAGGAACGCTTGAGTTTTTCCCCTCGTTGTTTGTACACCGGGCATTGAATAAGATCATGAGGAGTCCCGCCGCAATGAAGACACTTGTGCTCTTTCGCGCAAGGATTTTCATCATGGCTCTCTCCACAATCTGCGCAACGTTTTTTATTGCAACAATAGGCGGCCGTGTGACCGAGTTGCATACATTTGTTGCATTTCATTACCCGGGGTACAAACAATCGAACAGGTAAACGAAGTGCCCCTATTGCAACGTAATTTGGAAGGGCGGAACCCTCAAAAGTCACACGAAAAGAGTTTGTCCGATTGAGAATTCTTTTGTCATTTTTATGTGACACAGATTTCAGTCGATCGCATGCAAGAATCTTCACAGTTTTTAGTGTGGAGTTCTTGAAGCGACCGACACCATCGATTATCTCTTTTCGGGTAAAACCCTTTTCGGTTATTACGCCGTCTATTTCGACGTTGCAACAGGGTACGTATACACGATACTCAATCGCAAAGAGGTCGCAGCGCGTTATTTTGTTCGCTTGGGTCCTGCTTGAGACGACAACTCGTAGTTTGTCTGGCCCCATCCGTGTAATTTCGGTAACGTCAGAAAAATGTTGAGTTAGTTCCTTCGAGATGCGAATGACATTGAGAGGTTTGGATTTTCGTCTAAAGTACACAATGAATGGGCCTTTGGAGCCTTCAGGGTATTCTTTAGGACGAAAATCCTGTTTCTCGTCGATTTCCTCATCTTCGGAACTATCAACTTCGTAAACAGAATTTTCTACCTCAATTTCTGCTTCATCCTCCTGCTCTTCAGGAGGAGGTTCGGTATCAGAAATATTCAATTGCGTCAACGGGGGGTCCTTTCCGCCCTCAGTCATATTAGAAAAATCGGTCAACTGTTCGATATGAACAAATATAATAATTATCAAAATGAATAAGTAAAAAAAAATATTATAAGGTTATACTGCGGATAATATTTATATTAATTTATTTTATTTATATAAAATTCTAAAATGAAAAAAAGTTCCAATAAAATTTCAACGGTAATGTAACCAAGAAAAAATAGACACCCCTAATGCCAACGTTTGCCGATTTGGTAAACACACAGATGAACAATGGTGTAAATCGAGCACAGATGGTAGCAAGACGGGTCTATGGTACTAGGTGAGGCCGTTTCGTCACTAAGTTGGTTAGGGGAGCGGTATATGAAAACAGCACGGAAGAAAGTAGAAGGGGAATTATTTGCTTGTAGCGTGAAAGAGACAGACTGATCACGAGCGAGCTTCGACAATAGCGTATTGTGTTTTGTTTACAAACAAAATACAGTAGACTTCCAAGATGGCTGAAGAGTGGTTTTAGCAAGTTGGCCCACCTTAGTATATACTTCTAGGCGCCTTGGATGGTAGAAGGAATGATAGGAGGACAAAAGAAAAATAAACTTATACTTGCCGCTGCTGTGTGGCGTGTGTGATGAATCTGTCTGAATTGTATCCTCTGCGTCTCGGTCGCGCACCACTTTGAGCTTCGCTCTACTCGCAAGCGCAACCGATGAAAAAAAAACACAGTCTGATTCGATGTGGAAAAAAACACCTTTGTTGGATCGTTTCGAAAACCTGTCCGATCTACTTGCGAGTTATCGAACGAATGATTTTTTTTCATTTTGATATGGTCGGAACTTATCATCTATGACAATTTCTGTATATTTCACGGCCAACTTATTAAAAAGACCTATTTTTTTAAAATTTGAATGAAACTATCATTTTCTTCCCCACAGCGCAATCAGCGAGTAAAATCTAAAAAAACATACCGCCCTCATTTGTTAAATTGTTTACTTGTTCTACTTACTTCCCTGTTCGAGTTATAATGAAAAAAAAACTGAATAAATTCCCTATCTAATGATATAAAGAGCCCTATTCCAGAAAACGAGACGAGCAATTCGTCTCGTCTCGTCTCGGTTTCAGTCACTGTCGAGACGAGCAAAATATCCAATTCCAGTACACGAGTTTCATTGAAATGTTTCATTTGGTAGACTGGAGAGACTTCAGTCAATTTTTCTCGCTTTGATCAGTGATGTCAGATGAGAAGACATATTTTCGTTTTGAGAAAAACAACAAACAGTTTTAAAATTGATCAATCGACACTCTTTTCTCAGTGCCAAAATATTTTTAAAAAAAACATAACAAAAAGGAATAAGTTTCATATATCTTTTGGTTCCATTGATATTTTTCCTCTAGCATATGGGTTCATCACTCAGACGTTTTGTTATTATGGATTTATTGGGGGCAATGTTTGTTCATCTAATCAACGATTTATCAAGAAAATTTTTAAATCTATATATATGTATTTCCAATAAAGTAGTTGTTTTGAATTATTCATTTTCATTCAATATGTGAAGACGCTTTTCGTGCCGTGTTAATATATTCAAAACAGTCATCTAGCATCCCTGGATATGAGTTCAATGTTTACATTTGGTTACGTTGTTTGGAAGAGGCCCATTTGAAAATCTGTAAAATCAAGCAATTACTGAACTGAATTTGATGGTTGCAGTTGAAAACATACATTGCTTATGCAATACTAGTTTAGCCGTGAAACAATTTTTGAAGATAAAGGCGGGGCAGAAAAATACCGATGCTTTCAATCTACAAGGTGAACAAACACATCAAACAAACTAGACGATTCGACTGATTCATCGACGAGCGCGGCCAAACGGTCGTCGAGCCAGACGAGCTACTCGTCTGTTTTTAGTCGAGCTCGGCTTCTGGAATATGAAAACAAACGAGACGAGCGGTCGTCTGCTCGTCTCGTTTTCTGGAATAGGGCCCATAATATAACATATACTGGAATAACGATTTTGCGTGATATGCAACTGCGATGCGATTGGTTCGTGAGTTACAGCATTGAGAGTGAAGTAACTTTTGTTATTGTGAAAAAAAATAGAAAAATCACAAATCAATGAAAACAATGGCGAAATGAATTGGGCCAATCGTGCTTCATTGTATTTCGCTGCGGCTCTGGTTGCCCGTTTTGGTAGGTACGATTTGAGGAGCACAAAATGGACCAATCGAAAATGGGCACATAGTGCATTTGGACAATGCTTGATATTTCACAATTATTCAATTATTTATCTCAAGAAAAATGAAATGTTATTCGTTATGATAGATGCGTAGATATATTTTCTATCAATTGATGCAAAAACCTTTGCGATCTATTAAGAAATGCTCGAGTTATAAGCGTTCCAAATCTTGCATTTTTTCCTACTTGTTCAGTGCCTAGATTTTCATTTCACCCCCTATATCTTCCGGTTATACGTGGTCCTACGTCGACAAATTTCCCATCATCCCATCAATATCGACATCTTAAAATTTTGAACCGTCTTTGTTTCAAGTGGAATGTTGAAGAAACCAGATATTAAAAGCAATTCCGCGATGCGTATGTCGAAAAATGCGCATCATTTTCCGTAGCTTTTATGTTGTTTCTCTCGATACTCTTACAGTATTCAATGTCATTGCGGCTGCTAGTGTTGATGCCATTAATTAATAAGCAATCGGCATACAGTTCGTTTGATCATAGAATAGCTTGTGGATCAATCATCACAGCAAATTCCTATCCAATGGAGATGGAGATGAATAAAGACTGTGATCGGTCACCATTGATGAATGAGAGTTATTTCCTGCGGCAACTTCAGTTGTCTACTATCTGGCAGTCCTCGAATCACCCGATTTGGAAAGCGATAATGAAAAGAGCCCACGAGAAATAATGTATAATTAATTTACGCCTTATCAACCCCAGTATATCGTCCACAAAATAATTTGTTTGCATTAATTAGGTTTCAATTACGGTCGCCCATAAGAAACGAGTCACAAAACACTTTACGATTCAATGAACTTGAACTTGGGCTAGTATTTAAAAGGAATATCAGCTCGGCCTGCCGATGCACTTAAGCTTGATCGATAGAGACAATGTGACCTTGCGTTGGGGTTCCCCCACGCGATGCTGCTCTCGAAGTACGGACGCTCGATCGCAGGAAATTGAACCAGAACCCACATCATATAATGATATTAGCTTTGGAACTGCACCCGGCGAACTGTTCTCCTAATGATAACTTGCTGATTTTGATCAGCGCCGATGTTAGATACAATGATCAATTAAAATGGGCTCTTGCGAGAACAATACACATCTAAACTATAAGATGATCTGCAATGAGATTATTTTGCTGCTCTTGAACTCTTGAACATATACTAGATAGAAGGAACCGGTGGATCATCACCGTTCCCTGGAAATATTCACTATCGAGCAGAATTTTTCATTCCTTGCCCAAAATTCTTCAACAGTAACAAACAAAAGGGGTTGGTTATCTGTGGTTTTTTAGTTCTTTGACAATAGGCGCTCCTTTGGGTGGTCGGTTTCGGGCCTCTTTGCTTTTCGTAAATAACGACCTTTCGTGCACCGAATACAATAGCACACAGGTTGATTGAAAAATGTATTTATAAAAATTCAGCATAAACACTAAATATTTTTCTGGAAATATTTGTGTTGCAAACGTTCAAATAAATATCACTTCGTGAAATTAAAAATTCCAACACTCTAACTTCCAGAAAACAACTGGAACATCTTATCCTTATAATTCCCGAAAAAAAATTAAATAACCGCAGAGAATGAAGTGCAATGTAACTAAAACCTACAGCAAATATACGCACCGAGAAAATTGCGGACATAGAATAAAGCACATGGGTTTAAATGCGCAATCGGTTGCTTGCGGGAAGCTGCCGCTTCCGACGGCGGGTCAGTGGCCGATTCGTCACCTCGGCGGCTTGGGGCTGCAGTTGATGTGTAGATAAACTCGAGACTGCGATTTCGGAGACATGGGAAAACATCGTGAGTTCTCTTCTGCAATATTATATATACAGCATACCCAACCGAATGTTATATTCAGTCGCGTGCAGGAAATTGAAGCAATGCTAAAACAAGTCGAAATTGAATCATCATTCACGGAAATCGTTATGGGTGCGACTGGTTTTCTGGAGAAGCGACTGAAGAATGAAACGGCGTGTCTCGTCGTATTCACCCGAGAAGGCAGCCCCGTCGCGAAGCTAGCCATCGCTGCCCTAGTAAGGTAGTATGGTAAAAGATTATCACTATCCATAATCAATAAGAGACTATGGATCAGAGCAATCGGCCTAGGCGGATGAATTAAGTATCACGGTTGGAAACTCGGTACCTAGAACTATAGGTCGCTGCGTTTCCCGGGCGCAATAAGATCCTTTTGGATCAGCTCGGGCCTCACCACCTTGGTATCATTGCACTGCAGGGGTTATGCCCCTTTTCGGCAAAACTCCTAAGCCGCGAAGC
The DNA here is from genome assembly GCF_029784135.1 of Toxorhynchites rutilus septentrionalis. NCBI lineage: Eukaryota > Metazoa > Arthropoda > Insecta > Diptera > Culicidae > Toxorhynchites > Toxorhynchites rutilus. The sequence continues at coordinate 74,783,029 of NC_073744.1, read as the reverse complement.
CCAATACTACTAGAGCGGAGGTACAACAAACATGCTGGATAACGGCATAATAGTGTAGGGCAAATGTAGAGTCGTGTAATCAACTAGCAGGCTAGCAGCGGTAGGATGTGTGCAATGATGGTGAAGTGCCGGTTCATAAAAATATTGTATCATCACCTTGCACTGCCCGCACGTAGGAGGGTTATATGTCGAGAAGCAGAAGAATCTGGAGGATTTACACGACAGCTGTTCTGAAAGGTACATCAAGATCGTCATCGGGGACATGGATGCGCAAATCGAAAGGGATAATATGACACTCTCACACCGGAACGATCGACAACGGCCAAAGATACGTGAACTTTGCATCTTCCCGAGGACTGGTAATCTGAAGAAGTTTCTTCTTCTCAAGAATATCCACAAGGCACCATGGGGGTCACTCGAACATTGAACGATGAACCCAATTGACCATGTTCTCATCGATGGGCGGTTCATTCCGACGGCACGTGCCGATGTGCGGATATACACTTGGACCACTACTTAGTAGCGGTATGCATGCCCCCAAAAATGTCGATTATGTATCAGTTGCGACAGCGTCGAACCCCGCGGCTGAACATCAAGCAGCCATGGAACGTCCAACGCACCGATCGGTAGAAACGACTGGAAAAGGATAGAGTTGTGGCGGAGAAAAACTGTCACTGGACGATCTACCTGAGCTCTAGGACGGGAAAGAACATGTCCAAGGTAGGAGTCGACATGGCCATGACTCTGAGATGGGTTAAGCGCCAACAGGAGGACCGCGATCATATAGAAATGGAAAAGTTGACCCGTGCCAATTATACGTGAAAGTTCTAGGAGAGGGTTGACCAATCCCTTAGAGACTATGTGCCACAAGTCGACATATACAGGGATGTGGAAGGAACCTCCTTACAAACGAAAGCAAGGTGATTAGCAGATGGCAGCAGCACTTTGATAATCTGAATGGTGATACCGCAAATGGCCGGTGTTCAGTCAGACCGGACTAAGTAACATATTTATGATTTCGAGTAAATCAAACTCATAGTTTGAAGCTGTGTAGTACTAGTAGCTTTGAATCATTCTCCCGAATTATTTTTTAACGTAGAACTACGTATTTCATTAAGGGTGCCAAATCAGAAAACGGGTCACGTTTTTATGAAATAAAGTTAACGTTAATAACTATTTTTGTCGAAACGGATTTTGACGATTTACATTCCATACGAATCGGAAATTCCCTAAGATTTGTTTTTATGCTATATAATACAATTCTCAGGTGGATAAATGATTTAAATTGATGAAAACTTGAAGCAGTTCCATTTTCCCATACATTCGTCATTTATGAGCTTCCCTACCCATGCCGTCAATAACGAGCAACTTCTCGGCGATCAACGAAGGGGAATGACTTGAAGTCTCCGTGAGCAAAGAAGGGAAGAAAAAGAACGAAGGGGAATATTTGCCTAGAGCATAAATATTGAATCTCGCTGAGGCAAACTTTAGACGCGTTCACTGAATATCTTTATTATTTTCCGCCCCTCTTCCGTCAATAGAATACCTTTCGCCATTCTTTTGAATTCTACGTAAATCACTAATCTGACCAACTTCTTACGTTGCACATGTAATATTTATCTTGTAAATTGAACATTCCCAAGTATTTTTGCTATTTTTTCATATGTCTCGGGAAAAAACGACGTTTGAATGTTTATATCCACCGATGCCGCCTTGTGTGTGTGTGATTGTGACGCACGTCCTTTCAATAAAATTTACTTAAATATACTACCACTGTTTTTTTTCAAGTGCGGCTAAACGAATGTCTATCACTGTAGAAAGGGATTTTGTTGAGAAGAGCGCAAAGCGGAGGACTTGAACCAAATAACAGCGTAGTTCTACGTCAAGAATGCGGTCGTGTCTTGGACACAACCTCCTATAATTTTTACAGCTCTTAGTAACTCTTTAACAAAGTTGTGTAGTTATATTATTATAAACAAAAAACCTCTTAACGTCAATCAAGAGGGTTTTGCGGTTGGCTATGTCTTCTTGGTCTACTTTGAGTATATTTTTCAGAGACTTGGTCCACTATGACTGAGAAATTTGATGATTTTAAACTGTCGAATTTATGGCTTGGTAGTTTCATGGCTTGAAACAGTTATTTCAAATACTAACCGATTAGTACTCCACCTAACCCCTCTCCGTTTTTTTGAAACTATGAACTTATTATGGAAACTATCTAAAATCATCAAATTTTCATTATCATATGAACAATTTAAATTACGACTTTCTATGGTAGAGCACAGACGGTAAATGAAGAATTGCTATAGCGTATGAACAAGCCCAGAACCAAGTTGGATGGAGGAGAGTTTTTCAGGAAGAGAATAATGCAAATACAGAATATTTATAAGCAAATAGGTAAAAAACATTGTTTTAGCCCAACACATTTTAAAAAGTTTACATTCATGGTTTCAAATTGTTATTAATGCTAACAGGTTCGTAAAATTTCGTTCTAATTTCTTGATATCAAAAGGTATCCTACATTTGGAAAAATATATTGATCTTCTTCTTCTTAAATGGCAATAACGTTCGTAGAGGAATTTCGCCGTCTCAACGTAGTATTGCTTGCGTCATTTTTATTAGTACTTCGTTGAGATTTCTATGCCAAATAACACGCGTTAAATGCATTCTGAGTGGCAAGCTCTAGAAATACGCGTGACCACAGTGCAAGATGGAGGAAATTTCTTTGACGAAAAATTCCCCCGACCAGAACGGGAATCGAACCCGAACCCCCGACATTTAGGTTTGACGTTAACGTTAACAATTCAGATGGCGCATTCGTGGAATTTGGCGGGCCTGGTAGGACTTCTCATTTGGGTGTTTCAGAGCAGATTTTAACGGGGTTGACAAAATGAAGCCGAGCGTTGTCATGCTGTAGAATCTCTTTTCAGAGCCACTTCTCGTTTGGGACCGTTCGTCGCTCAATGTTTGGCTCGATCGCATCAATTGAATTCGATCCCATTCCCCAGTGATTATTTTGTTTCTTCGGCCTCATCAGCCGATTGACCAAACACTAAGCATAAAGCAAAGTGAATATTTGATCGAGTCTACGACGTTGAGGCATGACCGGGTAGTCCCTAGGACTTTCTTGTCCCTTGGCTTCAAATCATAAGGAACCCAAGTTCTTTGCTTTTCATTCGTTCACAACGCATGCAATCGCTTGGAAATCGATTGACGGACAATTTCTAATATTGAAGCCATGCCTTCAATTCGGCCACATCGAAGGTGTTTAATCTGATTTTGTCGCGGATGGTCGTCAACATCAATATCACCGTCTTTGAGACAACGGAACCATTCACAGCATGCATGATGTGTCACTTAGTGGCACCTTGGGCACCTTTGTAAACTTTGGAACTCTCGATATGTTCAGTCGTCGTTTTCTTCTTTTATATGTCTAAGCTTGGTTCATGACGTTTTGAATATGTTCGAATCAACCAGGACTTACTGCTGGAGTCATCAATGGGCAAACACCGAGAATTTAGTTGCAGACGTAATATAATTCCGAAAATTAAATTTGTGCTTTTTTTTTTGAAGTTGAATAATGATTTTTATTGATTTTTATAAAGTCCTATACATTCCCTGCATAACATTCCGCTACAATTACAAGGATATATAAAAACAAATGAAACACAAATTTCTGCATAATTGCATAACTAATCAAGCAAATGGAGCCAAATTTGACATGTGAAGGTTTTAGGAGACACGAAACGTTTCTAATGTGGTTCAACACTCGTTCCACCTCTCTAAAGGGGGGCTTCCATACAAATGAAACACAATTTTCTGCATCACTCGAGAATGAATCAAGCAAATAGAGTCAAAGGGCCAGGCCGGGTAAGGGAGTAAAAAGTGCCCCCAAACCAAATCACTAGCTGTATGGCAAATATTGTAAAGTATATTAAATAAGAAATTTTGGCGGTTTATTTGAACCCCTATGTGGTTTGACGCAGGATCTATAGTGAAAAACGTACTTTTTCGTTTATTTCACGCCATCCTCCAAAGTTCCGAGGTAAAAATTTGAAAAAATACTGAATGTGCATCTTAATACAGTTGACCAGTAGATTTCATCAGAAGAGGACGCACAATCGAATCACTGGTGATTATTTGCGAATTGTGTGAACAGTAGGCTTTGTTCACTAACAATAAAACGGAACTCTCAATTGTGTATTGAGTTTAAAGAATGGAATCAACAAAGAAGAACACACTGATGTTCGAATTCCCAAAGGATGCCTCGGGACCGTCTTTGTTTGAGATGAGCCGTTTTGGTAAGAAACTGACTGCAGATCGGACGAATATGGACACGTGCTACAGGAATGCCGATGAAAAAAGGGTTTACATCCGTTTCAAAACTGCAGACGCGTTTAACGACGCTGTTTTGTATAATCCAGAAGTACACACTTTCGAATATAACGATGGATCAACGGTACAGGTGAAAATGTCGGTAGCAGGAGGAACATACAAATACGTACGAATTTTCAACCTTCCTCCGGAAGTTAGCGATGACGAAATTGAACGAGTACTGACTCGATATGGGAAAATTGGGAAGCAGGTGAGAGAGAAATTTCCAACTGAATGTGAATTCGATGTCTACTCAGGAATTCGCGGAGTGTACATGGATATCCAGAAGCAGATTCCTGCATCCCTTTACATCCGGAACAGCAAGGCACGAATTTACTATGAAGGATTCAAGAATCGGTGCTTCCACTGTAAGGCAGATGACCACCTGAAAGTCAACTGCCCTCAGCTTCAGGAAGGCAACCACGTAGACAGAGCGGAAATCAGTTCGGTGACACATGAAGGAGATTCTACAGAACAAGGACCACTACTATATGCAAAGGTTGCATCCGGTGCAGGTATTTTGGCGCAACGACTTGAGCAGGCTAGGAAGATTGAAAATATTAAGGAACTTCAGAAACCGGTGATTTCGTCGGTTGGAACCAACCAATCGGTTTTCAGCGAAGGATCTGTGTGTTTTGGAGAAAACATCACTGCAAATGATGAAGGTGAGCAAAGCGACATAATGGTAATCGACGACAGTAAGAACGAGTCTACCATCGGAACAAAACGAGCATTGGTAGCATCACGATCAGCATCGGACGATTCAAATGATGAACAGGTAAAACAGGGTAAGACAAAGAGTTTGCAAAAACGTACAAAGAACAACAGCACTGCATCTGGCGATGAGGAAAGCATACTGGATATTATCCAAACCCTTACGAAGGTGAAAGAGGTGACTAAGAAGGATAGTAGCGGAAAAGGTGGGAGTGCAGTCACTCACAAGAATACGAGTGGAAAACGTGGAGGAAAGCGGTAAGAGTGAGATCATTGTCTAATCCAGCCATGAACTACATCAGGAAAGTAGCTTCTATTAACATAAACGCGATAGAGATTCTTTCGAAAAAACACCTTCTAAAAGATTTTGTTATCGCATCAGATCTTGACGTTTTGTTTATTCAGGAGGTACAATTTGAGAATTTTTCGTTTTTGCCACAATATGTGGCATACGTTAATATCAGCGAATATAACAAAGGCACTGCCATACTAGTGCGAAAGGCGATAGGGGCTTCAGCGCCACTTTTTGATCCCACCGGAAGAATTGTATCAATAGAAATCGGGGATGTTAATTTTATAAATGTTTATGGACATTCGGGCAGTCAATATCGCGCAGAGCGAGATGATCTTTTCCGTAACAAAATTGCTGTACATTTTAATAAAACGACAGCAAAATTTCACGTGTTGGGAGGAGATTTCAATTGTGTTGTAGACGAGAAAGACACAAAGAATCGAGCATACAATATATGTCAAGGACTACGGTCATTAGTAGGATTGTTCGCTTTGAAAGATATTGAATTGGAGTGCAATGGGCCTAACAACAGAAAGTTCACTTTCGTTAGGAATGAATCAGCCTCGCGTCTAGACCGTTTCTACTCTAGTATAGAATTTATAAATCAGGTATCGAAATTTGAAACCATACCAGTACCCTTTTCTGATCACCATGCGATAAGATTCCAATTTAGCATTGAACGTAGTCAATCTCCCACGCCATTCGGGCGTGGTTATTGGAAAATCAATTCTGCTTTTTTGAATGATGATAACATAACAAATGATTTCAAAACAGAATATGAAAAACTGAAACTTCGGAAAAAGTATCAAAATAAATTTTCAGAATGGTGGAGCATTGATTTTAAAGCGAAGGTCAGACAATTTTATAAAACGAAATCAATCAACTTCAACAACAAGATCTCAACACTTAAACGAAGTTTAAATGCAAAGTTATTTCACTGCATTGAAAAACAACAATCAGGGGAGAACGTAGATGTTGAGCTAGGAATTATCAAGTCTAGAATGATGGAAGTTGAGCAAAGCCGACTCAAATATTATGCAAATCGCTGTAATGAAGCGTCACTTCTGGAAGAAGAAAAAGTAAGCATTTTTCAAGTTTCGAAAAGCGCCAAGTTTCAAAATTCAGTATCCTTCAATGCTAAGGATAACGACCTTTTGACACCAACAAAAACAGCATCCGAATTTTTCAAGAAAAATTTCGCTAATAGTGATGATCGAAGCCTTAACTATGATGATTTCCTAGCGTTGAAGTCTGTGCAAAAGTTTTTGAATGAAGACAGCCAAAATGCTTTGGTTGATATTATTGAAGAGGATGAGCTTAAGATGATAATTAGAAATGCAACCAAGAAAAAATCCCCTGGTCCGGATGGAGTAAGTTACGAGTTTTATGCGACCCATTTTGAGATTCTCAAAGGAGATTTACTGAAGTTGTTCAATGGTCTTTTGGCCGGCAGCTTAAAGCCAATGGAAAATTTTTCATCGGGAATAATAACTCTCATTCACAAGAAAGGAGATACAAAAAACCTAGACAATTTCAGACCAATAAGCTTATTGAATACGGACTATAAAATCCTGATGAAAATAATAGCAAACAGATTTGCGAAGGTGATGGATTCGTTACTTGATGTAGGACAAACCGTAGGAAAACAGAACCAATCATGCGTTAACAATCTAGATGCAATTAGAAATCTAATAGTCAAAGCGCAACAATCGAAGAAATATAAATTTGTTCTTATGGCTATTGATTTGGAAAAGGCCTTTGATTCAGTGAGCCACGTGTGTTTGTGGAACATTTTGAATAAGTTTAAAATTCCAGTAAAAATAATAAACTTGCTGAAAATGGTGTACAAAAATGCATCGTCAAGAATTTTGATCAATGGATTTTTATCAGAAGAAGTTTATATTAATCGGTCGGTAAGACAAGGATGTCCTATGTCAATGATTTTATTTTCGTTGTATCTTGAACCTTTGATAAGAACTTTGTACATAAACTTGAATGGTATTCTTATCATGGATAATTTTTACAAGTTATTCGGATACGCGGACGACCTGATATTGGTGATCAGGAATGAACAGGAGCTCGATTTAGCTCTTAGTTCAATTGAAGAGTTTTCTCAATTCGCAAAAATTAGGATGAATTTAAAAAAATCGGGATTTATTCGATTCAATGAATGCAAAATGGGTCCCGCTCGATTAAAAGAGAAAAAAAACCTTAAAATCTTAGGAATGATAGTTGAATCTAATTATAAATCAATGATTAACAGTAACTATGACGATTTGATAAGGAAAATACAGGCGACAATTTTCACAAACTCTGCAAGGAACCTTAACTTAGTGCAAAGAACATGGATATTGAATGTATTTACCCTGTCAAAACTGTGGTACATTTCTCAAATTTTGCCTATGGAAAATAAACATCTGGCTAAAATTAGATTAATAACAGGAAGATTCCTTTGGGCTAGGAACCCTATATATAAAGTAGCCAGAAACCAACTATATAAATGTCCTGAAAGAGGAGGACTTAACCTAGTAGACGTAGAGAGTAAAACCAAAGCATTATTTGTGAATTGTTTGATTAATCTGAACAGACATGTTGCTGGTGAACATTTTCTGATGCAAACTCGCACGCTGAAAAATATAACTCCAAACACAAATCAGCTAATTAAAAAAGCGAACGAGCTGAAAAATGACCCTTTTTTTGATTCATGCCGCAAATTTTACTATTTGTTTTTGAGTAAAACAGATGGAATCAATAAGATTCAAGAAAAGCATCCACATAGAAGATGGAATCAAATCTGGGAGAACATTAGTAAAGAGTATTTATCAACAGCAACCAAATCTGTACTGTATGAAGTCTTTAACGATATAATTCCTAACGATGTAAAAATGTACAACCATAGAATTAATGGTCTAGAAAGTTATGTATGTGAAAAGTGTGGTGAACTTGATAATAACATACATAGGATAAAAAAATGCACGGATGCAAGAAAAATATGGAAATGGATTGAAGAAATAGTTAAAATCAAACTCAAACTAAACTATAGAACACCCGAGCAGGTATTGTCAGATGACATATCAGGGAAAGATAATAGAAAAAAAGCAGCTCTTTTTCTAGTAGGAGAGGCAATTAATTATAATGTAAGACATTTCAAAAACGGGAGTTTGTTTGATTTTCACCGACGTTTACGTAACATACGTTGGAACAACAGAAAAGTATTCGAAAGACACTTTAGTTCGGCTCTCAATGCGTTTTGGTAAAACGTGTGAATGAAGAAAGAGAACAGCTAGGAATGTTATGTATGTTACTTACCAATATTTGTTTGTAAATAGTGTAGTAAGTAGTTATGGATATTGTAATTAGGAAATAACTGGAAATAAATATGTATAATTAAAAAAAAAAAAAAAAAAAAAAAAAAAAAAAAAAAAAAAAAAAATTTGGTTCTCAAATGGGGATCAACATAGGGTAGGAGCCTGCCTGTTGGTCTCAAATGTTCCTATCTCACGCCTCCACGAAGATCATATGACGACATTTTTAGATCGGGCGTGAACTGGAAACACACACCTGGTCTTGGCTCCGAGAACGGGTGTCGAAAGTGGCTAAGTGAGGGGGTGCGAGCGAGTCAGAGCGCTATATCTCTCCCGGGGAAGGCCTCCCGGGTCATGGAGGCCTTGCCAACCCGCTGTCTCCCGGGCAAAGGAGATACACCCAGAAAATGGAGCTACGTTCACGAAGAGTAATTAGAATGCGATCACCCGAGGAGGGTCCCCGAACTGGAGCTGGTCCTGGAACGGGCGTAAGAGCGAGCGGCCAGCGGCTGGAGGGCGATGTGCAAGAGCGGGCCACCAGCCGGGTTCAACCCGAAGAGCTACCGCCACACGGAAACAGCAGCCATCGACATCACCCAAGAAACGCTGCGCCTACGAGACGTGTTGCGACTGCCAGACGACAGTCGTCCACACTTGTGGGTACCACTAGGCGCCGGATCATGTGGACACACGAAATGAATGAATTCGTGATCCGCGCCTATTACATCTGCACTGCTTTGGAGACGGACATGAGCGGTCGCCCTCGAATACTAACAATGTTCGAGGAAGCGTATCCAGAGTTCGTCGGGAGGCTTGATCAGAACGCGATGAACGCGAGGCGTAGAGCGATAGTACGCAACAACATGCTCTCCCAAACGCAAATCGACGAGATCAAGCAGCAGGTGCAGAGAGAAATAAGCTCCAGGAACAACAGAGCAAGCGATGTGTCGAGACGAAGTTCAGTACGGCTGAGCAATTCATTCGCGAGTGGGGCACGCGAATCAGCACCAGTGGAGGCCACAGTACTACAACCCCCTGAGCCGGAAGACCCACAGCCAGATCAACAACTACTACGCGATCTGGTCTTCCACTACGACGAGGCGATCTCACAGTTCCGCGACACAGACCCATTGTCGCGCCCCAGGATCCCGAAGTTGCAGCATTCCCGCAGGCTGACAAGTGCAGTAAAGCTCATGAACGAGCACGTTCTTCCGCTGCACTTGGTTGATGCTGAGAACATGGAGGAGCTGCAACTGAAAGTTTACTGTGCTGCTGTGGCGACCGCCAAAAGTTTAGGATACCGTATTAGGCCAAGAGGCGGACTGCTCCAACATCTCCGTGAAAGGCGTGAGCCTCCATGGCGAAGGAGATTGGAGCAACGGATCCTAAACAAGCGCGCCGCAATTGGAAGACTGATGGCGTACAAAAGAGGCAACAGATCGGCGAAATTATGTCGCCAAGTTGCTGTGATCGTGCGGCCTACTGAACCTCGCCAGCTGGGAGCTCACCAGCTGACGGAAAAACTCGACACACTGGTACAGCAATTGAGCGTCCTAACTAAACGGCTGAAACGTTACTCTGACTCTGCAAAGCGCCAGGAACAAAATCGGATGTTCAGAGATAACGAAAAAGCGTTCTACGACCACATTAGCGACGAGAAGCCCGACTACCGCGAAGGTTTGCCAGATATTAGCGATGTGACGAACTTCTGGGCTGGTATTTGGGAGACCCCAGTACAACATCGTGACGGGCAAATGTGGTTAAGACGGGAGGAGGAGAGTTGTGGTGAAATTGGAGAGATGCCAGCTATCATCGTCGAAGAGAACGATGTCCGCGAAGCCTCGCGGTACCTGAGGAACTGGGCAGCACCGGGCCCCGATGGTGTTCAGAACTTCTGGCACAAGAAGCTGACCGTCGCACATCAAAAGATAGCTGAGTGCTTCAACAAGGTGCTACGTGACCCACACAACCTCCCTGAATTCGCCACCCGTGGCGTCACATTCCTCCTCCCGAAAGACAGCAACACATTGAACCCATCAAAGTACAGGCCGATAACGTGCCTATCGAGTCTGTACAAGATATTAAGCAGCATCATAACCGCCAAAGTTTCTGCCCACTGCGAACAACACCATATCATCGCAGAAGAGCAGAAAGGATGCAGGAAAAATACGCATGGCTGCAAAGACCAGGCCATCATCGACGCAGCCATAGTCGGCCAGGCGGTATATAACCAGCGGAACCTAAGTATGGCCTACATCGATTACAGGAAGGCTTATGACTCCATACCTCACTCGTTTCTCGTCCGGGTATTGGAGCTATACAAGATTGATCCCGTCGTCGTTAGGTTCCTGCAGCATGCGATGAGGCAGTGGAGCACGTCTCTGCACCTCAGTGATGGGGAAAATGTGTTGCAGTCTAGAACGCTGCAGATAAAGAGGGGGATATTCCAAGGCGACTCTTTCAGCCCGCTTTGGTTTTGTCTGGCACTGAACCCCCTCAGTAGGACGCTCAATAGAAACGGTCATGGCTATAAAATAAGGTATGGCGACGGCGCCCACGAAGAAGTGACCCATACCTTCTACATGGATGATCTCAAGGTCTACGCTGATTCACGTCAGCGTCTAGGTGTAGCTATCCGGGTTGTCGAAGACATAAGCAGGGACATCTGCATGGAGTTCGGCCTCGACAAGTGCCGCTGTGTCCATCTGCTGAAAGGGCAGCTTACCGAATCCGGAGGTTACGAGGTCTATGACGGCGAGTTCATAAGAGACATGGTTCGTGGCGAATCCTATAAATATCTTGGATTCCGACAGCTCACCGGGATTCGCCACTCCGACATCAAGACGGAGCTGCGAGACAAGTTCTTGAGTCGAGTGAACTGTGTCCTGAGGACTTTCCTCAATGCGGGGAACAAGGTACGCGCGATCAACACATTCGCGGTTCCCCTACTGACCTTCAGTTTTGGTGTAGTCAAATGGAGCAAAACTAACCTAGAGGACCTTGAGAGGAGGATGAGGAAAGCATTCAAAGAGGCCGGAATGCACCATCCTCAATCGGCACTGGAGAGAGTTTCACTGCCACGCAAAGAAGGGGGACTTGGAATAGTCGACATATCTGCACTGTGTGTTGCCCAGGTACGACAACTGCGCGAGTACTTCGCAGAACGCGCCAACCAAAACGCGCTATACCGGGCTGTCTGCGCCGCCGACAGAGGATACAGCGCTCTGCACTTGGCGCAAGCGGAGTACCAACTCAACTGCAATCTGCAGACAGTGGAGGAGAAGATTGCAGCTTGGAAGCAGAAGGCAGTGCATGGTGCCCACCCCCATCAACTGGACCGGCCACACGTCGACAAGGCCGCATCTAATCTGTGGCTAACGCGTGGTGAACTCTCTTCAGTAGTAGAAGCCGACATGATAGCCATCCAGGACAGGATAATGCCGACGAGAAACTGCAGGCGGTACGTCTGGCATCAAGACGTTGATGACATTTGCCGGATGTGCCATCAACCAGGTGAAAACATAGAGCACATTATGGGAGGCTGTCCCGTTTTGGCCAACGCAGCCTACACCGAGCGCCACAACAACGTGGCCCGTATTGTTCATCGACAACTGGCGCTCCAATGTGCTCTACTGGAAGACAACGTACCAAACTACCGGTACCTGCCTGCACCTGTCCTGGAAAATGACCGTTTCAAGCTGTACTGGGATCGCACTGTTCTGACCGACCTCTCGATCCACCACAACCGCCCAGATATAATGGTTTACGACAAGAGCGACCGCAAAGTCACCATCATCGATGTCGCTATTCCACTGAACCAGAATCTGGAGGAGACCCACGGTCGCAAAATCTGCAAGTACCGACCATTGGCCGTGGAGCTCAAGGAACTGTGGGGGCTAAGGGAGGTCCCAAGAATTGTTCCAGTCGTTCTCTCTGGAACTGGAATTATCCCGAAGACACTTCTGGAAGCGCTAAAGGTGTTGAACATCGAGAAGGAATTGGCCGGCATCCAAAAGTCGGTCATCCTTAGCACCTGCGCGATTGTCCGACAATTCCTCGGTCAGGACTAAAACAGCACGAGCATGCAGATACGTGCATTCCGCAGAGCCTAGTCCCCCTTTGGCATTCAGAAGCCCGGGGGCAGGTGAAAATTCTGGCTAGGTTCGCCTAGTTAAGAAGTGAGATAAGTCTGCCAAAAAAAAAATCCCCCATTGGTTCTCAAATGGGGATCAACATAGGGTAGGAGCCTGCCTGTTGGTCTCAAATGTTCCTATCTCACGCCTCCACGAAGATCATATGACGACATTTTTAGATCGGGCGTGAACTGGAAACACACACCTGGTCTTGGCTCCGAGAACGGGTGTCGAAAGTGGCTAAGTGAGGGGGTGCGAGCGAGTCAGAGCGCTATATCTCTCCCGGGGAAGGCCTCCCGGGTCATGGAGGCCTTGCCAACCCGCTGTCTCCCGGGCAAAGGAGATACACCCAGAAAATGGAGCTACGTTCACGAAGAGTAATTAGAATGCGATCACCCGAGGAGGGTCCCCGAACTGGAGCTGGTCCTGGAACGGGCGTAAGAGCGAGCGGCCAGCGGCTGGAGGGCGATGTGCAAGAGCGGGCCACCAGCCGGGTTCAACCCGAAGAGCTACCGCCACACGGAAACAGCAGCCATCGACATCACCCAAGAAACGCTGCGCCTACGAGACGTGTTGCGACTGCCAGACGACAGTCGTCCACACTTGTGGGTACCACTAGGAGCCGGATCATGTGGACACACGAAATGAATGAATTCGTGATCCGCGCCTATTACATCTGCACTGCTTTGGAGACGGACATGAGCGGTCGCCCTCGAATACTAACAATGTTCGAGGAAACGTATCCAGAGTTCGTCGGGAGGCTTGATCAGAACGCGATGAACGCGAGGCGTAGAGCGATAGTACGCAACAACATGCTCTCCCAAACGCAAATCGACGAGATCAAGCAGCAGGTGCAGAGAGAAATAAGCTCCAGGAACAACAGAGCAAGCGATGTGTCGAGACGAAGTTCAGTACGGCTGAGCAATTCATTCGCGAGTGGGGCACGCGAATCAGCACCAGTGGAGGCCACAGTACTACAACCCCCTGAGCCGGAAGACCCACAGCCAGATCAACAACTACTACGCGATCTGGTCTTCCACTACGACGAGGCGATCTCACAGTTCCGCGACACAGACCCATTGTCGCGCCCCAGGATCCCGAAGTTGCAGCATTCCCGCAGGCTGACAAGTGCAGTAAAGCTCATGAACGAGCACGTTCTTCCGCTGCACTTGGTTGATGCTGAGAACATGGAGGAGCTGCAACTGAAAGTTTACTGTGCTGCTGTGGCGACCGCCAAAAGTTTAGGATACCGTATTAGGCCAAGAGGCGGACTGCTCCAACATCTCCGTGAAAGGCGTGAGCCTCCATGGCGAAGGAGATTGGAGCAACGGATCCTAAACAAGCGCGCCGCAATTGGAAGACTGATGGCGTACAAAAGAGGCAACAGATCGGCGAAATTATGTCGCCAAGTTGCTGTGATCGTGCGGCCTACTGAACCTCGCCAGCTGGGAGCTCACCAGCTGACGGAAAAACTCGACACACTGGTACAGCAATTGAGCGTCCTAACTAAACGGCTGAAACGTTACTCTGACTCTGCAAAGCGCCAGGAACAAAATCGGATGTTCAGAGATAACGAAAAAGCGTTCTACGACCACATTAGCGACGAGAAGCCCGACTACCGCGAAGGTTTGCCAGATATTAGCGATGTGACGAACTTCTGGGCTGGTATTTGGGAGACCCCAGTACAACATCGTGACGGGCAAATGTGGTTAAGACGGGAGGAGGAGAGTTGTGGTGAAATTGGAGAGATGCCAGCTATCATCGTCGAAGAGAACGATGTCCGCGAAGCCTCGCGGTACCTGAGGAACTGGGCAGCACCGGGCCCCGATGGTGTTCAGAACTTCTGGCACAAGAAGCTGACCGTCGCACATCAAAAGATAGCTGAGTGCTTCAACAAGGTGCTACGTGACCCACACAACCTCCCTGAATTCGCCACCCGTGGCGTCACATTCCTCCTCCCGAAAGACAGCAACACATTGAACCCATCAAAGTACAGGCCGATAACGTGCCTATCGAGTCTGTACAAGATATTAAGCAGCATCATAACCGCCAAAGTTTCTGCCCACTGCGAACAACACCATATCATCGCAGAAGAGCAGAAAGGATGCAGGAAAAATACGCATGGCTGCAAAGACCAGGCCATCATCGACGCAGCCATAGTCGGCCAGGCGGTATATAACCAGCGGAACCTAAGTATGGCCTACATCGATTACAGGAAGGCTTATGACTCCATACCTCACTCGTTTCTCGTCCGGGTATTGGAGCTATACAAGATTGATCCCGTCGTCGTTAGGTTCCTGCAGCATGCGATGAGGCAGTGGAGCACGTCTCTGCACCTCAGTGATGGGGAAAATGTGTTGCAGTCTAGAACGCTGCAGATAAAGAGGGGGATATTCCAAGGCGACTCTTTCAGCCCGCTTTGGTTTTGTCTGGCACTGAACCCCCTCAGTAGGACGCTCAATAGAAACGGTCATGGCTATAAAATAAGGTATGGCGACGGCGCCCACGAAGAAGTGACCCATACCTTCTACATGGATGATCTCAAGGTCTACGCTGATTCACGTCAGCGTCTAGGTGTAGCTATCCGGGTTGTCGAAGACATAAGCAGGGACATCTGCATGGAGTTCGGCCTCGACAAGTGCCGCTGTGTCCATCTGCTGAAAGGGCAGCTTACCGAATCCGGAGGTTACGAGGTCTATGACGGCGAGTTCATAAGAGACATGGTTCGTGGCGAATCCTATAAATATCTTGGATTCCGACAGCTCACCGGGATTCGCCACTCCGACATCAAGACGGAGCTGCGAGACAAGTTCTTGAGTCGAGTGAACTGTGTCCTGAGGACTTTCCTCAATGCGGGGAACAAGGTACGCGCGATCAACACATTCGCGGTTCCCCTACTGACCTTCAGTTTTGGTGTAGTCAAATGGAGCAAAACTAACCTAGAGGACCTTGAGAGGAGGATGAGGAAAGCATTCAAAGAGGCCGGAATGCACCATCCTCAATCGGCACTGGAGAGAGTTTCACTGCCACGCAAAGAAGGGGGACTTGGAATAGTCGACATATCTGCACTGTGTGTTGCCCAGGTACGACAACTGCGCGAGTACTTCGCAGAACGCGCCAACCAAAACGCGCTATACCGGGCTGTCTGCGCCGCCGACAGAGGATACAGCGCTCTGCACTTGGCGCAAGCGGAGTACCAACTCAACTGCAATCTGCAGACAGTGGAGGAGAAGATTGCAGCTTGGAAGCAGAAGGCAGTGCATGGTGCCCACCCCCATCAACTGGACCGGCCACACGTCGACAAGGCCGCATCTAATCTGTGGCTAACGCGTGGTGAACTCTCTTCAGTAGTAGAAGCCGACATGATAGCCATCCAGGACAGGATAATGCCGACGAGAAACTGCAGGCGGTACGTCTGGCATCAAGACGTTGATGACATTTGCCGGATGTGCCATCAACCAGGTGAAAACATAGAGCACATTATGGGAGGCTGTCCCGTTTTGGCCAACGCAGCCTACACCGAGCGCCACAACAACGTGGCCCGTATTGTTCATCGACAACTGGCGCTCCAATGTGCTCTACTGGAAGACAACGTACCAAACTACCGGTACCTGCCTGCACCTGTCCTGGAAAATGACCGTTTCAAGCTGTACTGGGATCGCACTGTTCTGACCGACCTCTCGATCCACCACAACCGCCCAGATATAATGGTTTACGACAAGAGCGACCGCAAAGTCACCATCATCGATGTCGCTATTCCACTGAACCAGAATCTGGAGGAGACCCACGGTCGCAAAATCTGCAAGTACCGACCATTGGCCGTGGAGCTCAAGGAACTGTGGGGGCTAAGGGAGGTCCCAAGAATTGTTCCAGTCGTTCTCTCTGGAACTGGAATTATCCCGAAGACACTTCTGGAAGCGCTAAAGGTGTTGAACATCGAGAAGGAATTGGCCGGCATCCAAAAGTCGGTCATCCTTAGCACCTGCGCGATTGTCCGACAATTCCTCGGTCAGGACTAAAACAGCACGAGCATGCAGATACGTGCATTCCGCAGAGCCTAGTCCCCCTTTGGCATTCAGAAGCCCGGGGGCAGGTGAAAATTCTGGCTAGGTTCGCCTAGTTAAGAAGTGAGATAAGTCTGCCAAAAAAAAAATCCCCCATTGGTTCTCAAATGGGGATCAACATAGGGTAGGAGCCTGCCTGTTGGTCTCAAATGTTCCTATCTCACGCCTCCACGAAGATCATATGACGACATTTTTAGATCGGGCGTGAACTGGAAACACACACCTGGTCTTGGCTCCGAGAACGGGTGTCGAAAGTGGCTAAGTGAGGGGGTGCGAGCGAGTCAGAGCGCTATATCTCTCCCGGGGAAGGCCTCCCGGGTCATGGAGGCCTTGCCAACCCGCTGTCTCCCGGGCAAAGGAGATACACCCAATAAAATGGAGCTACGATCACGAAGAATAATTAGAATGCGATCACCCGAGGAGGGTCCCCGAACTGGAGCTGGTCCTGGAACGGGCGTAAGAGCGAGCGGCCAGCGGCTGGAGGGCGATGTGCAAGAGCGGGCCACCAGCCGGGTTCAACCCGAAGAGCTACCGCCACACGGAAACAGCAGCCATCGACATCACCCAAGAAACGCTGCGCCTACGAGGCGTGTTGTGACTGCCAGACGGCAGTCGTCCACACTCGTGGGTACCACTAGGCGCCGGATCATGTGGACACACGAAATGAATGAATTCGTGATCCGCGCCTATTACATCTGCACTGCTTTGGAGACGGACATGAGTGGTCGCCCTCGAATACTAACAATGTTCGAGGAAGCGTATCCAGAGTTCGTTGGGAGGCTTGATCAGAACGCGATGAACGCGAGGCGTAGAGCGATAGTACGCAACAACATGCTCTCCCAAACGCAAATCGACGAGATCAAGCAGCAGGTGCAGAGAGAAATAAGCTCCAGGAACAACAGAGCAAGCGATGTGTCGAGACGAAGTTCAGTACGGCTGAGCAATTCATTCGCGAGTGGGGCACGCGAATCAGCACCAGTGGAGGCCACAGTACAACAACCCCCTGAGCCGGAAGACCCACAGCCAGATCAACAACTACTACGCGATCTGGTCTTCCACTACGACGAGGCGATCTCACAGTTCCGCGACACAGACCCATTGTCGCGCCCCAGGATCCCGAAGTTGCAGCATTCCCGCAGGCTGACAAGTGCAGTAAAGCTCATGAACGAGCACGTTCTTCCGCTGCACTTGGTTGATGCTGAGAACATGGAGGAGCTGCAACTGAAAGTTTACTGCGCTGCTGTGGCGACCGCCAAAAGTTTAGGATACCGTATTAGGCCAAGAGGCGGACTGCTCCAACATCTCCGTGAAAGGCGTGAGCCTCCATGGCGAAGGAGATTGGAGCAACGGATCCTAAACAAGCGCGCCGCAATTGGAAGACTGATGGCGTACAAAAGAGGCAGCAGATCGGTGAAATTATGTCGCCAAGTTGCTGTGATCGTGCGGCCTACTGAACTTCGCCAGCTGGGAGCTCACCAGCTGACGGAAAAACTCGACACACTGGTACAGCAATTGAGCGTCCTTACAAAACGGCTGAAACGTTACTCTGACTCTGCAAAGCGCCAAGAACAAAATCGGATGTTCAGAGATAACGAGAAAGCGTTCTACGACCACATTAGCGACGAGAAGCCCGACTACCGCGAAGGTTTGCCAGATATTAGCGATGTGACGAACTTCTGGGCTGGTATTTGGGAGACCCCAGTAGAACATCGCGACGGGCAAATGTGGTTAAGACGGGAGGAGGAGAGTTGTGGTGAAATTGGAGAGATGCCAGCTATCATCGTCGGAGAGAACGATGTCCGCGAAGCCTCGCGGTACCTGAGGAACTGGGCAGCACCGGGTCCCGATGGTGTTCAGAACTTCTGGCACAAGAAGCTGACCGTCGCACATCCAAAGATAGCTGAGTGCTTCAACAAGGTGCTACGTGACCCACACAACCTTCCTGAATTCGCCACCCGTGGCGTCACCTTCCTCCTCCCGAAAGACAGCAACACATTGAACCCATCAAAGTACAGACCGATAACGTGCCTATCGAGTCTGTACAAAATACTGAGCAGCATAATTACCGCCAAAGTTTCTGCTCACTGCGAACAGCATCACATCATCGCAGAAGAGCAGAAAGGATGCAGGAAAAATACGCATGGCTGCAAAGACCAGGCCATCATCGACGCAGCCATAGTCGGCCAGGCGGTTTATAACCAGCGGAACCTAAGCATGGCCTATATCGATTACAGGAAGGCTTATGACTCCATACCTCACTCGTTTCTCGTCCGGGTATTGGAGCTCTACAAAATTGATCCCTTCGTCGTTAGGTTCCTGCAGCATGCGATGAGGCAGTGGAGTACGTCTCTGCACCTCAGTGATGGGGAAAATGTGTTGCAGTCTAGAACGCTGCAGATAAAGAGGGGGATATTCCAAGGCGACTCTTTCAGCCCGCTTTGGTTTTGTCTGGCATTGAACCCCCTCAGTAGGACGCTCAATAGAAACGGTCATGGCTATAAAATAAGGTATGGCGACGGCGCCCACGAAGAAGTGACCCATACCTTCTACATGGATGATCTCAAGGTCTACGCTGATTCACGTCAGCGTCTAGGTGTAGCTATCCGGGTTGTCGAAGACATAAGCAGGGACATTTGCATGGAGTTCGGCCTCGACAAGTGCCGCTGTGTCCATCTGCTGAAAGGGCAGCTTACCGAATCCGGAGGTTACGAGGTCTATGACGGCGAGTTCATAAGAGACATGGTTCGTGGCGAATCCTATAAATATCTTGGATTCCGACAGCTCACCGGGATTCGCCACTCCGACATCAAGACGGAGCTGCGAGACAAGTTCTTGAGTCGAGTGAACTGTGTCCTGAGGACTTTCCTCAACGCGGGGAACAAGGTACGCGCGATCAACACATTCGCGGTTCCCCTGCTGACCTTCAGTTTTGGTGTAGTCAAATGGAGCAAAACTGACCTAGAGGACCTTGAGAGGAGGATGAGGAAAGCATTTAAAGAGGCCGGAATGCACCATCCTCAATCGGCACTGGAGAGAGTTTCACTGCCACGCAAAGAAGGGGGACTTGGAATAGTCGACATATCTGCACTGTGTGTTGCCCAGGTACGACAACTGCGCGAGTACTTCGCAGAACGCGCCAACCAAAACGCGCTATACCGGGCTGTCTGCGCCGCCGACAGAGGATACAGCGCTCTGCACTTGGCGCAAGCGGAGTACCAACTCAACTGCAATCTGCAGACAGTGGAGGAGAAGATTGCAGCTTGGAAGCAGAAGGCAGTGCATGGTGCCCACCCCCATCAACTGGACCGGCCACACGTCGACAAGGCCGCATCTAATCTGTGGCTAACGCGTGGTGAACTCTCTTCAGTAGTAGAAGCCGACATGATAGCCATCCAGGACAGGATAATGCCGACGAGAAACTGCAGGCGGTACGTCTGGCATCAAGACGTTGATGACATTTGCCGGATGTGTCATCAACCAGGTGAAAACATAGAGCACATTATGGGAGGCTGTCCCGTTTTGGCCAACGCAGCCTACACCGAGCGCCACAACAACGTGGCCCGTATTGTTCATCGACAACTGGCGCTCCAATGTGCTCTACTGGAAGACAACGTACCAAACTACCGGTACCTGCCTGCACCTGTCCTGGAAAATGACCGTTTCAAGCTGTACTGGGATCGCACTGTTCTGACCGACCTCTCGATCCACCACAACCGGCCAGATATAATGGTTTACGACAAGAGCGACCGCAAAGTCACCATCATCGATGTCGCTATTCCACTGAACCAGAATCTGGAGGAGACCCACGGTCGCAAAATCTGCAAGTACCGACCATTGGCCGTGGAGCTCAAGGAACTGTGGGGGCTAAGGGAGGTCCCAAGAATTGTTCCAGTCGTTCTCTCTGGAACTGGAATTGTCCCGAAGACACTTCTGGAAGCGCTAAAGGTGTTGAATATGGAGAAGGAATTGGCCGGCATCCAAAAGTCGGTCATCCTTAGCACCTGCGCGATTGTCCGACAATTTCTCGGTCAGGACTGAAACAGCACGAGCATGCAGATACGTGCATTCCGCAGAGCCTAGTCCCCCTTTGGCATTCAGAAGCCCGGGGGCAGGTGAAAATTCTGGCTAGGTTCGCCTAGTTAAGAAGTGAGATAAGTCTGCCAAAAAAAAAAAAAAAAAAAAAAAAAAAAAATACGGTGTATCAATAAAAATTATCAAAAAAAAAATTTCTAAAAATTTTAGTACCAAAAAAAATATTGAAATTTTGATTTTTTTTTTTAGATTTAGAGATTCAATACTACTCTAATTCATATTGAAATGTGTTTCTACGGCTTTTCTAGATATGTGTGATTTTTTTCAGATTTTTTTCAGTGTTGCGCGGTATAAAAAAATATTTTATTTATATTTCCAAAGAGTGGTTAGGTAAGGGAGTAAAAAGTGCCCCCAAACCAAATCACTAGCTGTATAGCAAATATTGTAAAGGATATTAAATAAGAAATTTTGGCGGTTTATTTGAACCCCTATGTGGTTTGACGTAGGATCTATAGTGAAAAACGTACTTTTTCGTTTATTTCACGCCATCCTCAAAAGATCCGAGATAAAAATTTGAAAAAAATACTGAATGTGCATCTTACTACGGTGTATCAATAAAAATTATCAAAAAAAAAAAATTCTAAAAATTTTAGTACCAAAAAAATTATTGAAATTTTGAATTTTTTTTTTTAGATTTAGAGATTCAATACTACTCTAATTCATATTTAAATGTGTTTCTACGGCTTTTCTAGATATGTGTGATTTTTTTCAAATTTTTTCAGTGTTGCGCGGTATCAAAAAATATTTTTTTTATATTTCCAAAGAGTGGTTAGGTAAGGGAGTAAAAAGTGCCCCCAAACCAAATCACTAGCTGTATGGCAAATATTGTAAAGGATATTAAATAAGAAATTTTGGTGGTTTATTTGATCCCCTATGTGGTTTGACGTAGGATCTATAGTGAAAAACGTACTTTTTCGTTTATTTCACGCCATCCTCAATAGATCCGAGATAAAAATTAAAAAAAAATACTGAATGTACATCTTACCACGGTGTATCAAGAAAAATTATCAAAAATTTTAGTACTAAAAAAAATATTTTAATTCAATAAAAAAAAATTTAAAAAAATCGGATTTGTGGTCTCAAAGTTATATTTTTTTTCAAAATTTCAAAATGCCAGAAAATCTATAACATTTTTTTGTACTGTGTATTATTTTTTTTTATTATTAGATATTTGAAAAAAAAACAGTTTGAACATATTTATCAATCTAGAAAAGCCGTAAGAGCACATTTAAATATGAATTAGAGTAGTAAAAAAAATTTCAAATTTTAAATATTTTTTTTAGTACTAAAATTTTTGATAATTTTTCTTGATACACCGTGGTAAGATGCACATTCAGTATTTTTTTCTCGGATCTTTTGAGGATGGCGTGAAATAATCGAAAAAGTACGCTTTTCACTATAGATCCTACGTCAAACCACATAGGGGTTCAAATAAACCACCAAAATTTCTTATTCAATATCCTTTACAATATTTGCCACACAGCTAGTGATTTGGTTTGGGGGCACTTTTTACTCCTTTACCCGGCCAGGCCCTTTGGCATGTGAAGGTTTTAAGGGGCACGAAACGTTTCTATGGTAAACAGACACTCCTCCCCCCTCTCTAAGGGGGGGGCTGCCATACAAATGAGGTATAAATTTCTGCATAACTCAAGAACTAATCAAGTAAACGGAACCCAATTTGGCATGTGGAGGTTTTAGGTGGCACGAAATGTTTTTATAGTGGTTTTATACTTCTCCTCCCTTTTTAAGGGGGGCTGTTATACAAACGAAACAAAAATTTCTACATAACTCGAGAACTAAACAAGCAAATGGAATCAAACTTGTGAGAATTTTTGGATACGAGAAATGTTTTTTATAATGGTATGACACTTCTCCTTCCTCTGGAATGGAGGGAGGGTCCCATAAAAATATTACATCTATTTCAACCAAATATATTCCAATCAAACATGAAAATTGAACAATTTCAGGAAACTCTGAAGGAAAATGGGAAAAAATTCGGAAAATTCAATTCCATTATGTTCTACAATTACATAGTGACAAGCGTTGTTAGTCCATTTGATGTTTGCGCTAACGAAATTGATCTTTGTTCGGAAGTGGAATTGGATTTTAATGTGATAAAACGCAACCCTATATCTTCTTCCATCTATATAAATAAAAATGTGTTGATAAGAGCTCGAGGAAGGAATTGTCTGGTTTAGGGATGTCTTCATTCTATCATATTTTCATTATCAAACATTCATTCCATGTAACGAAGAAATATGTTATTTGCAAGTGGTTGAAAAATCTTGAACGAGAATTGTGTTTGAAAATAATTTAATATTATAATGACGAGTTTTGGTAGAAGTACTTGGAATTTTATAGTAAAAGCTTATTTTGACGGATCGATCAATCAATGAACAGTTCTGCAATTGGACCCATAAACGTGCGCTTAGTAAGAAAACGTGAATGTTTCAAGGTATTGATAACAAAAAATAAATTGTGGGCGGGACGAAGTTTGCCGGGTCAGACAGTAACTTATAAATGCTCAATAAACAGATTATCATCTGTAGACAATTAGACAAAAATCACGAAGCAATTAATACAAATGAAACATTGATTAAAAGACTCTGCAGAACTCTTTAAATACACTGAGTTTAACTACAAAGTAAGTTTGTAAAACAAATATTCAATCTATATTTCTCAACCAACAAACCACAGAAAATGTTCACAGAAAGTCTTATGGCTCTACTCGAAAAAAGATAAAATGTTGATAATATTTGTATAAATGAAATACATTTTTGAACGGTTGTACAATATACACTCCGCTATATTGTGCATGTTGAAATAGAATCCGAATATTCCAGAACGAATCAAATCAAAACAAAGTTCACTAATCGCTACTACAGTGAATGTTTGCATCAGTAAACCAGCAATTCAGCTTCCGTAGCATTAAGGGTGTATTAAATATTCTTTCAAAACATACGTTCGTAGATATAATTTTGACTCCCAAAAAAAACAGAATACCCATTAACTGCCAACATCGCCTAAACACACTCGGTATAAACATCCAGCAGAGTAAAATCGTTTTCCAATCTTGCCAATTCATAGCTGCGATGACGCATTTTGGAGTGTGTGTGTGTGTGTGTGCATATTCGCCCCCCCCCCTCCCGTCTTTTTGCATCACTAACCCCGAACTGTATGATCGTTAGCCGGAATCGTAGGTTTTATTTCGGATTGATTTTTCCGCGCTCCAATTAAAATTAGCAGTGCCAACTCACGCTCCACCACCCACTGCACATTTTCATCTGTCACGTTCAGCTTACCTATGAGAAAAGTTGATGCTAATTTCCACTCCATCATCATTATCACCGGCTACTGAGCGATCTTCGCTCTGGTTTTGCTTTGCTTCCAAAGTATATCCGAGTCTGTATTAAATCATATTTCACCTCCCTAATTATTTGTATCGAACTGAGCGGTCGCAGCGGTTGATCACTGTGTTTAGATCACGTTTTTCTGCCACAGTTTTATCAACAAAAACTAATCTCGTCACTTACACGGTCGATCACAAGCCGTT
Organism: Toxorhynchites rutilus septentrionalis; assembly: GCF_029784135.1. Classification (NCBI taxonomy): domain Eukaryota; kingdom Metazoa; phylum Arthropoda; class Insecta; order Diptera; family Culicidae; genus Toxorhynchites; species Toxorhynchites rutilus. Next base: position 74,758,502 of record NC_073744.1, on the reverse strand, counting down.
GTATAACTTTGTGTATTTGACGAACTACCCGTGTTAACTATGACGGGATGTTTTCTGGATGAAACACCCGCACGACTATTTTATTGGACGGTTGAAGTATCCTGATTCTCGGCGCTTTGTCGTCACACCGCGGGCGGGAACTCTAGCTCGCGTACGTCTTAATCTCAGCAAAATCGGAATTAGACTGAGACTAGGAGTAGGACAAAACAGCGTTTTCAGCAAGTCCGACTAGCGAAGCGTATACTAAACGTCGAGCAAAAATATACCGAAGACTAATATATGTATAATATCAGTTGGCAGAGAAGCATCTCGTTCTTTTTTTCCCTATCTAATGTTGATTTTTCTCTTCTCCGGCTATTAGAAGCTGACTGTTACTTCCCTACGGAAGAGCGGGCGCATGGTTACAACAACGGTTCGATTTCGTGGGTGGGTGGCGCTCCTCGTTGATTGATGATTTATGGCGGCGATGGCGACGAATGGTATTTTACGCAAATTGCAAGATTTGGCAGTTCTTTGTTCGGTGGGTGGTGGTTCAAATTTTTCAAGATTTTTTTACGTGAATGTTGAAGTTTTTTTTGCAAAGAATGGTTAAGTGATGAATACTGCTCTAAGAATAATTGCATTTGAAGCTAACAATAAATGAACAATAAAGTGAATAGTGTATGTAAAAATGCTTTCGTTTGAAGATTGTGATACTAATGTATTCAGTAATTGTTTAACTTTCAATCACGAATACAGCAGGAATAATGGATCGAAATTGTTATGATTGATCAACGAAAATCCCTCATAGCATGCAGTCAGAGCGGACCATGTACCATTTACCATGGCGAAACGTTTAAAACTGCCAAATTTTGACGATTTACATACCAAACGAATCGGAAATTCCCTAAGATTTGTTTTGACGTAGGACTACGTCTAACCTTTCAATATAGGGGTCCATTTCAATATTTCGGTGTGAAAAAGTGTTCAGTTTTTGAACGCTAATACCTCCTCAATTAATGAATGGATTTTGGTTCCAAATATACACATCGATAGGAAATATCCTCAGCAATTTTTTAAATGCTACACATAACGGGTTTTCAGCTCATATAAAGTTCAAATTGATGAAAAATTTGAAGAAAGAATTCCCTACTTTCCCATACATTTTGTCTGCGCTCCCGCAGCAAACAGCAATTCATTACAAGCAACCACGGGTACGAGCGAAACGTATGGACAAGGTGAAGGAGGGAGACAAAAAAAGAGATTATAAATAAATATAGGCGGTCGCTATAACGTTAACTATATGACTATATAAAGTGAGCGATGGTGGGGCTTGGCCACATTCTATCATCAGACGCCAAGCAGGATGGACGATATCTTGAAATTGATTGTCAGCAAAAAAGATATCGCTGCATTTGCCGGGGATGTATGAGAGTGAGATACAGGAGTTTCGATGGGATGTGGAGCAGGAGAGCCTATCGAAGTGTGTTAAAAGCGGTGGAAGCGTCGCGCCGGGTGAATGAGTGGCTAATAACGCTTGATTTGATAGAATGCTGGAGTTTTGAAACGGTTTTGTTTAGCTGTGACATATTTGTATGTTTATATGTAACATCTTTGTCTATGGCGCGGTATCACATTAATTGAAATTTGACCCCTTTCTTGTTGACCGGTTGATCTGAAATTTGGAACAAACCTTTATCTCTGCAGTCATTATAAAACTGCGTATTTAATTATCTTGAAAATCCAAGATGGCGACCGCTACAAAATGACGGATTACATATTTTCTTAAATCCCCATCAATATGGGTATCAAATGAAGGGATTGACCAGTAGAACACAGTTATTTATGAAAAAGCAAATCCAAAATGGCTGCCACCACAAAATGGCGGATTACATATTTTCTCTAAACCCCATCAATATGAGTTACAAATGAAGGATTTGACTAGAAGAATACAATTATTAATGACGAGTGCAAAGCCCAATTATATCACGATACCAGACGGTAAATTCCTTTTACGATATGCTTGACCAGTAGAACACAGTTATTTATGAAAAAAGCAAATCCAAAATGGCTGCCACCACAAAATGGCGGATTACATATTTTCTCTAAACCCCATCAATATGAGTTACAAATGAAGGGTTTGACTAGTAGAATACAATTATTCATGAGGAGTGCAAAGCCCAATTATATCACGATACCAGACGGTAAATTCCTTTTACGATATGCTTGCCATCAACTTTGTGTTCGTTGCCGGCTGAACAATAACTCCTACAACATTTGCACCGCACGACATTTGCACGACATTTTGATTTTTTCGTATTTGAATCTAAACGTATGAGTTTTTGCTGAGTGCTGAGGTTTTATTTTATCCTTTGATTTTTTCTGTAATTTCGTACATGAAAAGTTGCTCATTCTGGGATCTGTGCTCCATGATATTCGAATAATGGACATCCCTTGGTGTAGTCCTAAGTCTCTCCGGTTATGTGCCCGACATTACCCACCCGTCTTTTTTATGCTATATATTGCAATCCCCTGGTGTGTAAATGGTTAAAATTCATGAAAAATATAAGCGTTTCCATTTTTTCATACATTTGATCTGCTCATTTGTTCAATCGCTTGTTCTTCCTTGTTTTGCATCATCACATGTCTTCGTTTCGCATTGAGCTGTGGACACGACCAAATTACTTACTCGCTGATGTCTCTGACATTGCAATCATAACATCAAACTGACGCCATTCCATTAAGGTTCTAAACTACATAATTGTGTGGGGGGAATCATCAAACTAGGCTATCATCGGCTCACCAAGAAAATAATTGTTCAGGAATTTTGTGTGTGATTTGATTTCGCATGACAGTAGCAAAATTATCGTCACGAGGGATGACTGCTAAGCTAATCGAGACCAGAAATATTAGAAAGGGCTGCTGTTGAGAAGAGCGTAAAGTGTGTGTATTTTGAGTTGCTTCAAGCCATCGATATATGGCTTTGTGTGCATACGTGCGTGCTTCATAACCCGTATGTACAAATAGCACGACTTCACTACACTTAAGCCCCATTTGTATCTGCTCCCGTGTGCATTGGCCCTGTTGCGATACTACAATCACATAATATTTTGATGCTATGGTGGACGATTGTTTGGTGGGGCAGATTATGCAGCCGCAAAAATGAATATAAACAAAGAGGGAGGTAGCGGAAGAGCAATATTTGCACTGGGGTATGAATAATGGATCTCTGCTGAGGCAAATCTTCAGATTTTTACTTTATTCGAAGCAGTTAATATCGCTTGTTCTCCGTCATCATAAAGCCTTCGCTGGTGCCTTTAATATTACATCAATGCATCGAACTGACGCTATGGCGAAGGAGGCGCCACATAGTTATTTGGATAATATCAAGCTAAACCATCGTGAATGTCGTGCTTATTTGGGTCCGCGTGCCAATCGCAAAACTGTCTCCAACGAGGATGGCATTTGCGCTAATCTTGATCGTTATGAATAGGGATTGTTAACCGGTTTTACCGTTAACGGCATTTTACATTACCGTGATTTCGATAATTTTTTACGCCATAAATAATATTTGCCTTTATGCCGCTTTGAAATATTATTCGAGTATCAAATAAGATCTATGACATCCGAACTTCAGTTCAAAACACTGCTGCTCGATCTAAAGCTTCAACGATGAAGAACTGACTGCGATAAAGGAATTGGTTGATGTCCTCGAACCAGTTCTGGTCGTTGGTCAACTGCTATTGTTCCCGCATCTGAATTTTCCCGCATTTGTTCCCGCATCTGAATAATCATTTTGCTCGTGATCGTGACACAATTAATTGTGACTTTGGCGTCTTCTATCAAACGTCACGGACTGCATTCATCAAACAAGCATTTCATATTGTTCCTGACTCGATCAAATTTGACGATGATGATATTGATTCAGTAGCTGAACAACAGGAAGAAAAAAATCCACTGGACGATGCGAAACCTGCAGTTTAGTATTAAGGAAAAAACTTGAACGACGATTGCAACAATCGAAGGTATCAACGTCCAGCCCAAGCTCAGCGTCTATAAACGGATTGATCAAAATTCTCGGAGAAGAGTTTTCCTACAGAGGGCACCCGAGGCGAATACATGACAATGGTATTCGGTACTCTTCGGACTTTACGCCCAACATAATGAGATCCGATCTAGATTAGTAGACGACAGAACTAACATTCTTTGTGTCCTTAAGTATTTCTTTAACCAACAAAAACTTTTTCATAAGCTAATCATTCTAAATAATAGCTGTTTCTTAAAAAAATTGGTTATTTCAAAGTATGTTTTTACCGGTAATTCACCGGTTTTACCGGTAATGAAATTTTCATTACCAAATAACCGGTATCTTAAATCGTTTATTTTTACATGCTCAGTTACATAAGTTTAAAGGAGCCAAACTCCTATCTGTATAGTTACAAGTATATATAAACATTTTTCATTAATTTTAACTTTAATGAAGTAGAGAACCGATTACTCGCGGTTTGCTCGAGTTTAGCCTTACACCGGATGAGGAACCGATAAGATAATTAATTGAAGCGATCTTTTAGTGGGAGTACGCCTGCCAAAACCTCGAGACTCATGGTATGCGTTGAGGGCATACATCCCAACGCAATACGGAGACAAAGGTACTGAATTCGCTCGAGTTTAATGAGGTGTGTTTTGGCAGCTGATTGAATACAGAAACTGCCATACTCCATCACTGAAAGAATAGTTGTTCGATACAACATTATAAGATCTTCGGGATGGGCTCCCCACCAGGTGCCGGTAATTGTACGGAGAAAGTTTATTCTTTGTTGGCATTTTTTACTCAGATATCTAATATGGGCCCCCCAAGTACATTTGGAGTCGAACCATACCCCAAGATACTTGAATGACATAGCATGAGAGACCGGTTTACCCAAAAGTTGAAGCTTTGGCTTTGCTGGTCTATGCTTCCTAGAAAAAACCACCATCTCTGTTTTCTCCGTGGAGAATTCGATCACTAGCCCAATGGCCCAGGTTGAAAAATTGTTCAAAGTATCTTGTAAGGGTCCTTGCAGGTCGGATTCGTTTGATCCTACGACAGACACCACTCCATCATCTGCAAGTTGTCTTAAGCTGTAATTTTGTGTAAGGCAATTGTCAATGTCGCTTACATAGAAGTTGTACAAAAGGGGGCTTAAACAGGAGCCCTGAGGGAGGCCCATGTAAGAGAACCGACTTACTGCCGAATCTCCGTGAGAAAAGTTCAAATGTTTCTCACAAAGCAAGTTATATAACATATTATTCAATAGAGGCGGCAGACCCCAAGAGTGTAATTTGTCTGACAAAACCTCTATTGAAACAGAATCAAAGGCCCCCTTTATGTCCAAGAATACTGAAGCCATTTGTTTTTTTTCGGCGTAAGCCATTTGATTTTCTGAAGAAAGCAACGCAAGAAAATCATTCGTCCCCTTGCCCCTGCGGAACCCATATTGTGTATCTGAGAGTAAGCCATTCGTTTCAACCCAACGATCAAGGCGAAACAAGATCATTTTCTCCAACAATTTCCGTATACAAGACAGCATTGCTATTGGGCGGTACGAATTGAAGTCGGACGCGGGTTTTCCGGGTTTTTGAATAGCTATAATTCGCACTTGTCTCCAATCATCTGGAACAATATTATGCTCCAGAAACCGATTGAATAAATTCAACAAGCGATGTTTCGCCACATCAGGGAGGGTTTTCAACAAGTTGAACTTAATTCTATCCGTTCCTGGAGCCGAATTGTTACAAGAAAGAATTCTACCATCGAAAACTCGGAATCAAGATCGCACCTATCTTGTGGTGTATCTCGAACAATTTTTTGCACAGGAGCGGAATCGGGACAAACCTTCCGTGCAAAATTAAAAATCCATCGATGTGAATATTCTTCACTTTCATTCGATGAAGAGCGATTTCTCATGTTTCTAGCCACTTTCCATAATTGTTTCATTGACGTTTCTCGTGACAAACCTCCCTCGAAATTTCGCCAATAAGCACGTTTTTTCCCTTTGATCAAGGTTTTAAATTGATTTTCACGGTCCAAATACGTTTGAAAATTTTCAATGGTCCCAACACTGGAAGCATTGAAATGACAATTGTTCAGATGGTGTCGGAAACGTTAAAACACATGAAGATTTGATTCACAAGTCAGTCAACTTTATAAATCCCGATTGGGAAGTTGAACTGGACGAAAAAACAGGGACAGTTGGGGTTTTTGATGTCCCCATTCGAAGGTGAATTATTCCCACGGAAATCAGGAGGAACCTGATTTTCTTGTCCGCTGCACTCGATTTTTTAGGCATGCTAACAGGGGTTATCACCGGAGGGACTTGTCCTTGAACTTTGGGAGTGGTCACATTTTGACGTAGGACTACGTCTTTCATTTCTATACCGGGGTGTAAAACCAAAGTTTCGAAAACGAAAGCGTTACGCCGAAGACCGAGATTTTGAGCGTTAATAGCTCCTAAACAACTGAACGAAATGGTATGATAAACACTTCATTCGAAAGATAAAATGTCTACGCGTTCTATACTTGTTACTTTTTGATCCAAAAACTTGTTTCAATAGTCTTAAAATTGCTTTCAAAACAGGCTATTGAAATCACCAATCGGTATATAAGCGAGCGCCGCTCGGAAATCCACTCAGTTCTAATTGAACAGCGATTGGAGCATGTTGTCGCTGTTGTGGTGAAGCTAATTTCGTTTATCATGAAAGCGCTGATGAACGGTGTCACCAAGAGCCTATTTGTGCACCTAAGGCCAGAAGGGAATCCATCAGGAGGAGAGTGATGCCACAAACGGTTCCCCGGGATGACATCGCTACACACACATACACGCGCAGAATTCTTTCCGTTTGGATGCCATTCAGCATCGAGAAAGTTCCAGAAAGATCTAATCATTTCTGGAAAATAATCTACCAGTTCCTCTGGGAATTAAAATACATTCATGTGAAAGGGTTTATTTTAATGTTTTCTAACCATATAACACAGCGATCAAACACATTTGATTTTGTAATTTTTCAACCAAGTGTAATTAGCAGGAAAGCTTCTGAAGATTATTCTTCCCCATCAGTAGGACATTTCCGTATCCAATATTGTATGCGCCCGCAATCGATTATTGCTCAGTCGCCGAAAGTTCCGAGCTCAGAGAGTTCATTCCCCTCTAATTTGCCTTCCAAATTGCCATCGTAAACCACGCCTTCTCTCGATTCAATCACACACAAAAAGCATACTTAAGCGATTTTCTGGTGGTGAGATGCATTCATTTATCGTGAGGACATCGACAAGACAACATCGTTGCTGAGGGTGCTGGACGGCGAAGGATCGAGATCTGCACTGAAACGCAAGCTGTTTGTTTGAAACTGTGAGGGAGCACAGAGAAGCCGTCCTTCAGGAGAAGAGAAGGTGACCATCGAAGCAGCCGCTACACACACACATACACGCACGGAATTCTTTCTGTTTGGATGCCATTCAGCATCGAGAAAGATCCGGAAAATAATCTGCCAGTTCCTCTGGGAATTTAAAAATACATTCATGTGAAAGAGTTTATTTGAATGTTTTCTATCCATAAAATATCCATATAATACATTTGGGTTTGTGATTTGTTAATCAAGTAAAGTTAGCAGGAAAGCTTCTGACGATTATTCTTCAGAACAAGGTTTTTCGTATCCTATATTGGATGCATAAAACCCTGTGCCTCCAACGTAACGCTCTCGTTTTCGAAGTCCCCCAAATATTCATTTATTCATTCATTCAGAATGGATTTAGATTCAACTTCAAACAAATGATCTCTAAATCAACGATAGTCCTACGTCACCCTTGCGGTCATACCATAGATATAACCCACTTCCTGTTTTTGCGCCGGGGATTCCCTTGGAAAATGAACGGTGTGCCCCCGTTAGCTGTGTCCGCTTCCATTTCGTCAACGGGCAACGTGGCGAAGACATTTTGTGTGTTGATTGGTTGTTGTTGTTGGGCCAGTGGAGAAGCGCCCTTTAAAATATCCGCAAAAGTGCTTTTCGAGCGTTCCTTCAAAGAGCGCTTGTTTCTCCCAGTGACTCTTGTAAGTTTCACAAACTGGGAACTCGTGTGGGGATCCCCCGCAATATGGGCATTTATGCTCAGTCGCACTGCAGGATTTCCCCTCATGTTGCTCTCCGCAAGTGGCACAGCGCTCCTTGTTGGCACAATAATCTGAAGTGTGACCAACTGACTTGCATTTTTGGCAAGTCATGGGCTTTGGCACGAAGAGTCGCACAGGCAGTCTCAATTTACCCACCATGACGTAGTCAGGGAGAGCGGAACCAGCAAAGATACTCGAAACGTTTTATTTTTTCCCTCTTCTTGGGATACTTTACCTAGTTGGCGGCTGTCCAAAATTTTAACGCCAACCAAAGGGAGTCTTTTGAATTTACCAACTCCTTCTTTTATCATTAAGCACGTCAGACCCGTTTCAGTTACCACCCCCGAGATTTCTACGTCATGGGAGGGTCCGTAGACACGATACTCTAGGGAGAATCTCTCGTCGATCACAATTACATTTGCGTGTTTCCGATCACTCACGACAACACGCAGTTTGTTCGGTCTAACCTTAGAGATTTCGACCACGGAGGAATAATATCTTGCCAGATCTTTCGAAACCTGAATGACATTGATAGACTTTCCTTTTGGTTTGGGCCGGAAAAAAACAACCCATGGACCAGCTCCAGGTGCATCGTCTGGATAGACCTTGACACGAGGAGAGGAAACAACTGAGGGGGGGGACTAGGTCGATTGTTGAGCGGGAGCGGGATCAGTAGGGCTGGGAGGCAAGTTCGGGAGTTGAGCGGAAGCGGGAGCGGGAGATTGAGGGGGCGAAGAGGAAAAGTTTGCCAATTTTCTTGAGGGGGGCTTGTTAAGGTTGATTAACTCTTTCTCTGAAGAGACATCTTCTGAGGGGGGAACGCGTTTAAGCGACTTCCCAGTCCCCGTTGTAGCTAGTGAGGAGGAAACAGTAGTTTCAATCTGCATTTCAACATGACCTTCTACCATTACGGCAGATATAAAATAATATTTTTGACGTAGAACTACGTCTTTCATGAAGGGTGCCAGATCAGAAAACAGGTCACGTTTTTATGAAATAAAGTCAACGTTAATAACTTTTGTTGCCGCGAACGGATTTTGGCGATTTACATACTAAACGAATCGGAAATTCCCTAAAATTTGTTTAATATGCTATACATTAGAATCCCTTGGATTGTAAATGGTTAAAATTCATGAAAACTATAAGCGTTTCCATTTTCCCATACATTTGTTCTGTCCATTTGTGTGCTTTCCCGAACAGAGCTGTCAGGAACGAGCAACTTATCGAGGACCAACGAAGGGGAAATCGTAGGATTTAAAGTCTCCGTGAAGGAAAAGAAGAACAATGAAGGGGAATACTTGCCTAGAGTATAAACAATGGATCTCGCTGAGGCAAACTTTAGAGGCGAATGAACTGCAAAGTTTAAAGCCTTTTAAAAACAAAGAAAGAACGAAAGAAAGGCAAACTTTCATTCGGCATCGGACTGTTGAGCAATCCAGTTCACTTTGCTTTCGCTGCGCTTCGATCTAAGATTGGACCCCACCAGTGGTAATTCAACTTGGATATCGTCGTGTGGTGTTTTCAGTTCATTTTTCTCGTTATTCGTATCGTGTGTTTTTCTTTCCGCGTCATAAATTGGACGCTTCGCGTAGTGTGTGATGAACAAGAAGAAGTGGAAGGCAGGCTCGAGCCCTGCAAAAAACGAATGCATTGCCAGGGGCAATAAAATTTCGAGGCAAGCGTCATCTAATGATGCACGCGATGTTGGTGCAGTGAAAAACGCTCACATTGAACCGAGCCTTCGCGAGTGTGACAACCCATCGAACAACAGCGAAGTAGGCTACTTCGGCGCGTCGGCCGAAAATGTAAACGCCGTTACCCAGGCAGCAACTAAAATCAAGCTCCCCCCGCTGGTGGTGAAGGCGGTCGCTCTTAACAAACTCATCAGCGAATTCGCATCGATGGGTGTTACAGCAGAGTACAAGCTGTGTGGCATAATTCAGTTTTTTCCAAGCAGTTAACATTGTTTGTTTTCCGTCATCATAAGGGTTTCGTTGGTCACAGCATTATAGAATACTATCCGAAGGTATAAACAAGTTACTTATATAAAATAACAGCGTAGTTCTACGTCAACAATGCGGTCGTATCTTGGACATAACCTCCTATAATTTTTTTTTATTTTTTTTTTGTATTCCTAAACCTAATATATATTATACCTAAATCGCAACCCAGTGCGAATGTGATGAAACGGTGTCCCAATCGAACCGCGTGGCAATCGCTCGGCACAGATGCAACGGTATATCGCACCACAACACGATGATGGAATCGATGACGATGATAAAGCACACAGCGATGATACGGCACACGCACCGCGTCCGCCGTGGAGGACTTCTTCCTCACGCTGGTTGTGATTGCTGCTCTCCTCACTCGCGCATTAAAGAGAACCCCGTTAGGGCGAAATAACTTCACCAGCCACGAACTGATAACGGTATAACCTCCACTCTATAATAGACGCAAACAAATTTGGGACCGATGTCTTCGAACTGCGCGAGCTGAATGAGCATGCTATGTTGAACGCTTGTTTGGTGCGTGTTGGTTTTCGTTGTACGAACGATGTCTAGAGGTGCGATTCCACTGAGACAATACTAAATAATATGCAGCATGATATTTGATACTTGCAAGTATTGTCATCATTCCATTCGGTGTCAAGTATGTTCAAACAGAAAGATGAAAGACGCCAAACTAATAATTTTTGCGATACAGGGTAACTGCGATATAACGTACATTTCAGTTTCAAAATTGTACGTTATATCGAAGCATAATAAAGAACTCAGAAACGTAGCTTATATTACTTTATTGTGTTGCTGTCTAGGTTAAGTTAATTAATAAATTCAACTTGAAGACGAAGACAGCCTTTCTCGTGGTGTTTCCCTGCGTACTGTTGATTAAAGCATTTAGAATCCGGAATCACAAAAACCAGTTGTATTTCCGGATTGGTTAAAGGTACAAAACATGTTATAGTATCAAAATACAGATAATTTATTGGTCTTTCAGAAAAAACAATATCCAAAAAAATATTCCTTCACACTTTGAAAGTGTGCACGTTATATCGAGGTAAAATGTACGTTATATCGAGTGACGTTATATCGAAGTTTCCCTGTACATGTAGTCGAAAACCAGGACTGCATGTTGGAAACAGTTTCTAGTGATTTCACATGAATGAGAATTATAAAATATAATTTTTGTATAAAAACATCATATCAAAAAACATTGTTCAAAAAAAACATATCTAAAACTCAAAAAAAAATTAAAAATTACAGGAGGTTGTGTCCAAGATACGACCGCATTGTTGACGTAGAACTACGCTGTTATTTTATATAAGTCGCTTGTTTATATCTTCGGATATCATTCTATAACGCTTTGGCGCACAATCTTAACGTCTGCTTCGCCATAACGTCAGTTTAATGCATTGATACATCCTCAAAGGCACCAACGAAGCCCTTATGATGACGGAAAACAAACAATGTTAACTGCTTGGAAAAAGACTGAATTATGCCACACAGCTTGTACCCTGCTGTAACACCCTTCGAAGCGAATTCGCTGATGAGTTTGTCAAGAGCGACCGCCTTCACCACCAGCGGGGAGAGCATTATTTGGTTGCTGCCTGGGTAACGGCGTTTACATGTTCGACCGACGCGCCGAAATCACCTACTTCGCTGTTGTTCGATGTGGTGTCACACTCGCGAAGGCTCGTTCAGTGCGAGCGCTTTTCACTGCACCAACATTGCGTGCATCATTAGATGACGCTTACCTCGAAATTTTATTGCCCCTGGCAATGCGTTCGTTTTTTTGCAGGGCTCGAGCCTGCCTTCCTCTTCTTCTTGCTCATCACAGACTACGCGAAGTGTCCAATTTATGACGCGGAAAGAAAAACACACGATACAAATAACGCCAAAAACGAACTGAAAAAACAGGAAGGGGGTATATCTGTGGTATAACCGCAAGGGTGACGTAGGACTATCGTTGACTTAGTGATCATTTGTTTTTAGTTGCATCTGAATCATTTCTCAATGAATGAATAAATGAATATTTGGGGTACTTCGAAAACGAGAGCGTTACGTTGAAGGCACAATATTCAACAAAAGAAGCAATCCCACGAAAGTTGTATAATATATAATACATTGCTTGTATTGTGATATGATTTGTATTCCATTTCCAATAGACAAAATATCTGTTGCATCAAATCAGTCTACATAATTTTTGCGTTCGCTCATCCTTTCTCACAACACCCATTTCTCGTTTGAGAAATTGTTGAGTAAACATCGTTGTCCAGTGCGTGTAGGGCGGAAATTCCTTGTTAAGATTCATTGCACCTCTAATAAATTGCCGAAAGACGTGGTCTTACGTTGATCGCGCTTGATTGAAAAATCACAAAACCAAATGTATTTAGTCGCAGTATTATATGGATATATAACATAATAAACTCTTTCGCTTGAATGTTGTTACCGATTATCGGTCACGAAGAGTTGTCTGTTCAATGTTTTCTGTATAGTATGAAAGTCAAATTTTGTTTGTTTTGGACTGGTTGAATAGTCGGTAAATGTAAAGTCTTTTGAGCAAAATAAATGTATAGTACTAATCATGCGTGAATCCGACAACGAAGGAAGGAGAAAGGTGAGCTGTCAGCGTTGACAGCACGAACGGGAGGAAGTTCCGGCAACGGCTACAGGAAGAAGAGACAGAGAGGAAGGGAAAGGAGAGGAAGAAAAGGTGATGAGAAGGGATACATCGGATCGGATCGGATTTTACTCTTTGAATTTGAAACTTTCGGCAACTAAGCAATAATCGATTGAAAATTATATAATTTTCGCGATTCGAAACATTTTCCGTTGCGCGCGCATCCAATATTGGATACGAAAATATCGTACTGATGGGGAAGAAAAATCTTCAAAAGCTTTCCTGCTAATTGCACTTGACGATAACGATAATTTCTTTACAGAATCTCCTCGCTACTCGAAGACCACCAGTGGTTAATGCTAACTCGATAACCACCTGTTCATTGCACTTGATTGAAAAATCACAAAACCAAATGTATTTGATTGCAGTGTTATATGGATAGAAAACATTAAAATAAACTCTTTCGCATGAATGTATTTTTCAATTCCAAGGGGAATTGGTAGATTATTTTTCAGCAACGATGACATCTTTCCGGAATCTTCTCGATGATGGATGGCAACCAAACGAAAATAGTTCCGCGCGTGTATGTGCGTGTGTGGTGGCGGCTCCGATGTCTCAAGCGGAACCGTTTGTGGCATCACTCTCCTCCTAATGGATTCCCTTCTGGCCTAAGGTGCACAAACAGGCGCTTCGGGACACCGCTCATTAGCGCTTTCATGATAAACGAAGTTAGCTTCACCACAACTGCGACAACATGCTCCAATCGCTGTTCAATTATAACTGAGTGGATTTCCGAGCTGCGCTCGCTTATATACCGATTGATGATTTGAATAGCCTATTTTGAAAGCAATTTTAAGACTATTGAAACAAGTTTTTGGATGAAAAAGTAACAAGTATATAACGCGTAGACATTTTATCTTTTGAATGAAGTGTTTATCATACCATTTCGTTCGGTTGTTTAGGAGCTATTAACGCTCAAAATCTCGGTCTCCGGCGTAACGCTTTCGTTTTCGAAACATTGATTTTACACCCCGGTATAGAAATGAAAGACGTAGTCCTACGTCAAAACCACACGACGATATCCAAGTTGGATTACCACTGGTGGGGTCCAATCTTAGATCGAAGCGCAGCGAAAGCAAAGTGGACTGGATTGCTCAACAGTCCGATGCCGAATGAAAGTTTGCCTTTTGCATTATTTTTTTTTTTTTGCATTAAAATTTGTTTTATTCAGAAATCTTAGAGCTAAGCTATAATTTACAGTAAAAGTGATACAGAAAAAACATTCTTTTCAGCTTCGTTTCAAAATTAAGATTTTCGTTTTGTTTGATTTTTGTTTTTCTGTTATGGATAACTATTCTACATTAACCGCAGTCGCAGTTATTTTTTTTTTTTTTTTTTTGAGAAGAAAAGAAATAATAAAATTTGTTACCCTAACTATTTACATAAATGAGAAACCCTACCTAAACTAATCACCTATACAGGTTGTTTATAATGGTTTGTTCCGAGTGTAAGCAGTCCTCTCGAAATTTATTTGATTTGGTGGCGAATCTGGTTTCCAGTGTTTCAATATCAGCCAGATCATGGACCTCTGTTATTCTTGTCCAGCGGGGAAGATTGAGGATCATTCTGAGGATTTTATTTTGTATTCGCTGGAGTTTGAGCCGATGCGTCTGGGCACAGTTACTCCAAATAGGCAAGCCATACTCAATCACCGGAAAGATGATTTGTTTGTAGACAGCAAGATTGTTACTCAGACACAGAGAAGACTTTCTATTTATGAGTGGGTACAATGATCTGATCATTATACCACACTTAGTCACTATTTTATCAATGTGTTGTCTAAATAACAGCTTGCTGTCTAAGGTGAGCCCAAGGTATGTTACCTCATTGGACCAGTTTAAGGTATTATTTCCCAAGCTGATCCTGAGGTTTTCAGGCGGAACAAGTCGCGGGGATTTCGAATATGGAAAAAGGATGGTCTGGGTTTTCGTCGCATTCACGCGAATCTTCCAGTTGTTATAATATTCAGACAGGACATCAAGACCCCGCTGAAGCTTCTCCGTCAGAGCACGTGTTATTCGTCCCTTATAGATAATGGCCGTATCATCTGCGAACAGAGATAACTTACCATCATCTGGTAAGGGAGGAATATCCGACGTGTATATATTGAATAACAAGGGTCCCAGGATGCTGCCTTGGGGCACCCCTGCAATGATGTTCAGTTCCTCTAAGCAGATATTATTCAGTGAGACCCTGAATGTTCTGTCTGAAAGATAATTTCTGATTATTTTAATCAGAAACACTGGAAAATGACGCTGATGCAACTTATACACCAGACCATCATGCCAGACATTATCGAATGCCTTTTCGACATCCAATAATGCCATTGCAGTTGATTTGGCGACAGTTTTATTCCGCCTGATGGTGTTCGTTACCCTGACGAGCTGATGGATTGTTGATCGACCTCTCCTGAATCCAAACTGCTCGTCAGGGAGAACATTATTATCTATGGCGAAAACTGTGAGCCTGGAGCTGATCAGTTTCTCAAAAACCTTGGAGAGAGCAGACAATAAGCTGATTGGGCGATAGTTTCCGGCTAAGGATGCTTCTTTCCCCGGCTTTAGGACGGGTACAACTTTAGCTAACTTCCACCTCGAGGGGAAGTAACCAAGTTGTAAGCATCGATTGAAGATCGATGCTAAATGTCCGTATAACCTGGAGCTTAGGTGTTTCAGCTCCAGGTTGAAGATATTATCAAAGCCGGGGGCCTTCATATTTTTCGAGGCTTTAATTTTAGCCTCAACCTCTTCAGCGGTTATTCTCTGCTCATCATCCAAAGTTGGTTGGGTCCGATCAACCTCAGCCACAGCTTCCGCAACATCAGCCTCCCGGGGACTGAGCATGGCTTGCCCAATACTGTGTGAATTACAAAAGTGATGGCCCAACGCATCAGCTTTCTCAGCAGGAGTTATTAAAAGATCAGGACCAGGAGCATCGGGAATTAAAGGAGGGATAGGTTTGGGTTCGGTTTTTAGAATTTTTGACAGTTTCCAGAAGGGACGGGAATGGGATGGGAGCTGGTTCAATTTTTGAGAAAAAAATTTGTTTTTGAGATCCAAGATTCTGGCTTGGACCACTCTGGAAAGCTGATTCGCCGCCAACTTCTTTTCTAGAAGGCGAGTTCGCTGAAACTGCCTTCGATAGATGTTTCGCAATCTGATAAGTTGTTTGGTTAGATCATCAATTTCGAGAAAGCTACTTACACACGGAACTTGTTGGACATGCTGCTCGCGAGCTACACACAGTGCCTCTTCTACGCCACTCAGCACACTATCGATGTCTTCCTTGGTATGCAGCGAATGGTCAAAAATCACGCCAGCGTCGACCAGTTGCTGGAAAGCTGGCCAGTTGACTCGATGGTAATTCCTACGCTGCAACCTCCTGGTCTCCACCTGTTCACCAAGAACTATCATTACCGGGTAGTGGTCACTACTTAGCTCGTGCACCACCGTTGGCTGCTGGATGTTGGTCATATTTGTGACAAAAATGTCAAGAGTTGATGGAACCCCAGCCGGAGAAAAGTATGTTGCCTCCTCGGAGCACAGGATGTTGTAGTGCCCGCAAGGAAGATCACTAAAGAGAACTCTGCCATTCATGTTTCGTCGAAGATTCCCCCAGGCTTCATGATTGGCATTCAAATCTCCAGCTAGGATAAATTTGCCACGATTCCGGGTAAGTGCGATGAGGTCTCTGCGTAGCAGCAGACTGGAGCCGTCTCCTTCCTTCACTTGGTAGGGGCAGTACGCTGCAATGATGTTGATTGACCCTGTTGTTGTTATAAGTTCGATGCCGATAGCCTCAATAATTTTGAGGTTGAAGCTTCTTAATGAAAGGAACTTCAGACCTCGCCTTACTGCTACAGCGACACCACCCCCTCGTGTTGTGGAGCGATCCAGTCGAACAATAGTATGGTCAGGCAGGTGGTAGTTGATGTTGGGTTTAAGGTGAGATTCGGTGATAGTTGCGATGTCGATCTTATAGTTTCTAAGGAACTCTGCGAGCTCCATCTGTTTTGCTGCAAGCGAGCAGGCATTCCACGTGATGATTTTAAGATTGGTTGGATGGTTGGCCATACTGGTACAGGAAATTCATCATCGTGGTGATTTGGTCCTGTTTGGTTTTACAGGCACGAAACTGACGCGAAAATTCGAGAAAAAGGGCGCTCATTTGCACGCCGGTATACAGATCCTCTGAATCTGCTGCTGTTGATTGAGTAGCGCCAGCTACTACCTGAGCAAAGCTCATTATTCCAGGAGGAGGGGCGCGCGATGTCGACAGATCCGGCGTATTTGGAATTCGATTTGATAGAGTGACCTTTTTGTTTTTCTCCGCGGCGGAGAGCGGAAGAGGCTCAAGAACAGGAATGGGTCTCCGTGTATTAGTTTGCTGTGGAACCGTATGGTGGATGTGTGAACTTCTCCGAATAGAGTTATTATTCATCGATATATTTTTCCGTTTCTCTATGAACTCTGCCCGCTTAGGGCAAACACGGCTAGTAGATGAGTGTTCATCGCCACAGTGTATGCATTTCGTGGTTGCATCCTCCTTCATACATGCACTCGTGTGATGATTACCGCTGCATAAGTTGCATCTACTTTTAATGAAGCAGTTCTTGGCACCATGCCCGAAGTTCAGACAGTTCGTACACTGAGTAACATCGCGATGAACGGGATTGTATCGATCCCATTTAATGGTCATATGTTCTACGTATTTGATTTCTTTCAACCCAGCCATGTTGATGGATCCTCGTCCGAGATGGATAAGATACAGCTGATCGCGATATGTGATGTTTTTATTCCGTCTATTTATTTTATGTACTGCAATCACTTTCAGGTTATGTTCGGTCAAACCATCTTGCACTTCTTTGGTTTCCCAATCCGGCAGTCCACGAAGAACAACCTTGAATGGTTTGTTTGCCACTATATCATGAGTGAAATATTCCACCCCTTTTCTTTTCAGATATTCCTGAACTGCCCTGTAATAGTTCAATCCCGGAACCATTATTTTATAACCATCAGTACACAGGCTATATTTAAGTTGAAGGCCCTTAGAGATGAGCAATTTAATTTCATCGCGGAATTTGTCCGGAAAACCTTTTGTATAAAACGGTGGCATCTTTTCTTTTTTGGTTATAATTCCGCCATCTTCCACTGGAAGCGCCGCAAATTTATTATTTGCAAGCAGCTGTTGTGCTTCTTCAGACTGTTCATCTTTAGTTCTGCCTGAGAGCGAGTCCTCTTCGCAGTGTTTGGTTGCTCTTTATTAGAGCGTTGTTTTCCCATATCGAGGGTAAATGCACTTGCCGAATGCAACGCGCCACGCACACAACAACAAAACTAACTGTATTAAAAATCACGAGCTCACTAGAAAAGCGACCGATTAACACGGGAGCGGAGCAACGAATGAAAGTTTGCCTTCTTTCTTTCTTTGTTTTTAAGAGGCTTTAAACTTTGCAGTTCATTCGCCTCTAATTTAAGTTTGCCTCAGCGTGATCCACTGTTTATACTCTAAGCAAAAATTCCCCTTCATTCTTCTACTTTTTCTTTGTTCACGGAGACTTGAAATCCTACGACTTCCCCTCCGTTGGTCGTCGATAAGTTGCTCGTTACTGACTGCTCTGTTCGGGAAAGCACACAAATGTACAAGCAAATGTATGGGAAAATGAAAACGCTAAAAGTTTTCATGATTTTTAATCATTTACAAACCAGGGAATTCTAATGTATAGCATATTAAACAAATCTTACGGAATTTCCGATTCGTTTAGTATGCAAATCGCCAAAATCCTTTCGCGGCAAAAATAGTTATTAACGTTAACTTTATTTCATAAAAACGTGACCTGTTTTCTGATTTGGCACCCTTAATGAAAGACGTAGTTCTACGTCAAAAATCTTTCATAATACTCCTAGATATTTATAATAGCTCTTTCAAGTCGAAATAATTCCGACCAGTGCGACACCCAAGACCAAACTGAATACGACCGCAAAGGGTTAAAGCAGCTTTCCTGGTATTAAGAGAGCCTTTCCATTGAGTAAGCTGAACATAAACATGCCTCGATCATCAATTTCAAAATCCAATGCTCAATACACTCCCGCTCCAAGTTGTGTTTCGGATAATCGGTTGAGCAATACCATAAACAAACTCCGACCTAGCATACTCTGTTTAATTTGGAATAGTTCTATTCGAGAGTACGTGTTCATATTGAGCGGCCAAAATGATTGAGAGGCACGTCCCTCACGTGTGCTCTGCATAGTTCTCCCTGCTCAGAAGCTTCGAGTGTTGAATAACACCCACCCACACATCCTCGTTTGTTATGAATACCGGCATAACAGAGAAAATGGAAAGTTGGATCGAATGGAACGCCGTTTTTTCAATGGTAACACTTCCCTCTATGTGAGCTGATTTAGATGCTGTTTATTCGGAAGACAAAAGCAAAACTGTTATACATGAATTAGTGGAAACAGTGGGATTATAGCACTGCTATGATTGAGAGAGCCTTCTTGAGATGGTCTCTCTAAATTATTGCGATATTTCGTTTGTGAATTTATTTTATTGCATAGATAAGGACTAAATTATTCGTTTGTTCGGTCGTTCTTAAATGAATGCTTCCATACGTTTGGCCGACTTCGTACGCTGGAAGAATTATTAGAAAATATTGAAGAGTTGAAGAAACGATGATCGTCAGCCTCATTCATTTTCTCTGAATTCAAGGTCAACGAAAAATTTCATAACATAATGTTGACGATTCAAAAGGGCATCAAATTAGGAATGAAATTTCCTCTGCGGAAGTTGCGTAAAAATACCACGGAGGGTGCTTCAAATTCATTACGCATACAATAAGCCAAATAGGTCTTGTAATCATCGTCGCCTCAAGGCACGTATTGTCTCCCTTCGAATAATACTCGGCTTCGGATAAACACTTAATTACACCTCTGATTTTCTGGAAAACGGAACAGACTCAGGAAAGATACATTCCCTCTCCCTCGCCTCTCATCCACACAGGTCTAGGCAATCCACTCGAGACAATGGATGATAGCCGACATTTCATGTTCAGGCAGTCATTTATGAGACACGGTCGGGGCCGACGTCCTTCATTCTTCAGAATTCTATAGTACCAGGAAAACCTCAAAAGACAGAAAAAACACACATTGAAAGCAGTCCTTTAGCATATATAACCGCGTCGCCGGCGGGGGGAGCGTAGGTGTGAACTGACGGACCGGTAAACAATTCACTCTCATTCCTCTCGTTTATGACTTTCTGTCGCCGAGATCCTTTTGATGGTGGATGCATGATTTTGGGTGCCACGGTAAAGAAAACAGAGCATAAGCAATGCTTTTTATTAGCTTTCTCTGTTGTACCAACAGTGTCATAGTGTCAGACAGGTAGAGAAGGGCGAGAAGGTTTGTAAACGAAGAAACAAGATGTACAAACAGATGTGTAATGCATTTTCTGGTGTTTGAAGAATGTTATGTGAGGGGTAAACTGGTTCCAGATTTACGACAGAGCATGAATCTGATGGAAGGGGAGAGTTGAAAAGTTAAGAGATGTTAGCTATCCTAGCATCCACCATGCTCTCACAAAATTTCCACTGGATGTTTATGTCCAAACGTTTACATGGTTCACACATCATCAACTCTTTCAACTGATGATAACATCGTTAAAACGAAAGAACTTGCGACTGAAAATTTTCATTTAAGTTTGGGGAAGATGGCCGGTGAACTGTTTTTATTTTACGAGTCAATTCGTACCATTCATAAAATTGTTTGGACACGAAGTCTATTGACGCTCGAATAGTTCCGGAAGACCTAAATTTACTTCAAATATTCAATCACGTCAGGGACTTCATGTCCATCCTGAAATTATGCAATTCCGAACCCACATTAATAAAACGCATTTTAATGAGATATGGATTTTAGAGTTTGGAATGTAAATCAGTCGATATGCCGTACAATTACGCCTGTTAACAGAGCCGAAACCGCAAAATCAGATCGAAATCGATTCAAAGTCAAGGTAATGGTGACTCTGTTTATCGATTATCACCGATTTTACACCCAGAATTGTTTTTTTCTCTTTATTATAGTGACTTTCAACACATTTCGGCTGGTTCGTCACTTTTACTTCAATTTTTTTTTGGAAGAATGTCGGGAGTGGGAATTGAACTCGTGATCTCTGCGTGAGAGGTATGGATGTTACCACTACGCCAGATCGCCTCCACCCCCAGAATTGTTGACCGAAGGCTAGACAGTAATTAAGGAATCATATTTTCGTTTTACGGCGTTCAAAAAACTAATTCAGGGTGAGAAAACTCATGGAATATGATGGGTTATGAAACAAGACATTCATTGAGAACAAATCTTATATGGCTCTGGCTTTTTTTTCCAAAACAGAAATAACCACTCCGATACCATGGCTGCCGCTTCCACTCGATATAAGACACGTATCGAAAATTCGCGGTGAGGAATTATGTCGATTCCGAAGATATTATTTGAGTAAAGTGACCAGATGGTCAGAGGTCTAACGCGGGACACCAAAAACAAAATGTTATGTGAATACGTTATGTTAAAATAAACCATAGTTTAGCAAGTCTCATTTATTCGTGAGACTGTTAACATGTGTCCTTGCAATTAAACCTGATCTGTATTATTTCTTTCTGAGATTTTTCGGTGATTTAGATTTTGTTTACGGCTGAAAATCATTCGCTCATTCAGAGCATTTAAGTCTGGCAAGCACGATTCAAATTCTACAATTTTCTTCAAATTACCGAAAATGCTCTAAAATTCCAATCCATTTTTCATCGATTTTAGTGTTAACGTATGCATTAAAAAATGGACTATTTTCGGATGGCGATGAAAAAAAACTACAAAAAATTATTTATTGAAACGAATTTTCCTTAAATATAGGAGTAGCTTCAGGTGCTGGTGAATAACTTCTTTCCGGCGAAAGAAGTGAAAAACTTCTTTTCGTGCTCATAATGGAGGACAAGACCGCTCTTCTTTCGAGTCATATGGTGAACGGGGAACGAGTACGAAGTGCTTGCCGAAAGTTGCGAAGGTGATGTGGTATTCGTGCCGTACCTGGGATCAGCCCATTATGCCAAAAGACCACTGGAGAATGGATAATGGATCGGCTGGAGATAAATTTTGTCGCGAAGACCGCCAGCCTTCCCAACATCCCCCAGTTGCGACCGATAGAAAATTTTCGGGCGAATAGCCAAAATGGAGAGATAGCTGACTGCCACGGAAAGGTAAAAGAACACGTCAACATACATCTTTTCATCGGCCATGATTGAGGCTCCGGCCAACTTCCCGGCGCCGCCCAGCGCTTCATTTGCGATACTCCGTCAAACAACCCTGCCTCTTCCCCTCATCTCAACCTCGCACACCCTCGACAGCTAGTCGAACACCAGATGCTATCCCTGGTCATTTTGCACAATGCTACAGTGCGTGAGGTAACCCTCGGTTGAAACAATGATACCTTATATCCATATCCCTAACCTGACCCGTCCCAAAAAAATTCTTGCCCCACTAACCTCGAGTAAACCGCGAGTAATCGGTCGAATCCTACTAAACATAGATTCAAGTTGAATTTTGTATAAACAAATCTTGAATTGGCGGCTCCACAAAGCTTATGTGATTGAGCCTTACAAATAAATGAACTGGAAAAAAAACCCTGCCTCTTTCGGTCCAGTATACACTAGTTCTTCCGGCTTATTTGACACGTGTAGCCCTGACCGAGCTAGGGGACCAAAGATGAACTTTTCGTCTGACTCACGTTGATCCCTGAGGATCAATAGGAAAATTTTATAAAAATCATTTTCCAATTTTGTTTGTGTCGTTCCCAGTTGACACTCTCTGAACAAAAAGTCCACTATCGGTGCGATGAAACCAGCTCTCTTGGAGGCACTCTTGGACAGTCGGCCAAATAAAAGTTTTATTTTGAGGTTTATTTTTTAAGAAAATCAACATGATCAAATTGTAATATTGAAATATATTGATATCGCGGGACATTTTCGTTACTTTTGCCAAATGCGGGACGTTTCGCGGGACGTAATCTTACGCGGGACATTTTGTTGAAATGCGGGACTGTCCCGCGTAACGCGGGACGTCTGGTCACTTTATATTTGAGCAATGTTTTTATATTTGGTTTATAAATAAATGTTTCATAAATTCACCGAATTGGAAAATAGACATAAATGTATTATCTCGAAATAACTTTATTTTGAAGGTTTACAAAAGATTTCAACAATTTTGTTTCGTTGTTAAAGTCATATTGAATCATATTAAACGTTCCAAACACAGAAGCTTGGAAAAACCTTTTGCTTTATATGATCGTCTTCATGTACTCATGATGATTGTAGTGGGGGAGGGGGAATCGTAGAGGAGGAATCGATTCCTCCTCGGAAATACCCAGCGCAAATAGTACCCACTCCCCAAGTCCCGACAATCGGAATCATCGTTGATCCGGGACAGGATTATTGACACTTGAGAAGGAATGGATTCTTCCTCGGAATAACACAGTAAAAATAAGACACCCTTCCCAATAACGACGATCGATTGCAGCATTCGTAAACAAATATTGATATTTTTTTAGATGAACCAGCCTTTGGCTGAAAATCTCTTTAATAAAGAAAGAAAAAAAAATATTGATATGTAATATAATATCCACTTCGATAATATCAACTACACCATATCTTATCGCGTTCTTCACTATCATATTCATAGTCAATGGCTCCCATCGGTATCGAATTATCATCGATACCTCGGATTTCGCTAAATGCTCCGTTAGGTCCAACTGCAGAGGAGAAATGGAATTGAAAAACTACAAAAGGGAGAAAGAGATGTTGGAGGTTGAAAGGAGCTTGGCAGAAAACATCTGCATTTTATCTTTCGAATAATATGATTATTATACCACTTCGTTTTGCCAGAAAGAGATTATTAATGCTCAATAGAGGAATCGAGTCTTCCTCTGAAATACCCAGCGCAAATTAGAATCGACTATCGATTGTGGCATTCGTACACAAATAATTTTATAACGCAGCTTTCATCAAAGTGATTTCTATAAATACCCAACAAGCCGAAACCCAACAAGCCGGCTTGCGATCACAACTCGTATAGGCCGATTGCAATGTTATCCTGTATTCGTAAATTGTTGGAGAAAATGATTCTACTTCGTTTGGACAAGTGGGTTGAAGCGAACAATTTGCTGTCAAATACGCAGTTTGGCTTCCGCCGAGGTAAAGGGACGAACGATTGTCTCGCGCTGCTATCTTCTGAAATTCAAATCGCATTTGCTCGTAAAGAACAAATGGCTTCCGTTTTTCTTGATATCAAAGGGGCATTTGATTCAGTTTCAATGGAAATTCTCTCAGAGAAACTTCATAATCGTGGACTTTCGCCAATTCTGAATAATTTCCTGTACAATTTACTCTCAGAAAAGCACATGTTTTTCAATCATGGCAGCTTGAAATCTTCTCGATACAGTTTTATGGGCCTACCACAAGGCTCCTGCCTAAGCCCCCTCTTGTATAGTTTTTACGTCAATGATATGGATGATTGTCTAACTAGAAACTGCACGCTGAGACAACTTGCAGACGATGGAGTTATTTCCATCACGGGTACTAATCCCGCCATTCTGCAAAAATCCTTGCAAGATACCCTGAACAACCTGTTCACGTGGGCTCTAACGCTGGGTATCGAATTCTCTACGGAGAAAACTGAAATGGTCGTTTTTTCTAGGAAGCACGAACCCGCCCAATTCCAGCTTCACCTATCCGGTAAAGCGATCAGGCACTCGATGTTTTTCAAATACCTTCGAGTATATTTTGACTCTAAATGTACCTGGGGAATACACATTGCGTATTTGAAACAGAAATGCCAGCAAAGAATCAATTTTCTCCAAACAATAACCGGAACATGGTGGGGTGCCCATCCAGGAGACCTCATTCAGTTGTACAAAACAACGATATTATCAGTGTTGGAATATGGCAGTTTTTGCTTCCGATCAGCTGCCAGGATTCATATTCTCAAGCTGGAGAGAATACAATATCGTTGCTTGCGTATAGCAATGGGGTGTTTGCATTCGACACATACGATGAGTCTCGAAGTCTTGGCAGGAATACCCCCGCTTACTCTTCGATTCACAGAATTATCCTACAGATTTCTCATCCGTTGCAAGATCATGAATCCATTGGTGATTGATAACTTCGAAAATCTACTCCAACTGACTCCTCAGTCAAGTTTTATGACTTTGTACCATGATTTCTTTACCCATGAAGTGCACCCTTCACCGGGCATCTCCAACCAATTTTGCTTCCCATACTTTTGCAATTCCTCTGTCAATTTTGATCTGTCCATGCGACAAAAAATCCATGGAATCCCAGATCATCTACGCTCCGATTCTATTCCGCCGATATTTTCGGCAGAATATGGGAAAGTTAGATCTGATAAAATGTTCTTTACTGACGGTTCATTCATAAACGGGTCCACTGGCTTCGGCATCTTCAATGAAGATTCCAGTGCCTCTTTCAAACTCAAAGATCCTTGTTCCGCGTATGTCGCTGAACTGGGTGCGATATACTACGCACTAGGGATCATTGAAACATTGCCCATCGACCATTATTTTATTTTTTCAGACAGTCACAGCTCAATAGAGGCAATTCGTTCAATGAAAGTTGATAAACGTGTGATATCTCGGCTTATGTCCAATCACTACAACCTAAACGCGCATCTCTATCGCATTGGGCTCGCAGCAAACAATCTTTGTGATTGTGGCGATGGCTACCACGACATCGAGCATATTGTCTGGTCGTGTATCCGGTTCCATGCTGCTCGCTCTCAGCTCTCTAGAGCACTGAGAGCAAAAGGCAGACAATCGGATATCCCCGTCCGGGATATCTTAGGTAGCCGTGATCCTGATCTTCTGCTTCATCTATACCTGTTCCTCAGAAACGCCGATGTCAACGTTTAATGATGTTTCCTTCGTTGTGCCCTGTTTCATATCCCTCCTATCCGATCTATAAACTTTTACTTAGTCGCTGCAATACATACACACACTCTTTACAGATACACGGGCCAAAGGTTGTGCAGTCCACTGATCATTCAACAAGAGCCAAAGGTTGTACCGCTCATGACAACTCTACACGAGCTGATGTTTGCGCCGGCTAGTGACCATTCAAATTTGGATTCCTCGAGTCGAGAAGACGCACCACGCTAGATATGGGGTACAGACTAGGGGACGTTGCTGATTAATGGTCAGCTGCATCCCAAAAGGAAGTATCCCGTGTCGGGCACAGGTACAGAGCATTGGAGACAGCAACATCACAATTACGAAAACACTTGTAATACTAACCTCGAGCCAACCGCGAGTAATCGGTTACATATTACTAACATAGTTATAAGGCAAACATTGTCGAAATATTGAACTCCCGGCCCCGTCAGGTTGACGCCATATGAGCCTTAATAAAAATATATATTTTGGATAAAAAAAAAAGTGATTTCTTCGATATGGTGAAATATCCACTATCATATATTTCATACTCGTCATTATCAAATCCATAGTCAATGGCGCCCATCGGTATCGAATTATCATCGACACCACGATTTTCGCTAAATGCTTTTTTCAGTTCGGCCTGCAAAAACTTTTCTGAACTCTAATCCATCAAATTTGGTGTCCCTGAAAAGGGCCGTTGATTAAATGCTGAGGTATTAATAACGAAAGTGGAAGCGCGGCTGTTTAAGCACGTTCTCCTCGGATACGACAGGCCAGCTGGATGTCCTTGGGCATGATGTGCCGCGTTTTGTATGGCTTAGCACACGAATTGGTATCTTCGAACAGGCCGACTAAATATGCCTCGCTTGCCTCCTGCAGTGCCATAACGGCGGAAAACTTTGGAAGCGCAAGTCGGTTTTTCTGAGTAATTCCACGAACCAAACGCTGCAAAAGGTAGCTTGCAGATCAGCAATTTGGTCGACTTCTGATAGCAAAGAATTTCACGCAAAGAGACGGTTCCCGGTCTGTAGCGATGTGACTTCTTCACACTTCCTGCGGCTGGTGCGCTTTTCCAATCTGCTTTCGTAGTGCCTTATCACCGGTAGATTTACGAGCTGTCTGCTTGGTCCCAATGATACGAGTCCTCACGGTGCGAGAATAGAGGTAGAAATTAACTAAAGCAAAGGAAGTGTCATGTTTTATAGCCATCCGTTCGGTTCAACTGCAGAAGAGAAATGAAATTGGAAAAGAAGACCATAATGCATAGACGTCTGAGTGCGACCGTCCTCATCTCACATCGCCGCATCAACTGAATGGATTCCCAGAGCGTATGCGAGTTTATATATGGTTTCAATAACCTGTTTTCTAAACAATTTTAAAGCTATTGAAACAAGTTTTCGGGTCAATAATTAACAATCATATAACTCATGGACATTTTGTCTTTCGAATGAAATGATTATCATACCACTCCGTTCAGCCGGAAAAGATGTATTAACGTTCAAAACTTTGCAGTCCAGCGTCACTCTTTTGTTTTCGAATCTTTGAACTTACACCCCGGTACAGAAATTAAAAGCGTAGTCCTACGTCAAAAGCGAAGCGTTCGGATCAATTTATTTTTCAATATTTAATTAGCTTGTAGAGGAAGTACTACTCGGGGTATACTAATATACAATTATGTTTCCGATTCAAGCTTATCATCGATAGTTTCTATTTATTCAAATGCTTCAGATAAACTAAAAAGCAGTATCTATTTCGTATAGTTTAACATTTTAACGGAAAATTGTTTCGATCTCGATTCTCGATCACAATACTTGCACTCATCCTCGGTTATTTTTGCACTTCTCTCCAATGTATCATCGGATGGACGCACCAAGCCCGTACGTCATTATATTCATCCTGAAGTTCCTTTGCTCTCTTCATTCGCTCCAAATTCTTCCCGGCCGTTCTCAGTCAAATATTTCCACGCTTCAGTATGTCCTGTTACTCTCTCGCAGCATCAGTTCATCGTCGTCGTTTGATATAAGCGGACCGATCCTTTGGGGTTTGATTAGTTCAATCGCCCACCCGTTTATTTTACCCACATAGAACTGGGGGTTTGTGTGTGCGTGTGTTCCGTTGTCGCTTGGTGGAAGGATTCCCGGTGCGTCTGGTGTTTTAACATTCCAAGCTATTGTGCCGAAGTATGGGGGAACTACGTGCACTCCGGAGTGGTTCAGCGATTATGAGGTTTCTTCACTGGGACACGCTAATAATTTGCATGCTCGCTGTGAATCTGTGTAAGTGTTTCCATGGTGATAACCGTCGGCGCCGGATCCTTGTTCAGGAGATATGAATAAGTGATGATGATGCGCTCGACATAGCTTTTTGGTGATTGGAAGCAAGCGTGGCCGTGTGTTATTTTTTTTGTGGACCCTCGTGTCGGGAATTTCGCGATAATGGTCACACGACATGCGACCTAATGCACGCGTATTACTGTGACCGATAGCGAGGAGAGAGAAATGGAAACTGAATCAATATTTGCTTTATTTGATACACTTTACAGGTGCTTCGCAGCAGGCAAGCCCGACGATATCCTCTATTAGTTCGGAACAAATCAAGGATATCGGTGATAGCGTATCACTAGAGTGTGACATCACTAATGTGGGTAAATTCACCGTCGGTTGGCAGAAAACTAACCGAGACCGATCGCAGAGTTTCAACACGATATCTTTGGGCCCAACGCTTGCCGTAGCTGAGGAACGATTCAGGCTGAGTGATGATAAGGAGAATAATACCATGAAGTATACATTGACGGTAAGCAATACTGCAACGATGCTCAATTGCAAATTTTGACTAGCCATCTATGCAATATCCCCTTTTGTTTGAACACCTCATCAATTATACATTTTAATAACTCTATCAAGAAGGGGATATATTTTCCCCTAGCACATATATCATTCTCTGAGTCCCAGTGGGACATCCATTCCCAAAAAGGGAGAAATCTAATTATCAATCCAATTCGAGTAGGCTCATTTTGCTCATACAATGCTCATTTTAGATCAGCGATATCGTTAACACCGATGCCGGTCTATACGAATGTCAGATCCAGGTGAACAGCACTAACAAAGTGACAGCCACGGTTGAACTTCTGGTTCGACATCCTCCGATTCTGCAGGATAATTTGATTGCAACTGCCATCACGAAAGCCGAAGGAGAGGATGTGAAGCTGGCGTGTGCTGCCGAAGGCTATCCTCGGCCGTCGATCACGTGGAAGCGAGAGTATAGCGCAATTTTGCCGATCGGTGGACAGTCCTTTAGCGGCAACGAGCTGTCTCTGTCCTCTTTGGCCAAAGAGGATCGTGGTACGTACTTCTGTATAGCTGATAACGGAGTTGGAAAGCCGGATTCCAAGACCATCAATCTGGAAGTCGAATTTGCACCGGTTATCTCGGTGCCACGACCGAAAGTAGCCCAAGCTACCGAATACGACATAGAGCTGGAATGTGTGGTGCAGGCATTCCCTTCTCCGGCCATCTCTTGGTACAAAAAAGGACAGCAAATTCATAATGGTGGGTCGTACAGGTGAGACGGCGATGGGACTATAAAAAGGCGCGATGATTGAACGAAAATTTGATCGTATATTGCAGCATTTCCCAAACTGGACAGCCGGATGATGTCACAACATCCGTTGTAAAGATAACGTCAGTTGGAAGTTCACACTATGGAGACTATATATGCAAAGCCTCGAATAAAGAGGGTCACGCCGAAGCCAGATTGAATCTTTATGGTGAGTGAGGTGTGACAGAATCATCCCTAATGAGTGACTTTTATTTTTGTGTTTATTCTAGAATCCTTTATTCCTGTGTCCTATTAAAGATGTATTTTGTTGATTATCTTTTCTGTTCATCCTCGTACACCTCTTTACGTTTCCGGTGAGGTATGTTTCAGTGCCATGATCATTGTTATTGAATCCTAATATTGAGATTTGGAAATTACGTGTTTTTTGCAGAACAACGCGTTCCCAACATAAACTTCTCCGGCCTGAAGTGGTCCAACTCGGGACATGCTCTCGTAAGTCATTTGGGGATTGTTGTGGTAACAATGCTTCTGGCGACGCTGTTGTGAATGAGAAAAACAACCAACTGATTGTCAACTGTGAATCAGCCACAAAAACATAAGAACAAGAGTACCCATCCAGAACAAAAGTGCAAATTTTAGAAAAGGAAAAACATAAATAACAAATCCTCTATTCCAGAAGACATATCTCTTTGAGACAAGACAAGAACCTATTTTCATTTTTAAAGTGCTGGAATGTACACACAGAGTATATCTATGATCCATGTACAAACTAAATTCTAAAGTTCATTTGTTAGTGTTAAGCAGATGTTTCGGAAATCGCGTGATAATAAAAACAAGTACAAAAAATAAAACAATTTTTCCCTTTATTCTAGACCGATATTTCGTTTCATCCATTTGGTTTCAGAGTGGATTAGCCGGCTCCACCTGGTGAAAACTATGTTTTATTACGCTTAGTGTTGTCGAAATACCGTAGTAATAACCAGTGATACCACATTTTAATCTAGACCAGAGGGATACAAATCTTTCTCATCTGTACTTTGTCGTACAAAAATTTGTACTATCGAAAATATTCGTTGTAGAAATTTAGCGTGAAAAAATACTCATTTATTTACTACAAATACTACATTTACATTTGCAAGTACTTAGTGTGTTTTATAATGCTTTTACATAATTTTTTTATATCTGGATTGCGTACTATCATGAATTAAAATTTTAAAAAATGGCTCCAAGCGATACTGCGACGTTAAAGTCGTCATATACCTTAATGTTGCTTTGTTCAAAAGTAAGAAATTTCACATGCGGAAAAAATCTGTACCAATCTGTACTTTTTGATGAAAATTTGTACTCTGTACCAAAAACGACGAAAAAATCTGTATCTTTCCTGTTACCTGTACGCGTGGCAACACTGGTAATAACAAAGAAAAGTTGCGAATGCCACAAATGCTACTTATTTTTTTAAATTCGTTTATTTTTACAGGCACAGTTACTTAACTCGCGAATAGGTCTGACAGACCGAGAATGAATGAGGTGACTGAATTAAATGACTATTAAAACTGAATGAAGTTAGGGAAAACATATTTTCTGGAGATTTTTCATTCAATTATATCTTTTTCTTTGAATAAATTGCAATAACGCCTAAAAATACACAATAGCAATATTTCAGTTACAATATTTCGCGCGAGTACAGGAGTGTTAATCAAATGCTATTTATTCGGAGCGAAATCCGACATTTTTAATACACTGAACAACCAAGTTACTTTGGTTTTGTAGAATGATTTTTTGAAGTTTAATGTTAAATGAAAAAAGTGATATATATGTCAAATAGAATGAATGCATACAGATTGTATCATATTTACCCGAAAGACAAATACCAAAATGCGACATGTACCCGAATGGAACATCTACCCGAATGAACATTTACCCGAATGTAACATATAAGCGTTATTTTTTCAAAGTAATAAAGAAGATATATAGCTTCACTTTTATATTAATAAGATTATTAATTTTGTACAAATGATGGACATTCAAATTCAATTATAATCATTATCCAGTCATTTGGATCACGTAGCCTATACACATAACAGTTCGGCTAAAAAGTTTATAAGGTTGACACCTAGATGGCGGCTCTTGCAAAAATCTACTTGACTATCACAAAGCATCATCTGTCAATGGATACGTGTCAAAATTTGACAGCAATCGGTCGCTTGGTCGTGAGTTACAGCATTGAGAGTGAACTTTTGTTATTGTGAAAGAAATGGAAAAATCACAAATCAATGAAAACGATGGCAAAATTGCGTGAATTGGGCTTCGGATTCCTTCCGCATCCATCGTATTCTCCAGAACTGGCCCCAGCGACTATTTTATGTTCGCAGACCTGTAGAGAATGCTCGCTGGCAAGAAATTTAAGTCCGATGATGAAGTGATTACCGAAACTGAGGCCTATTTTGAGGAAAAACCGAAAGAGTACTATAAAAATGGTATCAAGTTGCAAGATCGCTATAATCGCTGTATCGCCCTCGAAGGGAATTATGTTGAATAATAAAATTGAATTTGGCAAAAAAATTGTTTTACTGCCGAACTGTTACTGTTTTACAGCCGAACTGTTACAGTGTCGGACAAAATATTAAGACCACTGCTCAAGCAAAAAGGTAAGTGACAGAACATTGAGAAAAATAATCCAATCCAGTGCTTCAACCCATTTATAATAATTTATTTGCATTGTTCCAAAAAAATTATAACATCTGTAGTTAAAACAAGTCATTCATTCCATTATCTTTTCCACCCAGTACAGGGGGGGAAAACTCCATACACCATAATGTACCCCCACACCATAATGTTTCCTCCTACATGCTTGAATGTCTTCGTGATATACTGTGGCATTTAAGCGCAGCCTATTGGGCGATGGACCCAAGTTTTTCCTTCCATCTGCTGTGTTTCCGTGCAATTATGCGCGCGACCAATTTTTCGTTGACTGCAACTAGATTCCGAGAATTTAAACCTTACATACTTCTTGTTTACATGATAAATACTTATCAGGATCCGAAAAACACAAAATACCACCGAGAAACAATCAATTTTCTTCAAAAATCGGCCGAAACAACCGAATCGAGGAACTGGTCCAAAATTTTGTCACGCCATTTTAGTTGTTAAGTATGCTTAAAACGCATTTTGACGTAGGACTACGTCTTTAATTTCTATACTGGGGTGTAAATTCAAAGTTTCGAAAACGAAAGCGTTACGCCGGAGACCGAGATTTTGAGCGTTAATAGCTCCTAAACAACTGAACGAAATAGTATGATAAACACTTCGGTCAAAAGATAAAATGTCTACTTGTTACTTTTTGATCCAAAAACTTGTTTCAATAGCCTTAAAATTGCTTTCAAAACAGGCTTTTGAAATAACCAATCGGAATATAAACGAGCGCAGTACAAATCAAATCACAATACAAGCAATGTATTATGTATTATACAACTTTTGTGTGATTGCTTCTTTTGCTGAATATTGTGTCTCCAACTTAATGTTCTCATTTTCGAAGTCGCCTAAATATTCATTTATTCATTCATTCAGAATTGATTCAGATGCAACTAAAAACAAATGATCACTAAATCAACGATAGTCCTACGTCACCTTTGCGGTTGTATAATACATAATACATTGCTTGTATTGTGATATGATTTGAATTCCATTTCCAATAGACAAAATATCTGTTGCATCAAATCAGTCTACATAATTTTTGCGTTCGTTTATCCTTCCTCACAATACCAATTTCTCGTTTGAGAAATTGTTGAGTAAACATCGTTTGCCAGTGCGCGTAAAGCGGGAATTCCGTCTTAAGATTCATTGCACCTCTAATAAATTGCCGAAAGACGGTCTTACGTTGATCGCACTTTATTGAAAAATCACAAAGCGAATGTATTTGGTCGCAGTGTTATATGGCTAGAAAACAAAAAATAAACGCGTGTATGTGTATGTGTGTGGCGGCTGCTCCGATGTCTCAAGCGGAACCGTTTTTCGATGCTGACACTCTCTTGATCGCCTTCTCTTCCCCTCCTGATGGATCGGCTTTTCTGCGCTCCCTCACAGTTCGAAACAAACTGAATGTGTTTCAGGTCAGGTCAGGTCAGGTAATGAATCACTCGATCTCTCGCCGTCCAGCTCGTCCAGCAACAATGTTGTCCAGTCGGTGTCCTCACGAAAAATGAATGCGTTTCACCACCAGAATACCGCTTGAGTATTATTTTTGTCCGTGATTAAATCAAGAGGTATGGTTTACGATGACAATTTGGAAGGCAAACTACAGGCGAACGAACTCTCTAAGTTTGAAACTTTCAGCGACTGAGCAATAATCGATTGAAAATTATATGATTTTCGAGATGCGAAACATTTTCCGTTGAATACGAAAATATCCTACTGATGGGGAAGAATAATCTTCGGAAGCTTTCCTGTTAATTACACTTGATTGAAAAATCACAAAACCAAATGTATTTGGTCGCAGTGTTATATGGATAGAAAACATTAAAATAAACTTTTCCGCTTGAATGTATTATTCAATTCCAATGGGAACTGACAGATTATTTTTCAGCAACGATGACATCTTTCCGGAATCTTCTCGATGCTGGATGGCAACCAAACGAGTTCCGCACGTGTATGTGTGTGTGGTGGCTGCTCCGATGTCTCAAGCGGAACCGTTTTTCGATGCTTATATTCTCTTGGTCACCTTCTCAGTGGCATCACTCTTCAGGCTCTTGGTGACACCGTTCATCAGCACTTTCATGATGAACGAAATTAGCTTCACCACAACAGCGACAACATGCTTCAATCGCTGTTCAATTATAACTGAGTGGATTTCCGAGCGGCGCTCGCTTATATTCCGATTGGTGATTTCCATAGCCTGTTTTGAAAGCAATTTAAAGGCTATTGAAAAAGTTTTTGGATCAAAAAGCAACAAGTATATAACGCGTAGACATTTTATCTTCCGAATGAAGTGTTTAGGAGCTATTAACGCTCAAAATCTCGCTCTCCGTCGCTTTCGTTTTCAAAACTTTGAATTTAACACCCCGGTATATGTCTATTATCAAGTATACAAGTTATGTATTCATCGTATAGTCCAATCCTTGCACTGTCTGACTAGCATTTGTTTCAATTACTGCAGAACTCTCCTGCTGGAAAAAGCACTGACCGACATTGGCTGTCGAAAACACTTGAAGCTTTTCGCCGACAACCCAAGCGAAACTATAACTATTATCTATAACGGATAATAATGCTATTGGCCAGCATTGGCATATTGGCATACTTGAATAAAGTTTATTTTCAATGAAGAAAGAGTTTATTTAAAAAAATGGACCCAATGTTTTATGATTATGTGAAATTCTTACATATGTATACATACCTTAAAAATGGTTGAAAACACATGTTTCTTTATCTGCAACCCGCCTCCGGGAAGATGGTTTGAAACCTTGCTAAATACACTGCTGGCCGAGTTGATATGTAATTGTCAGTAGGGTGCTGATTCTTATTAGGTGGGCGGTTATACGCAACAAGATGCCAGATGCGAACACATTTGACTTGCTGTGAAGACACCTTTTTTGTTGAGACATTCAAAAACATGTGAAGACATTTCCAGAGTTTTTGAAATTGTACGAACAATTAAAAGGCTTTCTTTGGCATGTCGGTTTTCTGAAAACGCCAATACCACTGACAAGTTCCCATCACGTAGTTCTCAATCACGTAGTTTGTTCTATTTTTGCCATAGATGGCGGCTGCTATTTTTGTTCACACAGAAGCCATACATCATTTGATGAATTAAGTGCGCTACACATACAACGTCCCGACACCGTGAAGGCAACGTAAAAGAATGAAATCTCGCGTAACTTTTGAAAAGGTCCAATGTAACATTTTCGTCAACTCGAGAGAAACGAAGTTGAAGACCCGAACATTATTTCGCGAATTGTCTTAAAAGCTATCGATCTTTTTCGCTGCTTTCACCACTAGCTGTCAAGAATAACTCTGTAAAACCAATCGTAACTGTTGTTCCTTGATTTGAGATTGAAGTTGAAGTCTCGAAGCGAAAAATGTTACATTGGACGTTTTAACTGCCCGTGTTTGCACATTGGACATATTACGTTGCACGATAAGAATTTGAAACTAACTAATAAACAACAATCCAAAGCATTTCGCATTTCTTTCTAAAGACAGATTATTATTGTTATCACTCGTTTAATTGCACTGAAATCGATAACAACACCTGTAAGAAACAAATACTCAAAACGACCGAAGTACGACTTCGTCTTGTTTTGACTGCTTTGTTACTTCGGACGTTTCGGGCGTCGGAGGAAAGTGGCGTCCGAAGTACCGGGTGCTTGAAATCCGAATCTGTACATTGAATATTTTTTATATCTGCAATAAAATGATGAAGAAGATAGATACGTGAACGATTGTTTTTGTAATGCATTCAATGATTGAAAACTAATAACGTGCATCCATTAACTCGATTTGTTTACATTTGTTACATAGGACCTTTTCAAAAGTTACGCGAGAAATGTCAAACATTCTCCCATGGAAATCGTATGGTAGCATTCACATACACCATCACCGGCAACTTTGACGTCGGCAAAATAAGTCCAAGAGAATAGTCGACGGGACGGTGACAGTGACGCTATATGTGTAGCGCACTTTATGCTTTCGCGGGTTCAGCTATGGGAAACATGTTATCAAGGATTTAACTTGTTTGAGACAGACTCGGACAGAGAAAAGAGATCTATCCATCTATGCCAGGCAACCAACCAACCAATATTTTTTGTCGTAACTATCAGTTTACTTTTTATTTTTCATTCTATGTTCCATAATAAATGTGGTCCGTAGGGATCTCGGCCAAGTATGCGAAAGAAGCGTCGGGGGCTGGTTTTCTTCGATTTTTCATTATACACATGTCGGATGACAAACGGTCGATTCAAATATATCCGCCTATTTTTTATTGCTTGTCTTCAGCAGACAAACAAGAAAAGGTGACCGAAATTAAGCGGTCTTGGATTTACCTTTTTTACCTCCACATCGCGATTCACCTTAGATCCAGCTGATCCGCCCTAAAACCCGCTTCGTTGATAGCAGACACATCCTTGCAAGTTTCTATCGCCACTTAGGGAATGATTCTAGTAACTTCTCGCATTTCCGTTCATGTTTGATGAATAAAACTTTATGCTTCGAACTTTTGAACGCAATTACAGATGCTAATTTGTTAGTGTTAGCGTTTCAGAAATGGATACCCCATCAGTAAGAATTGAACAGGTTTCATCATATTTCGCTAAGTATAGAAAGTGCAGAACTTTCTCTAGTTAATGTTGTTTTGAAATGTGGAAGAGGCAGTTGTGTTCACGTTCAGGTCTCGTGTCGTGTTGTGATATCTCAGGTAGTCGTTCTTTGCTCGAGTTTACTGTAACAAGGGATTGTTATACGGAGATATACCAAGGAAATCCCGCTATTTGATTTTGTGCTTTTTGCGATACAATTAACTGAAAGTAAGACGACACATTGCTAGGT
The DNA here is from genome assembly GCF_029784135.1 of Toxorhynchites rutilus septentrionalis. Taxonomy (NCBI): domain Eukaryota; kingdom Metazoa; phylum Arthropoda; class Insecta; order Diptera; family Culicidae; genus Toxorhynchites; species Toxorhynchites rutilus. The sequence goes on along the minus strand of NC_073744.1, from coordinate 74,721,621 downwards.
AATTCAAAATTATAGATTAATTTCCAATTGTTGGAATATAGCAGGTATGTAAATACGGAACCGTTATATTCAATTTCTTCCGACTTGCACTGTGGTCACACGTATTCTAGAGTTGCCGCTCAAAATACTTTATATACATGTTATTGACATAGAAATCTCAACTAAGTACTGATTAAAATCACGCAATGACTTCGTTCAGACGGCGATGTTCCTCTAGGAACGTTAGTACCATTGAAGGAGGATCAATAATTTTTGATTTACAAAACACATGTTCACTAAAATAAAATAAAATACTATATTTTGTTGATGATCAGTATTTGATGAAGCATTATCATGAACAATATCATTATGCGTTGGCCCTACAAAAGCCTTAATACGAATAGATCATTTGTTGTCGCGAATGAAAACGTCTTAGAACGCTGAAAAAATACTCTTTGAAAATTGATTTGAGGCAAAAATTCGTTGTGAACTGTAAATGTAATTGAATAAAAATAAGGTGGTTTTTCTGCGAGACAACGTCTTGCTTGAGAACATCCACAAGCAGTGTTCTGTAGTTCTAAGAGATATGTCCAGCCCTCGACTTTTTTACTTCAACTAGGGTAAATGATCTTGGTTTGTCCAATTTGGGGTGTTTATACGCAACTAGTAAATGCAAATCGATTTTTCTTCATGAAAATCACACATAATCGATACGAGTTTGGGTTTGTTGAAAAGCCCCAAGTCTCTAGTTGCTAATACTACCAAAAGGTGTTGAAATAATTCAAATTTTTACGTTTTTTAACGATTTTCCTTAAAGAAGAATTATGATCATGGTTTGACCACCTCTGATCATGGTTTGCCCAAAAAAAATGATCATGGTTTGTCCGGTATTAGAAATCTCCATTTTTGAATGAAAACATTCGAATTCACAATTAGATGTTGCATTTATCATTGCTTGAGTTTACTGTCATCATATTGATTCATTCATAATTTAGGCTTTCTTCAGAATATTGCCTTTTCTTGGGCATTTTAGAAGTGTTCACCTCACACAATCAACACAGAAAAACCATACTTCTGCTATGCGCGAAGCACACCATAAACAAACATAAACAAACTGCAGCGCGCCAAGCGGTTGCCATAGAAATCATGTGGACAAAACAACATTATTGAATTGGACAACTCATGAACAGAATTGAGTTCATCAAAATGCGTTAATTTGATGGTTTAGCTATGTAAATCCGATACAAATGGTGAGCAAGCATGATGTTTACAATATTTATAAGTGTTGTAATCCAGAAAAGGTCTGAATACGTGCCAAATAATCATCTGGTGATCGATTAAAAGTTAGCTCGAATGAGGGGCGCATTGACACAAATAGAAGGTGTATTTTATAATCCTTTAAAACATGTGATTTCGTAAAAATATACTATCAAACTACTATAAATCATGTAAAAGGCAATTTCATTTATATGTATCGAAACATTCGAAGGCCTTATTTGACACAGGAGCGCTGAATTAGAGCATTTAAAAAGTGGGCAAACCATGATCACGTTTTCGACTGGACAAACCAAGATCATTTACCCTATTGTCAATATATGGAAACACTTAAACATATCTTATGTTGTACTTATCGCATCGGGCCTTACTATACGCCTATTTAAAGACGACAATCTGTGCTACAAGTGTCGTTTTGACAGTGTTGTGATTGTCTTTTTCAGTCCAAGTTATAGCGCGTCAAAGGTGGAGTCCATCAAGCAAGAAATTCGCCATATTTTACGTTTTTACTACCTGCGAGCTAAAACTGCAACGAAAGCGGCCGAAAAAAATTCGTGTAGTTTATGGACCCGATACTGTAATGATTCGCACAGCACAGCGTTGGTTTGATCGATTTCGTTCTGGTGTAGTGGCTGTCGAAGATACACCCCGTACTGGTAGGCCAATCGTCGTGGAAACCGATAAAATCGTTGAAATCATCCAAGTAGACCGGCATGTGAGCACTCGTTCGATTGGCCAGGAGCTGGGTATAGACCATAAAACCGTTTGGAACCATTTGCAGAAGATTGGATTCCAAAAAAAGCTGGATGTATGGGTGCCACACGAATCTTTTAGACCGAATCAACCCCTGCGATGCACTGCTGAAGCGGAACGAACTCGACCCATTTTTGAAGAAGATGGTGACTGGTGATGAAAAGTGGATCACGTAGAACAACCTAAAGCGAAAAAAGTCGTGGTCGAAGCGCGGTGAGCCGGCCCAAACCATCGCGAGGCCCGGATTGACGGCAAGGAAGGTTTTGCTGTGTGTTTGGTGAGATTGGAAGGGAATCATCCACTAAGAGCTGCTCAACTATGGCCAGACCCTCAACTCGGTTCTCTACTGTGAGCAGCTTGACCGTTTGAAGCAGGCGATTGACCAGAAGCGGCCAAAAATGATCAATAGGAATGGTGTTGTTTTCTACCAGGACAACGCTCGGCCTTACACATCTTTGATGGCTCCCGCCAGAAGCTACGGGAGCTCGGATGGGATGTCGTATTGCACCCACCGTATCCACCGTCCGGACCTGACTCCAAGTGATTATCATCTCTTCCGGTCCATGCAAAACGCTCTTGGTAATACTAAGTTTGCCTAAAAAGAGGCTTGCGAAAACTGGCTGTCTGAGTTTTTTGCAAATAAGGAGGGGGGGTATTATGAGGGGGGGGGGGGGGGGTGTAGTTGGATAATGAAGTTGCCTTCTAAATGGCAACAAGCTTGCGAACAAAACGGCGCATATTTGACTTAAATTGGATAATTTAAAGTATGTTAAATAAAGCGTCAAATTTCTATCAGAAATACGACATTTCTCTTTCCCCAACCCAATATATGCATCGAGCTTCGATGCAACATGATTCTCTGTGCGACTTGAAAAAGGACATAGTAACTACATTCCCATATAGATAATCACACCTCGAACAGCTAGATGTGTTGACGTTGAGAGTTTTTTTGGGAATGTTGTTGCTGTGTCCATTGTTCGCCCCGCTCAGTAAAAGCGTTCTGTACAATGAAGGTAGCATTGATAAAATAGAATAAGTTGCATCGAGAGTAATAGATGTATATCGTCCGTTCTCTGGTTTATATTTAAAGTAGCCATTACAATTCGACAGTCAGCCAGCAAACAACCAGTTGCCGGCGGCTTAGGTTTATATTTATGTAGATCTTACCTATTTAGACTTGTGTTTAGAATTGATAAATGGTGTCCTTCATCATCAGCATAGAGTGAGGACTATGTATTTGTCACTCTAAGAAAAATTAAAAGTTTTCAAAAGCATGTTACTCAAAATCGTTATTGCGACATCTGTTGTGTTATATACCATTAGACAGGAAATTTATCCAATTTTTATCTTGAGACCCGAAAAAAATATAGTAAAAAAGTTAAACAATTTGACGATTAAATATGGATATGTTTTTTCGATTGCACTAACCACTCGCTTTCCTCCCCAACGCAACGAGCAATTTTTTGCCTTTAATTCGGCGTTAGCTCACAATGTGAATATTATGTTCCCCATATATGTCTTCCTTGGAAGCCGGCTTCACTTCCTCGTATGCACTGGCCTATTCTCCTTCCCCTTTGCTATGCATAATCAGAACCTAGCACCCAATGAGACAAGGAAGTGAGTTCACTACAATAGCTACACGAACTTCCCAAGAAAGCACTCATGGGAATACTCAATATACAGCACCTGGCTATAAAGTTATCCCAACCCCCTACAAATAATGTTCCGAACAACTTGGCAACGAAGGAGAAAATTATATTTTTATCCATAATACAATTCTGTAGTCATAGATTTATTTGACTTGGTTTATATTTAAGTAGATCTTACCTATTTAGACTTGTGTTTAGAAATGATAAATGAGAGATTAGTATTCATTCGCCATGCCAATTAGATGAATCATTTGCTCAAACTAGAAATGAATTGACGAGCGTGAAGATCAAGAATAATCATGTAGATGGTGAATGCCGAAGTAGTTCTACTCGAAGCGAAGTGACTAAGAGAAGAGTCGATTATCATGTTTCGCCATGTTCTCGAAAATGTTGGACCCTGGCATAAAGTAATGGCTGTCAATCGAATTCTCACAATTAAAACTACTTAAGGTCTGTCCACATAACACGTGGACGGAATAAAGGTACGATTTCAGGCTAGAAATATTATGGCGCGGGAAAAACATTATGGATATAGGACCGTCTGTGAAACCGTGCGCGAGTAGGGTAAATGATCTTGGTTTGTCCGATTTAGGGTGTTTTCACGCAACTAGTAAATGCAAGTCAATTTTTCTGCATGAAAATTACATATAATCAAGACGAGTTTTGGTTTCTTGAAAAACTCCAATCACTAGTTGCTAATACTACCACAAGGCGTTAAAATTAATCAATTTTTAATGTTTTTAACGAAAATGATCATGTCAGCGAAATGCGTTAATTACATGGCTTAGCTATGTAAATCTGATACAAATCGTGTGCAAGCATGATGTGTACAATACTTGTAAGTGTTATAATCCAGAAAAGGTCTGAATACGTGTGAAATAATCATCTGGTGATCGATTAAAAGTTAGCTCGGATGAGGGGCGCATTGACACCAATAGAAGGTGGATTTTACAATCCTTTAAAACATGTGAATCCGTAAAAGTATACTATAAAGCTACTGTAAATCATGGAAAAGACAATTTTATTTATAAATTTTGAAACATTCGAATACCTGATTTGACACAGGTGCACTAGTGGACAAACCATGATCATATTTTCGACAGGACAAACCAAAATCATTTACCTTATACGAGTTATGATTTTACGCGCAACCAAAATACCAATAATTGTGGAAATTTCTTCACATCGTGGTGCAATAGTTTTGAATTGCAATGTATGATTTATTTCAAAACAAAAATTAACCGGGCAAACGTATCGTCCGACGCTTACTAAACCTCGATCGGACCTTGCTAAAGGATCGTATCCCATGTTTCAAACTAACCGGGTAATCAGTGGAACACAGGTTCCTATGCGAGAGACCGCCGCTTCCGACAGCGGGTCGGCGGTCGACTCGGATTCGTTATCCTTGTTAAATGCGGACTTCGCCCCCATTACATTGACTTCAGAATAAATTTCAAAAAACGAAAAAGAAAAGAAAAACGATTCATAATACTAATTAGGTTTTTTTCTGTAAGACATGTATACCCATGACCACGCCACAATATTTATTGCGTACTACACTTTTCTGAGCGGTTGTTTCTGTTACATTTGTTTTCTGGGGCGATTTATTCCGGTCACGCATTCCAACATGCTTTGGTGGCGTCTAAATCCTGCCGATGATGGCGTCTCAATTCTGATCGATTATACAGTGCATAATTCTTTAAAATCAATGAAAATAAATCGATCGTTCTCAGCTCATGTGCGAAACTCTCAGAATACAAATTCAAAAAAGAAAATCCAACGATATGAAGAAATATAGAATTTCCACTGCGAAACTATCAATCAGCCTGTTAAAGGGTGTGTCACATCAAATTGCATCACGGAAAAAACGCTGTAGAAATTCGCCCAGTAGACCGATCCTTTTGAAAATTTTAGACAGTAAAATAAAAACTATTAAACAACTTTTGGCATTTTCTTTTTATTCATACTTCGAGCCCAAGCCCGTATGCTCGCACCTTCCTCTTTACCCCGTCCATAAGGTTCTGTACAACGTCAGGTTGTAGTTTTTTTTGAACAGAAATCCATTTTCTCTTGAAGTCCGCCTCCGATTTGACAACTTTTGGGTTCTTCCGGAGGGCCTGCTTCATAATCGCCCAATATTTCTCTATTGGGCGAAACTCCGATGCGTTGGGCGGGTTCATTTCCTTTGGCACGAAGGTGACCCCGTTGGCTTCGTACTACTCCAACACGTCCTTTGAATAGTGGCACGAAGCGAGATCCGGCCAGAAGATGGTCGGGCCCTCGTGCTGCTTCAATAGTGGTAGTAAGCGCTTCTGTAGGCACTCCTTAAGGTAAACCTGCCCGTTTACCGTGCCGATCATCACGAAGGGGGCGCTTCGCTTTCCACAAGAGCAGATCGCTTGCCACACCATGTACTTTTTGGCAAACTTGGATAGTTTCTGCTTGCGAATCTCCTCCGGAACGCTGAATTTGTCCTCTGCGGAGAAGAACAACAGGTCCGGCAGCTGACGAAAGTCCGCTTTGACGTAGGTTTCGTCGTCCATTACCAGGCAATGCGGCTTCGTCAGCATTTAGGTGTACAGCTTCCGGGCTCGCGTCTTCCCCACCATGTTTTGCCTTTCGTCGCGGTTAGGAGCCTTCTGAACCTTGTATGTACGCAGGCCCTCCCGCTGCTTGGTCCGCTGGACGAATGAACTTGACAAATTCATCTTATTGGCGACATCTCGGACCGAACTTCTCGGATCACGTCTAAACTGCTTAACTACGCGCTTGTGATCTTTTTCACTGACGGAGCATCCATTTTTGCCGTTCTTCACCTTCCGGTCGATGGTTAGGTTCTCGAAGTATCGTTTTAGTACTCTGCTGACCGTGGATTGGACGATTCCCAGCATCTTACCGATGTCCCGAACACCGGATTCTCGAAATGAGTGCACAGGATTAATTCACGACGCTCTTTTTCGTTCGACGACATTTTTCCAAATTTACAAAAAAAATACAGTGAAGCATGGTCAACGTGATCTATACACTCTTATCTGATTATAAGCGAAAGCTGAAGATATAATTCCTAAAAATAAAATTTCTACAGCGTTTTTTCCGTGATGCAATTTGATGTGACACACCCTTTATTCATAAATTCAGATAAATTTCCTGGAAATGCAGAATAGATTTTTATATCGTTTATCACAGATATATATTTCTTTTTTTCAAAATATTCATTAGTGTCCAGGTGAATATAATCAATATCACCTCCCCTCCCCCCTTCTCCCTGAACAAACGTGGACGTTTTCGTAATCCCTATCCCTACTAAATTTTCGTAATCCCTATCCCTACTAAAGATACCACGTGGTATGTGGACGGTCTCTTACGGACTTTTTAATCTGATAGAGAATAATTCACTTTCCTTCGCGGTAGATGTCGACACTGTAGATTCGTGAATTGCCCGCCTTCTCCGGCAGTGATTTGAATCCTTACTACTTCGTTAAAGTTTTTCTGGCTTATTTCGTGTTATACCACTAGTGGAGCTAGCGATTTCTTGAACTCGACTAAAAACTAATCCATGTTTCCGCTGTTAATTGAATTCAGTATTATTCATGATAATACTTTTCTAGAATATTGTTAACACGTTGAACCTCGCGCAGGTCTCTGGGAACTGATACTAAATTTTTCGTCTGATTTGTGTCGGTCTCATTAAACATGGAAACGACAGTAACAAAGTGTAACAGTTGCCACGGCTGTTTTCATCATGTCATATTTTCGGATAATTTATTTACTTGTTTATTATTGGTGTGCATGTATATTGAGTGTTGTTTATTTATTTCTAAATTAATTTATTTACAATATTTTTGGGTATTTATAATTATTTAATTATTTATATATATAGTTATTTATTTATTTATTCATTTATTTATTTATTTATTGGTTGGGATCATTAGGAATCATTAATAAGGTCACATTTAAATTCGAATACTCACACTGAAACATTCACAGTGTACCTCCACTAAGTCACAACTGAAAGTAATCTAAAAGATACTCCAGAAACTATACTTAAGAGCTTAGATTTCCCATCCCGCCTCCCTGGAACAGGGTGAAAGCTCAATCGTCAAAGTAGTTCGTCCAATGAGTGTCTGTTCGCGCATCGCTCAATTAATTTAAAAGAGCTAATAAAACGACAGGTAAATTTGTGCAATTAACGGACTATAATATATGCTGATGATATTCCGTTGCCTTATATTATAATTCCTTTTTTGGAACCTAACCACCCGGCGGAGAATCCGCCGCAAAGAAGCAAAAGGAAATTTTTGTCCTCACCGCACTCCCCAGGTACCCTGTTATTGTCCATGTGCACATGTGATGTCCCCTTAGTTTAAGAAAAGATTCATGTACAAATAAATGTAAATCTAAATTCAGTAGTCCACCCAGAAAGTTCGTCGTCATTGTTAAGTTATGATTTGTTTATTTGTTCTGGCATCAACAGACTACAGTGGTCCAAATGATACAATTATCTAACTCTAATTAATTTTAAAAACCGTTGTTTCAATGTAACACGCGAAATGTTAAAATCAAACGCCGAAGAAACTGTGTTGAATGCACGCTGAAGGCTTGCTATTGCTGTGTACATGCCATAATTCGTTCGCCGAAATATGGTCCGCAGAAAAGGAACTTTCGCAACCGTCGAGGTGGTACGTTGAGATTTAGGTGGCTTAAAATTTCTGGAGAATCGACGCGACCAGTGAGTGTATCCGCTACAAACAAAGACTTAGCTAGCTTTCTTCTGCAGTGCAGTGAATCCAGATGGATCAACAAGCATCGGGTTTCGTAACTAGGAAGCTGATGAGGATTGCGCCACGGAAGCAGGCGAAGTGCGTACCGAATGAATCTTCTCTGAACGGACTCGATTCTCGTAATGCCAGTTTGATAGTGCGGATTCCAAAGTAAAAGTCATATGTGAGCCTGTAATCGTTCAATTTATTATTCATGAAAGTTTCACGTTATCCGTGTGTCGAGTAAATGTTCCTAGTATTCTTAGGTGAGCCTTTTGTTTCCCAGATAGCCGTGCCAGTCTGGTGTAGTGTTGTTGAACATTGCCTGTGATGAGAAAACCCTGTAGAGGTTTTCCATCGATCTTAGGGTGATTCTCAGGTGTTTGGTAATTTTTTTGGAGCTTCCTGCGGGTGTCTTCTGTCAGCCTTCGCTGACAGAAATTGATACAGCTCGACCGTTCTCCGATCCTTATAAAAGGACATAATTTAGGCCTGCGTGTCAGGCCTCTAGCTGGGCAATCGAACACGGCGATTGGTCCTCGAAAGAGGTGGCGCTTAAGCCAATCGCTTAAGACAGGACAGGAAAGCTAACTTCCTAGCCTTCTTCGGGCCAGCTCGGGTCCGGGTTGTCTTTGGAAACCCGGTCCGCAGGGACTGACATGAGTCAGACGGAAAGTTTATTGACGGTCAGAGCTCAACGTGTTAACGACAGAATGGAGTGATGTTCGTTCAATTATTTCTGCAGTAAATCGACTGTAATAGATTTGTACTATCATGGGAGTTTATTTTATTGAACCGTTTATTTGTTCTGAATCCCTAAAGTGCGTGGCATTTGCATTGAGTTGTTTGTGAAGAAAATTATATAGGGTTGGGGAAAGAAGAAGGCAACTCCATTAAAACCCCCCCTCCTTATTTGCAAAAAACTCAGACAGCCAGTTTTCGCAAGCCTCTTTTGAGGCCAACTTAGTATCACCAAGAGCGTTTTGCATGGACCGGAAGAGATGATAATCACTTGGAGCCAGGTCCGGACTATACGGTGGGTGCAATAGGACATCCCATCCGAGCTCCCGTAGCTTCTGGCGGGTCATCAAAGATGTTGCCGAGCGTTGTCCTGGTGGAAAACAACACCATTCGTATTGATCATTTCTGGCCACTTCTGGTCAATCGCCTGCTTCAAACGGTCAAGCTGCTCACAGTAGAGAACCGAGTTGAGGGTCTGGCCATAGTTGAGCAGCTCATAGTGGATGATTCCCTTTCAATCCCACCAAACACACAGCAAAACCTTCCTGGCCGTCAATCCGGGCTTGGCGATGGTTTGGGCCGGCTCACCGCGCTTCGATCACGACTTTTTTCACTTTAGGTTGTCGTACGTGATCCACTTTTCATCACCAGAAGATGGTGATCTTCTTCAAAAATGGGTCGAGTTTGTTCTGTTTCAGCAGTGCATCGCAGGCGTTGATTCGGTCTAAAAGTTTTTTTTGCGTCAACTCGTGTGGCACCCATACATCCAGCTTTTTTTGGAGTCCAATCTTCTACAAATGGTTCCAAACGGATTTATGGTCTATACCCAGTTCCGGGCCAATCGAGCGAGTGCTCACATGCCGGTCGACTTGGATGATTTCAACGATTTTATCGGCTTCCACGACGATTGGCCTATACGGGGGGTACGGGGTGAATCTTCGACAGCCACTACACCAGAACGAAATCGATCAAACCAACGCTGTGCTGTGCGAATCGTTACAGTATCGTGTCCATAAACTACACGATTTTTTTCAGCGGCCTTCGTTGCAGTTTTACCTCGCAGGTGGTAGAAACGTAAAATATGGCGAATTTCTTGCTTGTTGGACTCCATCTTTGACGCGCTATAAATTGAGACTGAAAAGGACAATCACAACACTGTCAAAACGACACTTTTAGCACAGATTGTCGTCTTTAAATAGCCGTATAGTATGACCCGATGCGATAAGTACAACACACGATATGTTTATGTGTTGCCATATATTGCCAGTATACGGAATTTCTTTTTCCCCAACCCAATATGTTTATATGTAATTTTAAACTAGAATTCATGCTGTTTAACGAACAAGCAAAGCACTTTTTTACCATTTCATATAAAGGGAAACAATAGTTTGCTAATTTACATAATTGGTAGTTATGGTTACGTAGTTTAATTCAGCTTTCATTCTACCATTAGCAGAAAAGATGTAACAGAACAAACTCAGCAAAAAAAAAAAATTACATTTTTTAGACAGACGGACAGAAAATTGCAGGGGACTAAAATGCAGAAAATGAAGGCCAAATTTTAACTTTTATTGCACTGTCATTAGCATATCACCACCGCTAGCAGTCAATGCTCTATTTCGCTGTATCTAATAAATTAACTAATTTACGCTAGAGAATTGTGTCCGGGAGTGATCCCGGTCCATCAGCATTTAGCAATTTGGGAGAGCCCTGAGGAGAAAAAAAAGAAATTTAAATTGTAAATCAAAAATACGCCAACACTTTTCGGCGCCAGCGAAGGGTTTCCGGTGGGAGTTGAAAGATTGAGTTGTCTCATATTTAATTCATGCGTTCCACTAGAAATTGTATATTAATCTTTTATCTCCCCTTCCCCCAGCTCATGTGGAATCGGCACGGGACCAAGTGGGTGACAAATGGGTAGATTGGAAACGGAATTTTATAATTAATGACTGATTCTTATGGCCCCTTTTGGAGCGATGGCAGGGTCAGCGAAAAATTAAACCTGGAAGGGTGCGCATGAATAATTACACCCGCGAAGGAGAATGGAGTATGGTGATATTTTTGGGCTTTTGTTTTCACCGGAAGAGAATCAACAGAAAGGACCAATAAATGTGCTAATTATTGTGGGATCACTGGAATTGTGGTTCCTGATTAAATTTAAACAAGTTGTTTGCTTTCGAATCAGGAACGGTTCACTGGGCGTTATAATTGATAAAAAAATTGATGACATAAGGTGGATAACGGTGAGGGTGTTTATTGTCGGTCGGTAAATTGTGTGTTGAATCACTTTCGATTGTGAGAGAATATCGCCTTCCAATTTTGCGATATTAAGTTACATTGTAGACATTGTGTCCGCACACAGGCAATTACAACTGTTTTATCCATTTAGCAGGTGCTAGAACCTTACGCACTAGAACTCTACAGCTTAATTTATAATTTCAAAGCTATTGTATCGGCCTATATTTTCCCTAATAACTAAATAAATAAAATCAAACTTTCTATGTTATAGTAAAATCATTTTTTCTTCAATCCACTGACACTGAGCAAATCAGAATACGGAGGAGACTCGGTTGAAACAAAACCCGACGAATGTCGTTTCTGATTTTTGGTACGCTTTCCATGTGAGATTTTCTTGTAGTTAGTGTAGCCTTCGTCCTCCTTGCTTGAATGGTGATCATCTTTCTGCAGAAATTGGTACTGTGGCAGATTTTCCTTCGTGGAAGATCCGGCTGAGAGTACGATGACCTTTTTGGAGAAGGGAAGATACATCAAGTAGTTAACACCGACGCTGTTCATTATACTCACCGTTGGTGTACTGGTAGTGGAGTAATCCCGGATGTAGTTTTGCAGTACACTCAGAAAAAACAAAAATCCAATCAATGTCAGAACTGCAACGGAAGCTCCTTTGAAGCGGACGTTTCCGAACTTTCCGTAAGGTAGCCGGTACGGGAATACTGGTGGCCTTGGTGGTACCGGCGGTGGTGGAATTGGAGGAGGTGGTCCAGTAAGAAATCCTGCAGCACTTTCTCCATGCCAAAAATCGCCCCCATCCTCATACGCATCAGGACCAGAACCTGGTCCATACACCGGATATCTCACGAATGGCTCATGGTGAACCCGTTGGCTGAGGGTGGCCATTGTAGATGGTGGTGTGACCGTTGTTGTGCTTCCCATAGTGGCGAACCGCTGCAGAAGATGCTCCGCCATCATAGATGCACAGCGCAGAAATGTGTTGCAGACACCGGAAGATGGTGATGTTTCAAGTGCAACGTCGTTGCTCCAACTAACCGCCAAAATCAGCGAGCAGAAACATTTTACTTTTCAGCGCAACAGCTGGAACCTCCGACATGTCAAGGTTCAGCGCACCTTCGTTTATTAAAACTCTTTTTGGAGGGGTGATTCCCGTGAAGTGATTTGTGCGGGAAATGCACCAGTAATGTCGTTGTCACATTAGAGTCACAAAAGGGCCGGGGAAACATGTTTTGAGACGTTTAACCATGCATCTTCAGCATGAAAGCGCAGTGGGCGTGTAATTGATAAAATATTCTTTAATCGGCTGAAAAGTAGCGACAAAAGAGATAACGTTAATGCAGGGTTTATAATCGCGCTTTGTCCGTTGTATTTTGTGTTCAATTTGGATAGAAAGTTATTTATAATCTTATTTTTCAAGTACAATTTACGGAAGTAATTTGATTACAATGCAGTCACGATGATTTTTTTTTATTTATCTGTTGTACAATGATCCTATCGCAGAGGCAGTAAATAATTCTATCTGAAGGTTGAAAATCGAAAAACTACGTTGTTTAACGAATCATTGATTCAAATAATTATAATAGGTTGGGGAAAAAGTAATCCGTTGTTTTCTCGGTAGCAGACTTTAGTGATCAATATCTCGCGTAATATCGATCATACAATTTAGGCTCGTTGTAAAGGTGGCATTTTACACTGAAAAAAATCATTTTGCTGTTTTTTGTTTGTTCCATTATGTTGAGAATTACAGGGTGTTAACAATAAAAGTCAACAAAGAGAAAATACGTTACATTTTACACTTTCACTTTTATAAAGGCGAAAATGCAAACTAGGCCGCTGAAATTGTGAATGGCGTTGATGGTGCCGATAATGTAACAGTAAAATACGTGCGATTTATTTCTTTTGTCAGACTTATCTCATTTCTTAACTAGACGAACCTAGCCAGAATATTCACCTGCCCCCGGGCTTCTGAATGCCAAATGAGGACTAGGCTCTGCGGAATGCACGTATCTGCATGCTTGTGCTTTTTAGTCCTGACCGAGGATTTGTCGGACAACCGCGCAAGTGCTAAGGATAACTGACTTTTGGATGCCGGCCAATTCCTTCTCCATGTTCAACACCTTCAGTGCTTACAAGTGTCTTCGGGACAATTGAAGTTCCACGGAGAATGACTGGTACAATTCGTGGGATCTCTCTTAGTTCCCACAGTTCCTAGAGTTCCACGACCAATGGGCGGTAGTTACAAATTTTGCGAACGAGGTTTTTTTTATATATTTTTTTAAAAAATATTTTTATTTTTTTTTTAATTTTTAAGTGCAATATACTAAATTCAGATCTCTATAGTCAACAAATGGACCGTTTGAGTCTAGCGAGTCTAGCGAAACGTTCAGAATTTGCCAAAAGAGGAGGTGTTGTATTCCATCAGGATAACGCAAGGCCACACAACTCCGGGAGCTTGATTGAGAAGTCCTAAAGCATCCACCCTATAGTCCGGACCTGGTACCAAGTGACTACCACCTTTTCCTCGCATTATAAAACTTCCTGAGTGATTAGAAATTGGGATCAAGAGAAGATTATAAAAATCTATTGCTAGAGTTTTTCGCCAATGACCAAAAGACCAAGACATCTATGATAATTCAAACAATAGGAATATTCTCACACCGAAAAAATGCGACATTTGTAACGATAGAATAGGAATCATTTTACGCCGAAAATTGCTACTGTACATATATATTTTTGTTGTATATATACAACAAAAATATCGTTAGATAAAAATGTACACGAATAGATTCGGCTCTGTTACAGCTGAATTGATAAATGAGCCAAATAAAATAAACAGATGGGATGAAAAAAATCTATGAGAGAGGCATGTTAAAGCAACCTTTAGAATGGCAACATATTTTACAACAAAACGGTGCATATTTGACCCATATTGGACAATCCGAAGCATATTAAAAAAGATTTTATGTTTCACCCAAAAATAATTACTTTTTCCCCAACCTAATATTAACCCATAACCGTTTAACGGGTAGTGGAAACTAGGCAACGAATCGACTCCAACTTCAGAGGACATAATCCTTACATGAGGAATAACATATATTTATATTTGAAAAAAATTGAACTATTGAAACAGTTGAAAAATTTGCGGCAATATAGTTGCCACGGCCCGTTAACCCCAAAACACTTCTCTTTATTGCACCTTTAGTTATGCAAAAATCAAAACAATATTTCTAGTGCAGTGATACCGATTATTTCAACGATTTACAATATTTCTAGTGCGGCAAAAAAACCTTTTTTATATAGAGTTTCAAAGGAAAAAAAAAATGAATTTTTCATCAAATACATCATTTATTGAAAAAAAATACATGGCCTTACACAGTATATCCTAAATAGTACGTTTACAGTGAAATACTTTTCAACTTGTTGCATTTTCGACGAATTTAAAAAGAATTTTCTGTCGGCGCTCTTAAAACGTAAAGTCATAAAAATGACTTTCAAATTAATATCGTACATTTTCAGCAGCCCAAATAATATTGGAGTATTGCCAGATACCTTTGAAAGATTTTGCCTAAGTAAAATATTGAAATAATAATTCAAATGCAGCGAAACGAATATTTTTTGTTGGTGGCAATATAGTTGCCAGTACCCGTTGAAGGGTTAAATGACAAATTTACGGATTTGTTTAGATGTTTAGATGTGCTCCCGTGGCCGAATGGTTGACGTCATACCTAACATGTCGGGGGTTCGGGTTCAATTCCCGTTCTGGTCGGGGGAATTTTTCGCCAAAGGAATTTCCTCCGACTTGCACTGTGGTCACGCGTTTTCTAGAGCTTGCCACTCAGAGAATGCATTGTAGGCGTGTTATTTGGGATACAAATTTCAGGTAAATACTAATAAAAATGACGCAAGTAATACAATACTACGTTCAGAGGGCGAGGTTCCTCTAGGAACTTTAGTGCCATTAAAGAAGAAGAAGAAGAAAAAGAAAAAGAAGAAGAAGAAGAAGAAGAAGAAGAAGAAGAAGAAGAATAAGAAGAAGAAGAAGAAGAAGAAGAAGAAGAAGAAGAAGAAGAAGAAGAAGAAATGTCTTGTGTGGTCTTTCAAAGTATTGAGTGCTGTTAAGGATTAGGGATTCTGGATAAAATGAATGAATCTGAAAACCTCAGCATTCGAAGATTTATTGCTATGAAATGTAATTAAATGTAGTTATTTATTCAAAGTTGATGCAATTGTATAAGTTTTATGCTTCTTCGCCATACACTGTGACATAAACAAAATAATTTGAATTACATCCTACACCCAAAATTGATTTTTAGCTCATGTTTTGTAATCCCGATTGATGACATTAAATGAGACATAACATAACAGAAAATGTCATGACTCACAAATACTGGTGAGCATTTGTACAATATACATGGTACAGCAATATAAGATTAATACGAGCGAGCGAAACAAAAGACAAATAAGCTTTCCGCATACTTTGCCACATAAACGGCCCAGACCGAGATAGATATTGTTCTCCTTCGTGCGCTCCTTTTTTACTCTTAGAAAATACTTCCCAGCTTCATTTAATAATCAGGTGCAATGGACGTGGACGTGTAAAATAGCTTTACATTCCAGCCGGCCTTGGTTCGATCCCCATTGACGTCGTATGGATTTTTTTTGGCACAATCCCAAATGAAATGAGAAAAGAAAACAGAAAGAGATGTCTGCTCGCATACTTACAAACCATTTTTAAGCTTTTAAAACAGTTCATTATTTGCGCATTTGCCTCTCCAGCACACGGAATGGCATCATTTCTGCCAAAGATGAAATGTTTTCTGCCAACGCTAGTTTGGGTGTAATCTACATACTCATACATGAATTACGAGTTACCGAAACAAAGAACAGCTCCGTAACAAGAAATTTTGAGTTTTATTTCCTCAAGCTTATTGAGAACTCATAAAACAGTATCTTTTCATGAGTTTTTATGATGTTCAACATATATTTTTTAACCATAATGAGGTATTTGGAAAAGTTGTTGGAAATTATAAGCAAATTCATAAAATTTAATGAACATGACGGTAACACACGACAAACATATTAGAATGGTCTATTTACTGATGATTGATGATGAGCTTTTTTGTTTTAAATCACATAAGAATTCATCAT
The DNA here is from genome assembly GCF_029784135.1 of Toxorhynchites rutilus septentrionalis. Lineage (NCBI taxonomy): Eukaryota > Metazoa > Arthropoda > Insecta > Diptera > Culicidae > Toxorhynchites > Toxorhynchites rutilus. Next base: position 74,705,063 of record NC_073744.1, on the reverse strand, counting down.
TTGTGGCTAAAATTGATTGTTAACATACAAAAATTCGAAGTTTAGGAAATTCATAAAATTTCGATGTTGCACAAAGTTCGTCAAAAACAATTTTGCCATCATGAACTCATTTTTCGAATTTTCTACATGACTACTATTTTATATAAAAAAATATTATATATTGCAAATTAAAGTTTTTTTCGTAAATAAAAAAAGAGCACTAATTTTTTTCTCATTGTGTATTTTTCCACGTTTGAACATCAATACTCTACAACTCTTTCTAAGACATTATTTCGGTACGACTCATAGTTTTTTAGATATAAATTATCATAGATTTCTCTTGCTAAAATCGATACGCCCTATTCTCTATAACGACGGTCCTTCGCGATGTCGCTATATGGAGCTTTCACTGGATATGTTATATTATATACCATTAGATAAGAAATTAATTCAACAGTTTTCGATTTTGATTTGATTGAGAACGCTTGAAAAATTTTTGGTTTTCTCCAGCGATATTATCATTCACATGCAAAATGCGAAAATACTTATTTTGCAATTAAATTTTATCTTCGGCAAAGCTGTGTAAAAATGTAATTCCTTTTCTTCAATTCAAGTGTAAGTGTACTTCCTGTTTATCAGAAAAAACTGAAAGAAGCCGAATCAAATTATTACATTCAGCATTGGCGGGTGAGAAGCATATTTTGACATACAATTTGCGCTTTCAAAGAAGCAACTTTCCTTTTCCCAGTAACTACAAAAATCTATAAGAATTAGAAAATGTCCTATCTAATCTAACGATATCGATGCCAGGACAAAAAAGACGGGTGGGTAATGTCGGGGACATAACCGGAGAGACGTAGGACTACGCCAAGGGGTGTCCATTATTTGAATATCATGGAGCACAGATCCTAGAATGAGCAGCTTTTCATGTACAAAATTACAGACAAAAATCAAAGGATAAAATAAAACCCCAGCACTCAGCAAAAACTCAATCGTTTAGATTCAAATACGAAAAAAACAAAATTTGTCGTGCAAATGTCGTGCGGTGCAAATGTTGTAGGAGTTATTGTTCAGCCGGCAACGAACACACAGTTGATGGCAAGCATATCGTAATAGGATTTTACCGTCTGGTATCGTGATATAATTGGGCTTTGCACTGCTCATGAACTACTGTGTTCTACTAGTCAAATCCTTCATTTGATACCCATATTGATGGGGTTTAGAAAAAATATGTAATCCGCCATTTTGTGGTGGCGGCCATTTTGGATTTGCATTTTTCATAAATAACTATGTTCTACTTGTTAATCACTTTCATTTGATACCCATATCGATGGGGCTTTGAGAAAATATGTAATCCACCATTTTGTAGCGGTCGCCATCTTGGATTTTCAAGATCATTAAATACGCAGTTTCATAATGACTGCAGAGATAAAGGTTTGTTCCAAATTTCAGATCAACCGGTCAACAGGAGAGGGGTCAAATTTCAATTAATGTGATACCACGCCATAGACAAAGATGTTACATACAAACATACAAATATGTCACAGCTGAATAAAACCGTTTAACACTCCTATACTCGCGCAGTGGTCTGTCAGACCGAGAAATCAATAATTCGTTAATTTCTCAAAATTATCAAAACTACGACTTTGCGATTCTCTCTAGCTTCGTTATTCGTCGTTCGTCATTGATTAGCGTATCGCATGTGTTGGTACAAAGGGAACGTGTGCCACATTTTAACACTTTCGGTCTGACACACCGACGCGAGTATAGGAGTAACTTTTTTGGACAAGTGCCTTTTTTCATATTCTAGAAAATTGTTGAATGAAATGTATAAATTACTGTTAGTGGCGTGGAATATTTATTGAATATAATGCATAAGATCATTACCGGACTATTCTTATCTGATTTCAGTCCCTTTGTAACTGGATTGAACGGATCCATATATTAACTATTCGTCGTTAGGTTCATACGTTCAAAAGCAAAATAAATGTTTGGCTTTCGTATAGTTATTCGCTAAATATAATGGTCATACATATACACACTTGTAAAAGAATTTCACTTGTTGAAGAATTGTAAACAGTAAACTATAAACTAATCGGTAGCTTATGATTATTTTTAACAGTTACAGTTTCGGGGATATTTTTTTTAATAATGGACAATATCGACAAGAAAACAAGAAAAATAAAAGCAAGTTCCTAGAAATCCTTTTATATCGTCTTTTACGCCCCATCTAAAAAAGGCATTAATTCTTAGTTTGCCAAGAAAACAGAGACAAAGAATATTAGAAATATGCTAACTTTATATTCCAGAACATTTATCATCTGGTAATTAACTAGAAGACATTCTTCTCTTCGATAAAAGACCCGAAAAACACGCAACAACTGCATAAAATTTAAAAAAAAAATGTTTGTTTCAAGCATTCAGTTATGCTATGTTCTGATTCTTACTCCAATGAATCCACAATCGATTGATACGTTTTTATGTTATTTTATAGCTTTTTATACTTCCATGAATTATACTCAGTTGCTTACTTTTGATTAATTACAGTGAATAATTCGAAATTCATTATTTGTGTTGGAGTATCAAAAATTACTCTATTTTGAGGAGGTTGAATTAGATGACTATTAAAACATAATAAAGACGAAGAAAACATATTTTATGGAATTTTTTCATTTAATAATACCCTCTTCTTCAAATAAATGCCAATAAATCCTGAAAAATACACAATGGAAACATTACAGAGAAGTTCAATTTTCGGTCTGTGACACCGTGCGCGAGTATACGTGTTATGATTTTGCACGCGAGTACAGAAGGGTTAAAAACTCCAGCATTCTATCAAATCGAGCGTTATTAGCCACTCATTCACCCGGCGCGACGCTTCCACCGCTTTTAACACACTTCGATAGGCTCTCCTGCTCCACATCCCATTGAAACTCCTGTCTCTCAAGAGTGGCGATATCTCCTTTTGCTGACAATCATTTTCGCTGATATCGTCCATCCTGCTTGGCGTCCGATGATAGAATGTGGCTAGAGACGTCGGTTAATCGTTCGATTAATTCAAATAATCGAATATCTGAAATTATAATCGAGTAATTTTGTATCGAATAATTTAAAATTAAAATATGAATATATCGAATGATTGTCACTATAATCGCGATTAATGAATGAAGGCATTTTTCTCAAGGTTTATGCATTTTTAGGTTAAGAATTAGGCTTTATAATTTTTTTTATCCATCATTTTTTATCCCATAATGGAACATCGACAACCTGATAGACCACGCGACAAGAATGACAACATGATACGTGATTATTACAAGAAAAAAATATTCGCTCGATTAATCGAATATTGAAAGACGATTATTTGAATGAATCGAATATTGAAAAATGCCCCAACGATTAATCGATAATCGAATAAATGAAAAATTTAGACATCACTAAATGTGGCCAAGCCCCACCATCGCTCACTTTGTATAGCCATATAGTTAACGTTGTAGCGACCGCCTATATTTATTTATAATCTCTGTTTTGTCTCCCTCCTTCACCTTGACCATACGTTTCGCTCGTACCCGTGGTTGCTTGTAATGAATAGCTGTTTGCTGCGGCAGCGCAGACAAAATGTATGGGAAAGTAGGGAATTCTTTCTTCCAATTTTTCATCAATTTGAACTTTATATGAGCTGAAAAACCGTTATGTGTAGCATATTAACAATTGCTGAGGATATTTCCTATCAATGTGTGTTTTTGGATCCAAAATCCATTCATTAATTGTGGAGGTATTAGCGTTCAAAAACTGAACACTTTTTCACACCGAAATATTGAAAAGGGCCCCTATATTGAAAGGTTAGACGTAGTCCTACGTCAATAGTTGTGAAGCTGCCTACGTTTCTTGGGTTTCAGCCTATACTCAATGTTGTTCATGATACAGGTATTGATACCGTTGAACGAAAGAGGGAAAGAACAGAAATGGTTCACTTAGGTGACCGGTTAGCGACTGAACCGTTCATCAAAATGAAGCCCTTCATCTCTAGAATTTGTCTGGAATCATTCGTTTTTATATGTTTTTTTCGTGACGGACAAGGTGAGTCGATGCATGTCAAGAATTATTTTACTTTTGCCGATATTACTTATCAGAATCAGAGGAAAGGAGATGACTTGTAAGAATATGTAAGACTTTTTATATTTCCGTTATTTTTTACCGCTACAACTCTTATAATCCGTTCAAAGTTCAGTTTAGTTCGAGTTCGTGTATAAATTATCGCAATTTACATGCTCTGCTAACTTTTCTCTATTTACAAACATGTCAAGAACATGTCAAACGTGAGAATTTACACACAAAAATTTTACGAGCAAAACATAATTTTTTTCAGGAGTCTTCATACGAAAATGACTTGTATTCCAAAAACTATAAAAGATAGAAAGTTGATGTCCTCGACAAAAGTTTATATTTTAACAAGGTCTAAAACATTGTCGAATACACTATATCGCTATCTTGACTTTAAACAAAATTAGGATAAGTTGTATTTTTTCGAAGAAAACATGAAAAAGTTGTTGCTTGAAAAACTTTTTCCCTGTGAAAGTGCCCATCTTCCGATGTATGGACGACTTATTGGAAATTGTAAGGGCTATTCATATATATATTTCTGGGAATTTTAAAAAAATAAGTTTTTGAGAAAAATGAATTTTAATTTTTGAAATAACTTTTTTTGTTAGCGAAATTTTTTCCAAAATATATTCGGTATTTTTTTATGAAAATTTGAACAATTTCCTACATTTAATTTTTTGGAAAGAATTTTATCATAGGTATCATAGTTTTTAAAGTATAAATTTTTGTAAAAAATCAAGAAAAAAAATTTGGCGTTTTCCAAAAAATAGTCTAATTATTTTTCGAATATTTCAAGTACGAAAAGTTGCTTGAATGACCCATATCTACACACCGACAACGTTTCACCGCTATCTGAGATGGTGCTGCCAACGGCCAGTCGGGTTTACATGAAATTCGTCATTTACGGATTTCTGAACAACTACAAAAACTCAATTCAAAGACAATTGTCCTTGAAGTCCTACGTCTATTTTCCGTGTGTGCCTCTATGCTCAGACCCCTCTACTTTTAGAAAATCTTGACCAATGATGAACTTTTTTAACCCTACTAATCAACGAAGCTATAAAACCGCCTAATGGTAACAATTTCAATCTACATTTGGCAACGCAACAAAATGTTTTTTCTACTATGTCTGTTATTTGATTTAACATTTAGAATCAGCTGTATAGAACTGAATATATATTTGATAATAATTAATTGACAGTGAACAAAGTGATGCGGAAGATACTTCCAAATATCTATTGCACATTATATAGTAAATCAATATTTTGGAAGTTTTTCGAATAAACTCCTGGCATCTGTTGTTTCATTGACAAATTATCATGGCAGTTCAAATTTTCCACCTCCTTACTGCTGTTAAGTGAACGAGTTGATTGTGATTGGATTCAACCGGAATACATATAAGGTAGTTTTCAAAAACAACAACAGGGAATTGTTTCTCACAATTCGCCAGGTTATTTATTTGATAGTAATCAATTGAAAGTGAACAACGAAAACGAAGGCCTATGGAAAATTCTTCAGGCTCTTATTCGCAAATGAACATTTCCAAAGTTCCGAATCGGGTTGAATTTACCCGACATTAATCCTCGCAAATAAACTTTAGACATCTGTTGTTCTACCCACGAATTGCACTGAAAGTTCAAATTTTCCACCTGGTTGCTGCAGTGAACTAAACAAGTTGATTCCTGGATAGGATTGATTCAACCGGAATACATATGAAATGGTTTTAAAATTCCAGTTTGAATTTGATCAAAGAATATAGGTATGTTTTTTGCACAGTTCGTCAGGTTTCTCATGTTGAACTTATAAAACAATATTTAACTTGAACCACCCTAAAGCTGACTTTGGCACGAGATGAAAGCTTTCCCTAATCTCAACGAATTATGCGATTTTGAATAATCTTCCGCTCCTGCTGCTGATCATGGCTTTCAGTCCAGTCTCTGCGGTTTCGTTGGTTTGTTCCAAGCAATCGCACCAAACCCGTATGGAAGGCACAACTTTTGAAGTCCATTTAGTAAAGCTACCCATTGCCTCTCTGCTGGAAATTTCTGTGGGTTACTGTAAGTAAGCAACCAGAAGTTTTAAGCCGCCACTTGCACCCCACCCGAGTCTTCTGAATTTTCTGCGGAAGAACAGGCGGCTGAACGAAGGAAAGTGTTCTGACAAAAGTGGGAAATTTTAATTTGTCACTTGATTAAATTATGTTTGCACAGGTGTGTTCTTTTCATTTGCTGATGCCACCTTTACCGGGTCGGAAAACGCGAAGCATATTGCCATTGCTTTCCGTCCTTCGAGAAGAGAGATGGGCTCCATGAAATCGCAAAGTTTAACGGCATCTCGGCCCCATCTGTAGCAGCGAGTTGGGCCCCGGGTCAGGAGCAGAAAATTCTGGTTGCGAAGGATGTGGAGGAAGCAAGGTCGGACAAGTTTGTGTGGTTTTGTAAAACTTATTCTGACAGGGTGAGAAGTTGTAGGTCGACATTCTGTGGGGATGAATTGAAATGACTACCAAATGGATTAGCAAATTTTGGCGTTATTTCAATGAATTATCTACAGTAGTTTTGCCCAAAAAATATCGCATGTGGTAAAGAATACGAAATGGATCATTGATCGGTTAGTAGTGAACTATGTTTCTTATTAGGATTAATGTTTAGAAGAAAATCAACTTCTGCTGTAAAGCTGGAGAGTGAACACATCTTTCTTCGTGCCTGGAATCATTCAGTTCTGCGAACACGAGCGTTTGCTCAGCTGATGCCAACCCATGCAAACGGAAAAACTAAAACCCTTGGAAAAGAATAACTAATTGCATCATCCATTTGGAAAGCAGACTTTCATCTTTTCGCAATCTAAAAAAAAGCTGATTCTTCTAATTTTAATTGTTTAGACACATTATTCAGTTATGATGATTGATATTGAGCTATTTCATGTAGCAATGAATGTTGTTTCTCTATTAACTTTGTGAGAAATGCTGGTTTGCACATCATCTAAATTGTCTGACAATGCTTGATGAGCCAATTTGAATGACAAAATCGAGCAAAGGGAGATTTATGCATTTGGAACCCGTGATGCAGTCGCATGAAATGGTCATGATGGAATGTTCACCAAGGTTGCCACATTAACCCTCTACCGCCCAAGTATTTTATTTATCTGAACAAACCTACTCCACTTTTATCTCGAATTTCCGACTTTAAACATAAAACACTCCTAGCAGAAAGCTGCCAGCATAAAAACAATGTGTATGTGTGATAGATGAAAATGTTATAAAGAGGTTCTTGTGGGGGTGAACATTGAAAATAATGTCTGAATAATTTGAAAAGTGAATTCGCGAAGCCCGTCTAAAGGCGGGCTTGGGCTGTAGAGGGTTAAATTCTGTAATGTTTTCTGAAAAAATCTGTATATCTGTGTTTTTGGCGAAAAAAAAATCTGTATTGGAAAATTAAGGAAAAAAAATGAAAATAAAGGTTTATTAATTTAATAGCTGACCCGGCAAACTTCGTCCCGCCCACAATTTATTTTGGTTATCAATACCTTCAAACATTCACGTTTTCTTACTAAGCGCAAATTCATGAGTGCAATCGTAGTACTGTCCACTGATTGATCTTTTAATCGATCAGTGGAATTTACCTTTTACTAAAAAAATCCTAGTACTTCTACCAAAACTCATCATTATAATATCAGATTATTTTCAGACACAATTCTCGTTAAAGATTTTTCAACCACTTGCAAATAACATGTTTCTCCGTTACATGGATAAATGTTTGATATAGAAAATATGATAGAATAAAGACAGACCCCTCCCCTCTTCTGCACATAGAGAGGGGGAAGAAGAGTCCATTCACCATAGAAACGTTTCGTGCCCTTTAAAATCTTCACATGCCAAATTTGGCTCCAATTGCTTGATTAGTTTTCGAGTTATGCAGAAATTTGTTTTTCATTTGCCCACCCTAAGAGAGGGAGGTGGAGTATCTAACCACCATAGAAACATTCATTGCATCCTAAAACCTCGATATGCCTAATTTGGTTTTATTTGCTTTATTAATTCATGAGTAATGCAGAAAATTTGTGTTTCATTTGTATTGCAGACCCCCCCACTCTGTAAAAGGGGGGGGGGGAGGTGTAAGGAGTTTCTACCACCATAGAATCATTTATTGCACTCTAAAACCTTTAGATGCCTAATTTGGTTGCATTTGCTTGATAAATTCTCGAGTAATGTAGATATTTGTATTCCATTTGTATAGAAGCCCCCCCTTTGAGAGGGGGATGGAATATCTAACCACCATAGAAACATTTATTGCACCCTAAAACCTCCACATGCCAAATTTCGTTTCATTTGCTTGATTAATTCTCAAGTATTGCGGAAATTTGTGTTTCATTTGTATGGCAGCCCCCCTTAGAGAGGGGGATGGAGTGTCTAACTACCATAGAAACATTTATTGCACCCTGAAACCTCCATATGCCAAATTTGGCTTCGTTTGCTTGATTAATTCTCGAGTAATGCGGAAATTTGTGTTTCATTTGTATGGCAGCCCCCTCTTAGAGAGGGAGTGGAGTGTCTAACTATCATAGAAACATTTATTGCACCCTTAACCCTCCACATGCCAAATTTGGTTTCGTTTGCTTGATTAATTCTCCTCGAGTAATGCGGAAATTTTTGTTTCATTTGTATGGCAGTTCCCCCTTAGAGATAGGGATGGAGTGTCTAACTACAATAGAAACATTTATTGCACCCTAAAACCTTCACATGCCAAATTTTGTTTCATTTGCTTGATTAATTCTCGAGTAATGCGGAAATTTGTGTTTCATTTGTATGGCAGCCCCCCCCCCCTTAGAGAGGGGGGTGGAGTGCCTAACTACCATAGAAACATATATTGCACCCTAAACCCTCCACATGCCAAATTTGGTTTCGTTTGCTTGATTAATTCTCGAGTAATGCGGAAATTTGTGTTTCATTTGTATGGCAGCTCCCCCTTAGAGATAGGGATGGAGTGTCTAACTACCATAGAAACATTTATTGCACCCTGAAACCTCCATATGCCAAATTTGGCTTCGTTTGCTTGATTAATTCTCGGGTAATGCGAAAATTTGTGTTTCATTTGTATGGCAGTCCCCCCTTAGAGAGGGGGATGGAGTGTCTAACTACAATAGAAACATTTATTGCACCCTAAAACCTCCATATGCCAAATTTCGTTTCATTTGCTTGATTAATTCTCGAGTAATGCGGAAATTTGTGTTTCATTTGTATGGCAGCTCCCACTTAGAGAGGGGGTGGAGTGCCTAACTACCATAGAAACATATATTGCACCCTAAACCCTCCACATGCCAAATTAGGTTTCGTTTACTTGATTAATTCTCGAGTAATGCGGAAATTTGTGTTTCATTTGTATGGCAGCTCCCCCTTAGAGAGAGGGATGGAGTGTCTAACTAACATAGAAACATTTATTGCACCCTAAAACCTCCATATGCCTAATTTGGTTTCATTTTCTGGATTAATTCTCGAGAAATGTAGAAATTTGTGTTTAATTTGTGAGTCCAATCAATTCAACAAAATAAATCATAAAAATATTTTTCTCATAATCCTCTGAATTGTATGATGTTTATACATGGTTTTGTTGAACTTTGCCTTCAAATATTTCGTCAATTTCATCCTTGAAACTCCTCCTTGAGCCGATACACAGTTCCTCGCTTTCAAATCAAATCTTGGAATGAAAATGAAAATTTTCATTTCAGGAGAAAATTGAAAATATTTGTATTTCCGTAAGTTTCCGTAAGTTTCCACTTTTGCTTAACTGGGACTCTATTTGAACTGCCTCTATAAAAGCCTCGAGCAATGTCTACATTCGCTATCATCGGTTTAACGAGTCGTTCAAACTCGTATTGATTTGTTTATTTCTTCTGTCCACTCATTTTCAGCCATTGAAATATACACTGGAAGTAAGTTCTGCATTATAGATTTCAATATGATGAATATAAATGACTCTCGAATGAACACTTACCTTGTATGGACTATTTTGGCAGCACCGTAAAACAAATACTAATAAAAAAAACGAGCGAATCAAAACAAACAACAAAAGCATTAATCAAACCAAAACAAACTGCTCGAAAAATTATGATAGTTGGTATCTATAATAGGAAAATATGGCTAACGAGCAACATTTTTATAACCTCGATAGGGCCCAAGGTCTCGTCATCCATAATCACAGTAACTTCATACTTGGCTTAAAAAATACTAATCATCTTGTTCATCCGATGCTTATGGGTGACTTGATGGTTTGATATTCAACTACTCAAACTGAATACCAGAATTTTTCACTGGTCCGTTCAGTTAGAGTTATTTTTTTTTTTAATATAATCAAAAAGTGTACCTTGTACGTAAACAGGCTTGAGCCGGTGGGGCGGGGCTAGTTGGTCATTTTTGAATAAATTTAATTATAACTTTATAGTACGTATAGTTTTGCGTTAGCTTGTTATGTTCCACGATGAAGCTTACATTTTACCCTTCCAATGAAAAACAACCAGAGAATAATTTATTTGACTTTTTTCTTTCATTTAACGTCTTTATATTTCAGAATAAATTGACCAACTAACCTCACACACGGGGTAAGTTGGTCAATAAATAGGGCATATCTATCATATAATAGGCATCTTCTCTTTGGTCAAATAATAAGCGTTTTTTACATTAGAGGTTTCCTTCATTGTTAATAAATTAATTAAATCAAAACAAAAACAGTTAACAAATATCATGTTGTCAAGTAAAAAAAAAACAAATTAATGACAATTTCAAATTCTGATGCTTATTCTATCTGAAAACTACATAAAAGTCTTAAAATGTCTGGCTCGGCTTAGAATAGTAGCTTTGGGCTTTTTAATCGATAGTGTGGAATTCCGTTGTTGGAAATAAATCAGGCAATCTATTCCAGCTATTTCGTCTCTCTTCCATGTATCTGGCATCAGGATCCGGAACTTTGCGGGGCACAGCTAGGGATGTCTAAAATATTTCGTTTATTCGATTAATCGTGGGGCCATTTTTAAATCATTCGAATAATTGTCTTTCAGTATTTGGTTAATCGAGCGAATATTTATTTTTTGTAATCAAAATGAACAGACATTCATAATAAGAAAGATTATGGTGTCATAATTTTAAAAGTAACATTAAATATAATGTTAAAAATAACATGGTGCAGAACAATGGATTTTGAAGGTAATGGTATTTCTGTATATTGATAAATTTACCATTTCACGGTTGGTAAAAGCGACCAGAATGGATTTTTGGTTATGAATACTTTCAAACATTCACGTTTTCTCAATAAACGAACGTTCAACGTTCCAATTGACCCTCAACAGTGAATAATTTTTGGCAAAATCGGAATAATGTTCGTATTTTTCAATCTACCTAATAAAAAGATTTTCCAATTTGCTTATTTTATTGCATCAACAATTCGCTATTTTTCATCCATAAATCGCTATTTTTTTAGACGCTCAGATTTCAAGATATCGTCACTAACTAACTTACCCCTACGATCAACCAGCTCCGCCCTACCCTACATTTTAACAAGGTACCTAGTAGTTTCAAGAAAAGTTTTTGTTAGTTTGAATTCAGTGCTTGGAAATTGTTTAAATTAATTATAGGGGTAAAGTGGTCACCTGCTTGTTTGGTAGTATAACTATTGACTGTTTACACCGTATTGATAGTCATCTTATGTTCGAAGAATTTCATGACTTTTGAGTCACCCTGGACAACAGTGGAGCTGTCGCATGTCAAGATATAAATAAAAACAAAAAACGCTCTCTCGGTAGCCATTCGGCCGTAGTTTTGTGCGTTTCGAATTTAAGGGATTTCTAGAGAAATTTAGTTAATTTGACCTGATTTTTGCGACAAATAGTTTGGACGACTGTTCACATATTCTTGGGGAGGTGAACAGATATTTTGTTCAACTTCAGCGATTATTTCGCATATTTCGCTTTTCGTTGATTGGCGGGCAAAGTGGTCAGTGGTGGATTACTACTGACAATGTTCTGTTTTCATAAGCTGGTATACCTTATCACCTTCTGCTCTTAAAAGGGTCCCTTCCGCGGTTTTGACCCAGGAAAAATATTCCACCCCAACCAAAACCAAGCCTCAGATTCTAAGTGAATATGCCTACCTCATTTCGTACATGTACCTACTATTTCAATGATGATTTAAACAAATTTGGCAAAAAAAACACGCATAAATTTATCTCTTCTAGCGTGATATGTGCGAGTGACCACTTTGCCCCCCACAGGTGATCACTTTACCTCCTCACTGAAAAAATGTTAGATTTTTCAACCTTTTTCCTAATAATGAAAAATGTACTATTTTCAATTTTCATAATAAAACCGCTTACTAGCTTGAACTACAATACGTTGTGTTACAATATTCTTCGAAGAACGGGAATTTTAGTGGTATTAGGACACAGGTAATGGGCATGTTCCTTAGGGTGACCACATTCCCCCCAGTTCCCCTACAACTGATTGACACATGGTTCACTCTATCTGCCCATGATATAGAGCCATTTCGCCCAGATTAATAGCACATGCTCCGCTCTGACTGCACACTAGGAGGGATCTTTGTTGATCAATCATAACAATTTCGATCCGTTATTCCTGCTGTATTTCATGATTTCTGGTTGGGAGTTTTTTCGTTGAAGAAATTTCTTCCGACTTGCACTTAGGTCAAGCTCATTCTAGAGCTTGCCACTCCAGAATACATTCATGTAATACTCCATCGGCATAGAAATCTCCACTAGGTACTACTAATAAAAATGACGCAAGTAATACTTACGTTGAGAAGGCGAAAGTCCCATTGGGAACGTCAGTGCCATCCTAGAAAAAGAAGTAGATAATCGAGACAGTGTATAATTGTGTCCACTTTGATTTTATTGTCGATCATCTGAATCGTATCAGTAGTTCAAAAGCTATGAATTTTTAGAAAACCTCGTTTTTGGAAAAAAAAGGAAAAAAAAGATTTTTCGTACCACCCTAAAATGGAAATGGGCACTCTAATAGAAAAAAAATTAAAAACACGGGCTTAATATTTTGCGATGAGGAACAAACCTACCACTTTTCACGAAAATCTGAGAACTACTATATCGGTTTTGCATGGAATGGCTGTATATTCAAATTAAGGCGACAGAATATACACTATTAGTGGGTTTTCGATGAAGTAAACAATGAATTGTAAGAACAAATTATTAATGATATTCGATTTGAATTTTCTCATTCAGACTTTCGGAATTATGCGGAGACACTCCCATCAATAATGCCAACTTTGTATATCTCTCTTCCTAGAGTGCGGCTCTAATTAAATTTTCTCCCTTCCGGTTTGTCTTTATTATATGTCCTCGAAACCTCGAATCATCATCAATTCTATTCTAGTTAGACTAATTTCGATTCCCTGGCAGGTTCCGTGCAATGAGAATGAATATTTCACAACGTAATTCTATTCTGATCTAATTAACTCTTTTCTCAGCTTGTTCATTTCGCGCTGATCTTCGCGGGCTTCAGTTAAAATTAACTGTTGGTTGAAGCATTGTTCGCCGCCTTCCCCTATTTGTTGTTCGAATCAACCGGTTCGGATGGAAAATGAAAATTCTGTGCCGCGTTAACTGGAGAGCGATCCGCTAGTGGGTCTGTTAAAAAGTTATGATTTAGCACAAAAACTTCGCTCCGGAATTGTGTCCATCCGTTGTTGGCATGATTTCAACAGACTCCAAATTAAGGCGAGAATTTTCATATTTGTGATGCCTTCCGGTTCCCCGGTACCGTTGGGAAGGACGAAAAAGGGGTAGAGTCCGTTGGGAATTCCTGGGATGAAAGTGAGAGAGCGAAGGACGGAACGTGCAAATTCCCTTTTCAAATTCATCCTTTCTCTTGTGGGGTATTGTTTAACTGAATTCATGTAGATTATATAACGAATGCGGTATTCATTGAACAAGAGTTGTCGAGACTACGCTAGATCTCTCATGGTGACTCATTGAACGACACCCTTTGTGTCACCACCAGACATAGGTTTTTCGCCCCCCGTTCTGTGCCCATGGAAAGCGCCAAAGCGTGACCATTCACGTTTCACGGATCGCACATATGAGCGCTACCTAAGTGAATAATTACGCAACTTTCTTGTTTCATTTCCTCGTTTGTGCGACCCGACGAAAGAACGAAAATTATTGCGAGGTTGGAATGGCGCACAAATAGCACAAAAAACTGTAGCGAAAGTCAAGTTCAGACACTTGTTCCCGGGGCACATTTGGCTGGCGTTTCATATAACTAATTTTGACGTTCCATTGGGCGGAACGCTGCACTATGGGTTTTCAGGCGGACAAAAATCGGAGAAATGATTGTCACCGATTAATCTTTCAGGACTGCAACAGGTACTATACTTGAGAAATCGAGAGATAACGATGAAAAATTGAAATTCGTCCTTGATGGCCTGCGTTGCTTTTTGAAGCTCTTCCCTCTTCCAACGTTTTCTGTACAAATCAATTATTTGGAATCAATTAAACCGAAGAAAAGCTTCAAACCTGTATGACCAATTCACCCCACAGAAACGTGTCTATGTTACTCCACACAACATGCAAAAATGCAATTAATTTCATTTATTGTTATCAGACTTACAGTTTTGCTGCATCAAATTGTTCCTCTTCTGTAGGCGAACAGAATTTTACTGCACGATACACGAAAAATTCGTTTAATCAGCGGAAAAACCTTAAAACAACAATCGAAAAACTTCCTTTTTCTGACAATAAAAGTGCTTGCTTTGTTCATGCTACTGTTTCCCTCCACCCATACAATTTTACCAATGTTTTTTTTACATTAGGTACATACGGTTCAACAATAAAAGAAGATCACATTATAAAAAAAATCCATGTTGAGCCGTACTTTTCGAGATAAAGGTGTGGTTCAAATTACCCCGTATGACCAAATCACCCCAACTTACCCTACTTGGTAAACGTTGGTAAACGACTGGACTAAGCGTACTCCGCATACCTGCAGGCATAAAATATATCCCTTTCGTGGTTCTTAGCTTCTTGTCCAGTAACTCCTACCCCTACCTCCCCACGGTGCCGGCTGGCGGAAGTGGAATGCGAGCCCGTAAACTGCACAGATCGCGATCCGTAAAAACTGCGACTGACGATGATTCCTCTCCCATCATAACAAAATGATATGCTTTTAGTAACTCTGAGTTGACAAGTGCATTGCTAGACTGAATCTAAATCGAATAATTGAGTTACTCTCCACACTCGTGTTGTGTACAACTCGCTGCAGGAATTTGCTCTACGAGAATGAGTATCTGTATGGTATACGATTAACAATTCTCCCTCTCTCGTCTGGGCGTCCCTATTTCCTATTAACACGTTGAGCACCGCTTCGGACCCTAGGGGCCGAGGTTTCGTTACTTACTGTGTATTAGAGATATGTAATTGCGTTACGAAAGGGTGGGGGGGGTCTAAGGGTCCATAATCCGGATTTTTGGCGTTACGTAATTTGTGCACGACGCCTAATTGGGGGCGATATACATACATCCAAGACACATTTGGATGATCTATGATGCATCTGGCATATACACGCTAAAGTGGAGGTGATATACGTATATGCCACATTTTATACGCATATAAAGCCGTATATTACGATATACGATGCTTTTCACACTGATATGCGATTATAAAATGGATAGAATGTGCGTATATAATACTGCATTTCGCAATACAAGAATGATCGTTATACTGATATACGACTGAAACCATAAATGCACAATGGTCCAGGAGGTGTATTTAAGTGGATATTAGCATTTAGAGCTCGACAGTTATTCTCTAGACAAAAACTGTCTTCGACAAAGTTGTTACATGTAATAGAGCTCTCATTTTTATATTATCAAAAATAGGATCACCAAAACTGTCGATGAAATAAAAAATCTAACTTTCTTATCTTTATAGATAGAGGTAAACATAGTTCGACAATGTAGTAGCTCCAGTTTTTTGAGACATCTTTGTAGAACAATGTTTTTTTCTGTCTCTTGAAATAAGCTGCGTTAGGGTCACCACGAAAAAAACTGTTTATGTTCTAACTTCTTTATTTCAAATTCTACGTCCAAACTATCTTTGAAAGAAGACTTTTATAACTCACTAATAGAAACATTTTGCGATCAAGAACTTGTCAATATTTCAAATTCACTCAAAATTATCGATATTACTTCCCAAAAAATACGCTCATTTGTTTGTCATTCTCTCTGGGGCAAATATAAATAAAGTTTATTGGCGGCAATTGAATGAGCATATTTCACTCTACATGATGTGTGATTTTAGAAACTATGTTATTTTTTGTATTTTAGTAAATTGTAACCCATCAATACCTTTGAGTAGGATTAAGATGTTGACAAGTTCTGCATCGCAAAATGTTGGTGTTGGTAAACACTAAAAGTTTTACGAAGACAGTTTTGATGTAGAATTTGAAAAATAGAAGTTAATGCAAAATAAAAAAGTTTTTTCATGGTCACCCTAATGTAAAGTGACCAGATGGTCAGAGGTTTAACGCGGGACACAAAAAACAAAACGTTATGTATATACGTTATGTGAACATAAACCATAGTTTAGCGTGTCTAAACTGATCAGTATTATTTCTTTCTGAGCATCGACACTCAGTTGTGAATTTTCGGAATGCTCGGAAATTCCAATTCATTTTTCATCGATTTTAGTGTTAACGTATGAATTTAAATAAAAATGGACTAATTTCGGATGGCGATGAAAGGTAATTTATAGGAACAAATTTTCTTTAAATCTTACGTTTATTAAAGGGTGTGTCACATCAAATTGCATCACGAAAAAAACGCTGTAGAAATTTGCCCAGTAGACCGATCCTTTTGAAAATTTTAGACAGTAATATAAAAACTATTAAACAACTTTTGGCATTTTCTTTTTATTCATACTTCGAGCCCAAGCCCGTATGCTCGCACCTTCCTCTTTACCCCGTCCATAAGGTTCTGTACAACGTCAGGTTGTAGTTTTTTTTGAACAGAAATCCATTTTCTCTTGAAGTCCGCCTCCGATTTGACAACTTTTGGGTTCTTCCGGAGGGCCTACTTCATAATCGCCCAATATTTCTCTATTGGGCGAAGCTCCGGCGCGTTGGGCGGGTTCATTTCCTTTGGCACGAAGGTGACCCCGTTGGCTTCGTACCACTCCAACACGTCCTTTGAATAGTGGCACGAAGTGAGATCCGGCCAGAAGATGGTCGGGCCCTCGTGCTGCTTCAATAGTGGTAGTAAGCGCTTCTGTAGGCACTCCTTAAGGTAAACCTGCCCGTTTACCGTGCCGGTCATCACGAAGGGGGCGCTCCGCTTTCCGCAAGAGCAGATCGCTTGCCACACCATGTACTTTTTGGCAAACTTGGATAGTTTCTGCTTGCGAATCTCCTCCGGAACGCTGAATTTGTCCTCTGCGGAGAAGAACAACAGGCCCGGCAGCTGACGAAAGTCCGCTTTGACGTAGGTTTCGTCGTCCATTACCAGGCAATGCGGCTTCGTCAGCATTTCGGTGTACAGCTTCCGGGCTCGCGTCTTCCCCACCATGTTTTGCCTTTCGTCGCGGTTAGGAGCCTTCTGAACCTTGTACATACGCAGGCCCTCCCGCTGCTTGGTCCGCTGGACGAATGAACTTGACAAATTCAGCTTATTGGCGACATCCCGGACCGAACTTCTCGGATCACGTCTAAACTGCTTAACTACGCGCTTGTGATCTTTTTCACTGACGGAGCATCCATTTTTGCCATTCTTCACCTTCCGGTCGATGGTTAGGTTCTCGAAGTATCGTTTTAGTACTCTGCTGACCGTGGATTGGACGATTCCCAGCATCTTACCGATGTCCCGATGTGACAACTCCGGATTCTCGAAATGAGTGCGCAGGATTAATTCACGACGCTCTTTTTCGTTCGACGACATTTTTCCAAATTTACGAAAAATTGACAGTGAAGCATGGCCAACGTGATCTATACACTCTTATCTGATTATAAGCGAAAGCTGAAGATATAATTCCTAAAAATTAAATTTCTACA
Source organism: Toxorhynchites rutilus septentrionalis (assembly GCF_029784135.1). Taxonomy (NCBI): domain Eukaryota; kingdom Metazoa; phylum Arthropoda; class Insecta; order Diptera; family Culicidae; genus Toxorhynchites; species Toxorhynchites rutilus. The sequence continues at coordinate 74,686,925 of NC_073744.1, read as the reverse complement.
GCGTTTTTTCCGTGATGCAATTTGATGTGACACACCCTTTAAGTCTACAACAAAAATGATTCAAGGCTGTTGATTCGCAGCAGCAGCACTGTCAAGCAACTTGATGATTTTTCCATACTGCAAGCTCCACCCCACAGTGAAAGATCTGGACATCTTGAGGCACTTTGTGTCCGCCAGATATAGCCGTTCTGGTATTTACAATATCATCTCTTTGCCGCTCCTTAATCCGGGAGATCGAAGCAACCGGCAAAACGGTGGGGAAGAATCTGGCCAAAATGGACATTTTTATGCGGAAACGTCAGACGAGACCGGCCGTATCTGAGCAGCAGACAATCACCCAGAAGGAGTAGCTTGAGGTGCTGGTGAAAAACTTCTTTCCGGCGAAAGAAGTGAAAAACTTCTTTTCGTACTCATAATGAAAGTCGAGACGTACTTAATGCTAGAATTCAACGAATGGCAGGGGACCGGGTACTTTGCGTTCCCAGGTAAGCGATGACGTCGAATTTCACATCAAGTTCTCGAAGAAGGTCATTCTCTGACAGACGTGACGGGAATGTCCAAGCCGCTCTTCTTTCGAGTCATATGGTGAACGGGGAGATATATAGTTCGAAGTGCTTGCCGGAGTTGGGATGGTGATGTGGTCTTTATGCCGAACCTGGGATCAGCCCATTATGCCCAAAAATCACTGGAGGATGGATCGGCTGGAGATAAACATTATCGCGAAGACCACCAACCTTCCCAACATTCCCCAGCTGCGCCCGATAGAAAACTTTTGGGCGAATGGCCAAAATAGAGAGACAGACGACCACCAAAGCCACGAAAAGGTAAAATAACACGCCGATATACGTCTTTCCATCGGTCATGGTTCAGGTTCCGGCCAACTTCCGTAAGATCGCTCAGTGCTTCATTTACGATACTTCATCAAAGAACTCTGCCTCTTCCTGTCCACCATACACTAGTTCTTCCGGCTTATTTAAAACGTTAAGTTCTGACCGAGCTAGGGGACCAAAGATGAACTTTTCGTCTGATTCACGTTGGTCCCTGCGGATCAATAGGGGACTTTTATAAAAATCATTTTCCAATTTTGTTGCTGTCGCTTCCAGTTGACACTCTCTAAACAAAAAGCCTAATGTCGGTGCGATGAAATCAGCTCAACGTATTAATCTTTGGATGCATTAGAAGCGCTCTTGAACAGTCTGCCAAATAAAAGATTTTTTTGAAGTTCATCCATTTAAGAAAATCAACATGATCAAATTGTGATATTGAAATATATTGATATCGCGGCACATTTTCGTTTCTTTTGCCAAATGCGGGACGTTTCGCGGGACGAAATTTTACGCGGGATATTTTGTTGAAATGCGAGACTGTCCCGCGTAACGCGGGACGTCTGGTCAGTTTACCCTAAAGCAACGTAGAATAAAAATGCTAAATTATATTAAAAGATAGCAAAAAACCTTTTTCTACAAAGTTATTGAAAATAATTGTGGCTCGACATTGTCCAACTATGTTTATCTCTATCTATAAGGATAAGAAAGTTAGATTTTTTATTTCATCGACAATTTTGGTCACCTTATTTTCGATAACATAAAAATGAGCGCTCTATTATATGTAACAACTTTGTCCAAGACAGTTTTTGTCTAAAGAATAATTATCTCCCACAAAGTTGTTTGCTTTCTATCTGAGTTGCATTAGGGTAACCATGAAAAAACAGGTTTTTATACTCTAACTTTTAAATCAAATTTCCTTCGTACGACTTTTAGAGCTTATCCATTCCAACATTTTGCGATGCAGATTTTGTCAATGTCTTAATCCTGCTCAAAGTTATTGATGGCTTTTCACCCAAAAACTCATGATTGCAATTTTAATTTACTCAAACACAAAAAATAAGATAGCTTTGTATATCACATATTATATAGAGTAAAATTTCTTCTTTCAAATTCCGTCAACAAACATTTTTTATGTTTTGCCCTAGAGAGAATAACAAACAAATGAATAGAGCGTATTTTTGGGTAGAAATATCAATAAAATTGAGTAAAGTTGAGATATAGACAAGTTCTGCATCGCAAAATGTTTGTATTTGTAAGTTATAAAAGTCTTTTAAGAATAGTTTGTATGTAGAATTTGAAATATAAAAGTTAGAGCAAAAAAACAGTTTTTTTTTCGTGGTGGCCCTAAAGCAACTTATTTCAAGAGATAGAGAAAAACTTTGTTCTACAAAGATGTCTCAAATAACTGGAGCTATAACAACGTCGAACTATGTTTACCTCTGTGTGTTCACCAGAAACGAGGAATGAAGCAATGCATTCTGCCACATCGAACCGCAGCTGCACGTAGATGGGCCTGCGTCCGAAGAAAGCCAAATGATGCCATCGACTGCCTCAAGGATGTGCGATGTCGTAACCCCTCAAGTATATATACAAAGGGTGGGATATTCCAGCGAAGCACAACAGCCGTTGTGATCAAGGTTATCATAATGCTGTTCAGGTGCCACACAACCTCTATCTATAAAGATAAGAGAGTTAGATTTTTTTATTTCATCGGCAATTTCGGTCACCCTATTAATAATAACATAACATGAACATGAGCACTCTATTATATGTAATAACTTTGTCGAAGACAGTTTTTGTCCAGAGAATAACTGTCGAGCTCTAAATGCTAATTTCCACTTAAATGCATCTCCTGGACTATTGTGCAATGTAATAGAAAATCGCGTATTCGCATTTTATACGATTTCGGATACACATGATGCATTTTTCGATAGATATTTTATACGATTGTAATTCGATACGAATTTATATGCGACCTAGCATGTGTAGCAGTCATACGATTTCATGTTTGCTGAGATGCCCAATATCATTGTTTTCTTCTATGCTATCAATCTAATCATTACTATTACCGACCGTAACGGGGCTTCACGTGTTAATGATTTTGTAGTCGTCACATGGCATCTCTTCCAATGCCGTCAAATCGGTGAATTTCATACGCATACCGTTTGATGATTAGGCAGCATGTTGATAATCATTCGCTGGGATACCGTCGATAGTCCCAACAGTATGCATTCAACATGTATGTCGATATAGAGACTGTATATCTGAAATCAATCAGATTCAACAATACAATTCTGTACACATATGTCGAAAGTCCACGATCAGTGTTGCCACACGTAGGGTAACACGGGGTGAGTTGGACATATGGGGTGATTTGGACCACCCCATTATCTCAAAAAGTACGACTCAACTTGGATTTTTTATAATGTCATCTTCTTTCATTAATGAACCGTATGTAACTAACGTAAAAAAACTTTGGTAAAATTCGACAGGTGGAAGGAAATGTTAGCACAGCAAGCACTTTGATTGTCAAAAAAATGTGAATTTTCCGGTCGTGGTTTTAAGGTTTTCCCGCTGATTAAACAAACTTTTCGTGTATTGTGCAGTAAAGTTCTGTCCGCCTACAGAAGAGGAACAATTTGATGCAGCGAAATTGTAAGTTTGATAACAATAAATGAAATTAATTGCATTTTAATTTCTGCATGTTGTGTGGGGTGACATGGACACGTTTTTGTGGGGTGAATTGGTCCTACAGGTTTGAGACTTTTCTTTGGTATAATTGATTCCAGATGCCGCTGAATTACAAAAAGAGGATGGACAGACAACGTTAGAAGAAGGAGTAGATTGAAAGATCAACGCAGGCCATCGAGAACGGATTTTCTTTGACCAAGCATCAAAAGTGTTTGAAAATGCTTGAACAACAGTGAAAAAAATCCATGCAGAATTCGAGATGGTCTCAATCCAACTTTTCTGGTCTGGAACCTGGCCAAGACACCTGGTATCGATCCCAGAACACTGTTACTGATTGTAACATTATTCCAAAATACTTTACATAAACATAAGTATGTTTTTTCGATGAAACACACACTGGACCAAATCACCCCGCATCAAATTTTAATGTCCAAAATTCATCTCTTTTATTTTATGATATATTTGGTAGTTTAAAGCTTGATATAATGATTAACCATTATTGATTGAGAGAAAACAAGTGTAGCTTAGTATACAATGTGACATTTTTTATTTAGATCGTATTGTTTTGGAAATATTAGGCGATTTGCTTAGGTGGTCCAAATTCTTAGGTGGTCCAAATTCCCCCAACAACAACAGCAACCACAATTCAACGAAAATTATGGTATGCTTCTTCTTGAATGGCGTTAACGTTCCCTGTGGAACTTCTGCCGTCTCAACGTATGCATTAATTAGCGTCAATTATTAATACTTAGTTGAGATTTCTTAAGTCAAATAACACACCTTGAATGTATTCCGAGGGGCAAGCTCTAGAATACGCGTGACCACAGTGCAAGACGAAGTAAATTTCTCTGATGAAAAATCCCCCGACCAGAACGGGAATTGAACCCGTACACCCGGCATGATGATGTGAGACGCTAACCACTCGGCCACGGGTGCACTTATGGTATGCTTTTAATAAATTATGGTATGCTATCTAGATCCAGAAAAACTATGTATAAGCATCATCAAACACACTAATGACTTGCAAATGTAAATGTAGTTTTTGTGGTAAATATATGAGTATTTTTTTCATGCTAAAAATTTTGTTTTTTCTCTACAGCGAATGTATAGATTTTTGTGAAAAAAAGTACAGATGGGAAAGATTTTTATGACCCCTCTGGTAAAACTAGAAAAACTTTTGCGATTGAAATGTGAATGTTCGGTTTTTTAGATCAAAATTCGATTTTTGGCGGGATGAGAATCGTCCAAATCCGCTGGTAATAAATAAATCAATTGCTCCGATAAACTGTGTGCTGTTTATCGGGCGCCGGACGAGAGCAAGTAACGTTATGCCATAAGATACGCCGAGTGCCATAAGATTTCAGTTGTCCGCAGGTTGTACAAAGTGAGAACAAGTTTTCAATATCAGATGTACATAATGAAATTAATCATTTGGAGCTTGATTTCACGATATACCTTGCATCGGACTCGGTTATTCGGAGTGTTATTTTTTTTTCACTCTGGATAATCGAATTATAAAAAAAAAAATTATTGAAAATCTTTCGCTTGAATGTAATTTTCAATTCCAAGTGGAACTGGCAGATTATTTTTCAGCTACGATGATATCGTTCCAGAATCTTCTCGATGATGGATGGCAACCAAACCAAAAGAGTTCTGCGCGTGTATGTGTGTGTGTGGCGGCTGCTCCGATGTCTCAAGCGGAACCGTTTTTCGATGCTGATACTCTCTCCCTCACAGTTCGAAACAAACTGAATGCGTGTCAGGTCAGGTCAGGTCAGGTCAGGTCAGGTCAGGTCAGGTCAGGTCAGGTCAGGTCAGGTGATGAATCACTCGATCCCTCGCCGTCTAGCTCGCCAGCAACAATGTTGTCCAGGCAGTGTCCACACAAAGAACGAATGCGTTTCACCACCAGAAAATCGCTTAAGTATACTTTTTGTCCGTGATTTAATCGAGAGAAGGTGTGCTTTACGATGGCATTTAGAATGCAAACTAGAGGCGAATGAACTCTCTGAGTTTGAAACTTCCAGCGACTGAGCAATAACGAATTGAAAATTATATGATTTTCGCGATGCGAAACATTTTCCGTTGCGCGAGCATCCAATATTGGGTACGAAAATATTCTACTAATGGGGAAGAATAATCTTCAGAAGCATTCCTGCTGCTGATATTCACTTGATTGAAAAATCACAAAACCAAATGTATTTGGTCGCAGTGTTAGGGGCTGTCCACATACTACGTGGACAACTTTAGGGGGGGTTAGGGGTTACGAAAATGTCCACGCTTGTTCACGGTGAGGGAGGAGGGGGTTTTAATATTGTCCACGTGGAAACGTTAAGTATTTTTTAAAGTAGAACATTCAAGTTAGAAATCAAAATTGAATGAGATCTGTTTTGTATTTACACGATTTTTTGAACTTCACGCCCGCCCTGAGTGCTCAGTATTCATCAATAAAAATACTGAACTGCCTGAGAGTGCTGCTCGGTCAAACATCCATATTTTTTCATATGACTGAACCTCTTTCCTGAAATGCATATTCTGAAGGTAACACACATGAACTAAGATCCAATTTATTCCAACCGGTAATAGAGGGCATGGGGCAATGCATGGACTACATATTAACCCATATTACGGAACCCGATCGGATTTGACAAATCGCAATCCGAACAAAATAAACTTTTGCATTCTGCATTTCAAGGTTGCAATATTTGTACAATCCGATAGGATTTGACTCGCTCAGATTAAGGGGGATAGAGACACGAATTTCGGACGTTTGTTCGAGCTACTAAAAAGTAAAACAAAGAATATTTTTACCATCCATTATATCACTATTTGTAATATCAATTAAACAATAATTGAACGGAAAAATATATATCCATAATTAGAAGCTGATCGAGTGAGGGGGTTCAAAAAAAAAGGGCCATGGCGTACAAGATTCCAGCACTTCTGGTTTTCTGAAACAAACAAATCGAACAGATTCTGAATCAGTAAAGATACCACTATCGTATGAACCTCGGACAAGTCAACAATGTGTTTTTTGATGAAATGGCGGAAATTTGAAGGAAAAAAATGCTGTTAAAAACTTTTTTTTCAAGTTCTTGATTTTTTTAAAATAGTAAAGTTACGAAATTATAATTTTTTATTGGTTCATGCGATAGAAAGATACATACAGATTGTATTCATATAAACATAGATCGGATAAGTAGAACTTGAGATATCGTGTAAACCAGTTTGAAAAACATATTTCGAGAAAAACGCGTTTGAAGTTAATTGTTATGGCCGTACTAGATAAGATATCGCATCACTAAAATGGCTATAACTTGGTAAATAATGAGATTTTCAAAAAGTCTCTTCTATGGTATATTCTTAAATGTCTGAATTAGAGAAATATGAAAAAAAAAATGATTTTTTTTCAAATTTTTAGACTAGAATACCCTCTTAAAGAACGCAACATTGTGCTAATTTCAAATCCGACCGGATTCAGGAATAAGGGTTTATTTTACCGAAAAACACTTGAAGGGACTTATCTCAATCTGCGATTCGTTTCATAAACGCGACGAAAATACATATTTGTAGTGAATTGTAAAGGGCAAATCATATACAAGAATGTTGATTTAAAAAAAAATCTTAGCAAGTGAATGGAACCCCGAAGCAGGTTTTCGCTTGAAGAAAGTTATGGCTGGGTCTGGTAGGACTGGAAGAAAATCTGTATCATGAGCTTTTACCTACTACTAGTTTCGATGAATTCCAACTCAACTACTTCAACTAGTTTCGATGAATTCCAACAACTGCTAGCAGCTGAACTGCTAGCAGCTGAACGTATGAAAATCAACGATCCAGAACGCTTCTAGGGTACTTCTAAAACTCCACCCGCCTTACACACCAGATACTGTATAGCATAAGTTCTGAGAGGATGAAATTCTCATGTTGCATGAAGGATGCTGAAATATTCAGGAAAAAACGGTGCATCTATGATGGAAAAGATGTATGCCTACAAAAATATCCTTTGGGTTTTTTCCTTAGAATCGGCATGAATTTTTAAGGACAATATTCAGCATGATTTAACAATTAAGGGTTGTAGGTCAACGGAAGCATCGATCACGATGATATTGCAGATGTTTTGTTTTTACTAGGTTCATTATAGCCATCAGGTACTACCGAACCTGTAAAAGCGAAAGTTATTGATGTTTAGACGAGAAAATTCTGTTTTCAAACAAAGTGGTTGATTTCATTGTCTGATTTTTTGAAAACTCAAACAGCCAGCCAGCTTTAATAAAAATACTCGAGAATAAGCTCACAAAGGGTATGTTAAAATGGATATGAAGATAACGTGAATGGAATTCGGAAGAAAATAATTAGTTGTTCAATTATAACTGAGCGGATTTCCGAGCGGCGCTAGCTTAATTCTAAGGTTATTGAAACAAGTTGTTCCGTCTGCTGGGAACTGTGAGGTGGACTGTATATGTTTGATGTTGTTCCACTCATGGATACAACGGGTGCGTGGAAGAAACCCTCGTGTTTCACACGCTTTAGTCGACGGGTGGGATCCCTTGTGGCTCCGCTCCGTGCTGTGAAAGGCCTAACCTTTTGGGATGTGCTTCGGAAAGGGTTTGAGCAGTGCAGAATGAACACATGGTGTTTGAGTACTATTTACACTTTATTCATTATAATCATAATCACTGAATACTAATATATACACTTTATTTACACTTATGCGATTAATGCGCATGCGAATGCGCCATTATTCTTTTGCTGGTAGAATTGCACTCCGGTAGAAAATCTGCTGCTGATGTTATGGCTACTTTTGCAATAAGTTGCTACTCTTGCTATTTGCTCTGGATTTGCACTTTGCCCTTGCTACTTGCTCGACGGTTGAATAACGACTCGTCCTCGGTCGGGAAGCTATATTTGTGTGTAGTGCTGCACCCGAACAGGAAAAGGAGTGGGGACTTACGATTTAAGCTCTCTCTTTCTCTCTTCAGTTACGTTTGACGGACTGAACCCAAGTTTTTCGATCAAAAAATAACAAGTATATAACGCGTAGACATTTTATCTTTCGAATGAAGTGTTCATCATACCATTTCGTTCAGTTGTTTAGGAGCTATTAACGCTCAAAATCTCGGTCTCCGGCGTAACGCTTTCATTTTCGAAACTTATAAAGTCAAAGTTTCGGTATAGAAATGAAAGAAGAAGTCCTACGTCAAAAAGGAGCGCATGAAGGAGAGCAATATCTAACTCGGTCTGGGCCGTGAATGTGGCAAAGTATGTGGAAAGCTTATTTGTCTGTTGTTTCGCTCGCTCGTATCATTCTTATATTGCTGTACCATGTAGGGGTAGTGGGGGCAAATTGGTCATGGGGAGCAAAGTGGTCACCTGCTTGTTTGGTAGTATAACTATTGACGATATATGCCGTATTAAAATTCCCCTTATGTTTGAAGAATTTAATGACTTTTGAATCACCCTGCACTTCAGTAGAGCTGTCGCATGTCAAAATACAAATAAAAACAGAAATTACTTTCGCGATAGACATTTGGCCGTAGTTCTGTGCGAATGGTATCTAAGGAATTTCTCATGAAATTTAGTTTATTCAATCTGATATGTTGGACAAATCATCAATTTGGATGACTGTTAACATATTCTAGGAGAGGTGAACAGATATTTTGTTTAATCTCAGCGATTAATTAGCATATAAAATATTTTCATGTTTGGGGGCAAAGTGGTCATAGATGAGTAACAACTTACAATGTTCTGTTTACTAAAGCTGATATATATATCATCATATTCTGCTCTTGAAGAAGATCCTTTTGTGGCTTTGACTCTGGATAAATATGGCACTCCAACTAAACCAAGCCTCATTATGCGGAACGTTATGTGTTTCCTACTACGTTTTTGCATGCAAGAGAAAATTTAAACTGAGACTCTAGGTGAATAGGCCAAGCTTATTTCATACATGTACCTACTATCACAAATATGATTTGAACAAATTTGGACGAAAAAAAACCATTAATGTATCCCATTTAGCTTGATATGTGCGGTGACCACTTTGCCCCCACTAGGTGACCACTTTACCTCCAAGCAAAAAAAAAGTTCGATTTTTCACCTTCTTTTCTAATGATGAAAAGTGTACTATTTTGAATTTTTATAGTAAAAGCCGTTTGCTATCTTGAAGGACAATGAGTTGAACTATAATGTTCTTCGAGAAACGGGAATTAAATCGGCATGTGGGCGCTGGAAATGGCCCTATTCCTTAGGGTGTCCACTATACCCCCACTTCCCCTACATTATACAAATGCTTACCAGTATTTGAGAGTCATGACATTTTCTGTTATGTTATGTCTCATTCAATGTAATAAATCGGGATGACAAAACACGAGCTAAAAATCAATTTTGGGTGTATGTACGGAAAAGTTAATTCATTCGTAAGTGGTAAATTTAAATTATTGAAATAATTGCACTGGTGGGGTTGAGATGGACAGTCACAACCATAATCACATCCAATGTATGATGGAAAGTGAAGCGAAGAATATTCAACTCTTTTTTCTATTGCTTTCATTTTTTGTTCTATTTCAGTTTCTAGACACACAAACACTGAGAGAGAGAGAGCGAAATTATTCCTCTTGCGAGCGATTTATATTTTATGAACCTGTCCATATTCCCCCCACTACATGTCCATTATACCCGCATCGATAAACAGGTTCTACTTTTCGACGTGTTCTAACTTCAATTAAAAAACATGGAAAAACACTTTTTTATAAAAAATTTGGCCAGTTATTTCGAAAACCAGTATATTGAACTGTAAGAAACTGCTTTTAAGTTTTAGAAAACATGAGTTTCCAACGATACAATTGAAGTTCTTTTTAACATGTCCATCTTACCCCCATTTCATAAATTTTTGAAAATTGTAAGATCTTTTTCCCCATACATGCATTAACACTCTAATGTATATCGCCTCCACTTTTGCATGTACATGTAAGTTAGGTGCATCATATACCACCTAAAATATGAGGTAAATTATGCAGTATAGACGCCGCTTGTTATACGATTCAATGTTTGCTGGGTATGTACAGACTGCAGACTGGGGCGATTATTACGGCCGAAATAGGAGTAAACACTCTTGAAGTAGCAACCACCAATTCCAAATTTCGGTAGTAATTTTTGATAATTATTAAGTGTCGCTCGTTCGTGTACTTCACCATGATGAAAATGTTGATTTTGTCTAACGCAGAGATTCTCGCGAAGCTGCGAAATAAGTATTCAGTCAATCAATCTAGTTTTCGATGAGTTGTGCAGTGTTCAAATTTTTGTATCTTCCTTTTCACCGAAAATTATTTTTCAGAGAGAAAGAGATGTGGGAAAATATCTTTTTCTGAAGTTCTACGAGAATGCATATTCGTCTCTCATTAAGTACTGAAAATATGGAGCTAAACATCAAAGCTAACTTAACCAATGTTAGTCTGTCTAGACAGCGTCTGAATTGTACAAATATAAACACATCTCATGTATCGATCTCTGGTTTAACGTTTTGACATTGACATTGGCGACATTGGCGACATTGGCGCTATATTTTCTTATATTTTTTCTTGAAAACTGAGTATTTTTTACATAACATATCTCGATATCAGAGATGCTATTTTTTTTTCGTTTTTATGATATGATTTCCCAAAGTTAACCAAAGGTTCGATAAAAAATTTTTTTCACCTTTTTTCCATTACAAAAATTTATAACTTCTGAACTACTGAACCGATTCAGATGATCGACATATTAAATTGAAGCTTCTGAATTGGTTTGCTTTGAAAAAATATTACTTTTGGAGAAAAAAAAATGGATTTTCGTTTTTGTAATTATCGATTGAGTCAGTTTTTCATAGTTTTCTCGGCTAAAGATAGAGAGCGCTACATTTTTTTATATTTCTTCTGGAAACCTAAGGATTTTCTACATAACATATCTTGATATCATAGATGTTTTTTTTTCGTTTTTGAGATATGATTTTTCAAATTTAACATGTTTTACGTCTTCGTCCAATATTCCTATTTGACTAGACTAGACCTATGCGACTAGAATCCAGTCTTCTCACACTTGTGATATTTAAAGAAGGTTACCTTGTTGGCTTCAATTTAATATGTCGATCATCGAAATCGGTTAAGTAGTTAAAATCTTATGATGTTTTGCAAAAAGTCATTTTGGGATAAAAGGGGAAAAATGGAATCAACTTTGAAAAATCATATCTCAAAAACGAGAAAAATAGCATCTCTGATATCAAGGTATGTAAGGTATGAGGTATGGAAAAATATAAAAAATATGGTGCCCTCTATTCCAAAGCCATGAAAACAACAAAAACAACTACAATAAATAATTACGAAAACAAAATCCATTGTTTTTGCAAGTTTTGTAAGCTAGTTCTTTGGCTTCAATTTGATATGTCGATCATCTGAAACGGTTCAGTGATCCAAAAGTTATGGATTTTTGAAAAAAGCCATTTTTGGAAAAAACAGGAAAAAGTTGGTTCCTCGGAAAGCCCTTAATTGGAAATGGTCACCCTACCGAAAAAATAAAAAAAAACATGTCTAATGTTTTGCGATAAAGAACATAACCACCACTTTTCACAAAAGTCTGAGGGACTGAATCCCGAATATAATTTCCAAATATAATTTCTCCAAATATAATTTCTTCTTCCAAATATAATTTCTTCTTCTCATATAAAAAAAACACACCTCTATCAAAATTTGCAACTTGAGCAACTTATTTCGATAAAAACAAGTAGAAAGAATACCTGATGTTTTTAAATAATGATGAACGTATTTTCGTCCGTTTGCTTGTATGGAAATACCCCATAGTGTGCTGCCCATTATTCGTTTAGAGATTTCTGAATGATAAAACAGAAGCCATTCCGTTTTAGCTTTTGAGAGCTCCTTTTTTGCTAAATAAAAATGTTAAATTCATACCAAAACCGAAAATCTATTTGAGTAGTGATTGTGCTGGCTGTGGATAGTTCAATAGAGTTTGGTATCTTTAGAGTTCTGATTTGAATGAAAGGTTTAATTTCAAGCCAGTTAAATCATATTTGTTAAAAAAAGCTTCTCATTAACACACAACAAGTATCTCAATTATTTAAAATATAGCTTCCTTTTTTCCTAGCTTCAATAAATACAGGGCTACGCTTCGCTTTTCACTGATAGTAATCACTATTATCTTTTCTACCACCATCTTTTCGAAACCATTCACTTCCTGCACTATGCTTGTGATATTCATATCCATGTTTTTCATTCCCTTCGGAGCCGGCCACAGGCATATGATTCCATCCGGAAGTAATGGGTCGAAACTTCTCATCATTCACTCCGTATCCATCGACAGCTGCATATTCGCCAACCGTGGAATCTTTATCGCTCAGCAGAATCTCCCCGGCATCCTTTCGTCTGGTGGCACCAGCAGTCATCACCATGACCTACAAATACGATCAGTAAATTGTTGGGAATCGGACGGAATCAGTCTCGCTTAGTTACAGTCGGATTCATAGTTTCCATGTGTTCCTTTAGGCAGCTTTGTAGCAGGTTTAAAAAATAGAGAAAAGCCAGTAAGGTGAGAGCCGAAAGTGCGGCTCCTTTTCCCTTTCTCCCGGACTTCGGGCTGAACTTAATGAAGGGAATCGGGTGTGGGGGTTGATATGAATGCGGATGTGGAGCATGGTAATCGTATCCGCCGGAAGAAGGCCCAGGCGGACCGTAGGCACTTCCGTGCCCACCGGTTCCTCCGAAGCCAAATCCTGAAGGTGCCGGTCCATATTTTGAATTATAGCCGTGGGACATGTCGGCTGCCGGATATACCGGGTACGGAGGTCCTGGGTCTAGTCCGAATGAGCTAGGATCGATCGGGGTGTATGGATTGGGATTTGGGGAATACATGGTGTGAACAGCACGAACACGAGCACACGGAAATATGGAACTTGACGACTGGATTGTCGGCGGAATTCCCCAGAACTGCTGATGACGAAGGCAAACCGCCGACTGAGCTTCCCACAATCGTCACGATAAATTGTAAACAAAACCAAAACTGTGGAACAGTTCTGGCACTGATAGCTGATAGCCGTGCAAAACGGTTAAACAAAGTAGCTGCGTGATGATGATGCACCGATTCCAGGTTCTGCTTACGAGAGTAATTATTCAACGGTGCAACGGTGTTGAATGCATAAATGCAACATACATTCAGTGACATCTAAATGCATTCAGCGTGGAGAATGATTATGTGCGTGTGGAATGCAGTGAGGGGGTATATTGTGTTTGGCAGGCTTCTCAATCGGAATCGAGATTTGCGATGGTTAAAATTCATGAGGTTGCACTGTTTACAAATTCGGATACAAAATAGTAGTTTTATAAAAAAAACTGTTGAAAGTACAATGAACAACAACAATTTGCCCAATAGAACTTTTTTTTTTGTGAAGAAAAAATCGTTCCATTGGCGATCACAGTACAACAAAATAATTTAACTTGACAGTAGACATTAGCACAGCTTTTCAAATTATCTCTACGGCACTTTTTCAACTTGTAAACGAGCTTCGCATTTCTTCTCGCTCAGTAGTTCATGAATACAATGATGATCTACCTCAATAAAATGCTGATAAAAATGAATTATGGAGATAACGAAATGATCGCTACACTTTATCTATCTGTCCATTCCTCCATTCAGTCGTGTTGCCACTTGCGAAGTGATTTTGTTTGCGGGAAAAGATAAACACCCGTATTTGGAAGCCGGAAATTCATCGTCCTTTAAATAGGTTATCTCGTAAAAGAGCTGAAATTTTTTTTACCGTCGTCACCATACTGTACTTCAAATGTTTTAGCGGAGTCGATGGTTAATTTCATATTTGTTGCTCTTCGGGATAACAGTTTTGTGGCTTTCTTCCAGACTAAAACCTTTGAAGATGTATTGGCCAAAAATGTGAAAAGCCGATTTGGGATGGCACATCAAATATAGCTGCTGGGGGAAACAACATGGAAATTATTCCTCCATGTTGACGCAAAGCCGCACGTTGTGATAGTTGTTTTTTTATTTTTTTGCCTCCCTATTTCGATGTTATCCGGTTCGACAATTTGTTCGAAAGTGTTTGTACCAAAATGTTTCATTGAAGGTTTGCTGTTTGCCGTTTCACGCTGAGGAGAGTTCTAAATCCGAAATAAATATCGAACCTAGCATTGCCACAATGAGGATCGTGATCTTATTCACGCTCTCAGTCACTGCCTGTGAAAGAATTTCGCCGAACGCGATTTTTTTTGTGTTCAGGACGAAGGGAAGAGAGAATCTCGCAATATCGTGGAAAAAAAGAACAGATTTTGGCATTTCTGTTATCGTTGTAGTAGCGAAAGTAGGGATGCTCCAACTTCATCGGATGTTTCGTTGTCTTAGATTATATCGAAACTGAACGTTTTTTTTTAAACAAATTGTTTGTATGTTTTACAGAGATTGAATTTGAATGTATAGCAGAAGTGTGCGCTTATGTCAAGGCTAGCAGGTCCACAATCCAGATTTAGATTGATAGATAGATTCCAATATTTTTGATATGCTCAGTATCATAAGGCACCGAAACGCCTTATTCATATAAAAAGCATTTTCAAGCAGAACAGAGTTCTGAAGGAATTTCATTGTGTAAGGAGTCGGAGTCGGAGTCGGAAAAATATTACCGACTCCGACCAATATTTAGCTAATAAAACAAAATTTTATTTCATGATCGTATTAATTTCCTATTCACGTTCGAACCGTTTGCTTGTGTGTTGGTCAACCACAGCTATTTACGTTATTTATAAGCGACAAGATAGCAGTTGCATTGTGATTGAAGAAGCACACACTAAAATGTGTGTTGAACCCTCGACAAAGTTTTAGATCTTGTTAAAATATAAACTTTTGTCGACGACATCAACTTTCTATCTTTTATAGTTTTTGGAATATAAGTCATTTTTGTATGAAGACTCCTGAGAAAAATAATGTTTTGCTCGTAACATTTTTGTCTGTAAATTCTCACGTTTGACATGTTCTTGACATGACAAGTTAGCAGAGCATGTAAATTGCGATATTGTATACATAAAAATGTAACGAATTGAACATTAATAGCATTTTTTCAAAGGAAACATGAAAAAGTTGTTGTTCGAAAAACTTTTTCCATGTAAATGTAATAAAGGCTATTTATATCTATTTTTTTCAGAATTTTAAAACCAATTGTTTTCGAGAAAAATTTTCAAAATATTTTTTTTTCAATGAAATTTTTTTTTCCAAAAAATTCTTTGATAATTTTTAATGAAAACCAAAATAATTTCCTACATTCCATTCTTTGACTAAAATTTTAGTTCTTATAATTTTCAACAAGTTTTCCACACATCGGACGATGAGCATATTTACATGGAAAAAGTTTTTCGAACAACAACTTTTTAATTTTCTCTTTGAAAAAAATACTATTAATGTTTAATTCGTAACATTTCTATGTATAAATTATCGCAATTTACATGCTCTGCTAACTTTTCTCTATTTAGAAACATGTCAAGAACATGTCAAACGTGAGAATTTACACACAAAAATGTTACGAGCAAAACATTATTTTCTTCAGGAGTCTTCATACAAAAATTACTTATATTCCAAAAACTATAAAAGATAGAAAGTTGATGTCTTCGACAAAAGTTTATATTTCAATAAGATCTAAAACTTTGTCGAATACATTATATCGCTATCTTGACTTTAAACAAAATTAGAATTAGTTGTATTTTTTCAAAGAAAACATGAAATAGTTGTTGTTCGAAAAACTTTTTCCCTGTAAAAATGCCCATCTTCCGATGTATGGACGACTTGTTGGAAATAATAAGTGCTATTCCTACATATATTTTTTGGAATTTAAAAAAAATGTTTTTGAGAAAAATAAATTAACCTTTTTTCCAGCAAAATCTTTTTCTAAAAAATGTTTGGTATTTTTTCCTACATTTCATCCTTTGACAAGAATTTCGTAGGTATCATAGTTTTTAAGTTATAAATTTTTGTAAACAACAAAGAAAAGAAATTGTTTTTTTCCATAGATTATTTTTAGAATATTTCAAGTATGCAAAGTTGCTTAAATGACCCGTGTGTTTACACCCACAACGTTTCACTGCTATCTGAGATGGTGCTGCCAACGGCCAGTCGAGTTGGCATGAAACTCCTCTAGTACAGGGTTTTCCAATTTTAAATTCCGAAAGTAAATTGAAATAAAACACACTTAGAATTCGAATTTCGATGAAATTTTTATTTCAAATTGAAGTTTGGTTTATGCCATTATGTGTGAAATACAACATCATTCAAATGTTCACCTAGGGCTTCCTCGCACACCTTGATCCGGAACATTTAATTTTCGATGACTTTTCGGCACATATGGGGCGGTATCTCGGTCATAACTTCACGAATGTTGTCTTTCAAATGTTCAAGAGTTTGCGGAGAGTTGGCATAGACACGGTCTTTCGCATAACCCCACAAAAAAAAGTCTAGCGGGTTCAAATCGCATGATCTGGACGGCCAATTGGCATCACCAAAACGCGGAATTATGCGTCCCTCAAATTTCGTTCGCAATATGGCCATGTTCGGTCGTGTTGTGTGGCACGTGGCGCCGTCCTGCCGAAACCACATGTCATCCGTATCCATATCTTCAATTTGTGGCAATAAAAAAAGGGTAACATGCGGCCATAGCGCTCACCATTCACAGTTACCGTCTCGCCGTCCTCAATTTCGAAGAAATACGGCCCGATGACTCCACCAGACCATAATGCGCACCAAACAGTGACTTTTGGCGGATGCAATGGCCTCTAAATAATCACGTGTGGATTTTCTGAGCCCCATATACGGAAATTTTGGGTGTTCACATAGCCACCGAGCTCGAAATGTGCCTCATCGCTGAAGAAAATTTGATGCGAAAATTCAGCATTTTGCTGCTGTTGTTCGTTCACTCAATCGACGTATGCCCGACGCATACCATGGTTACCACGCTCTAATTTTTCTACCAGTTGGACTTTATATGGATGTAGGTGCAAGTCCAAATGCAAAATTCGCCACAATGATGTGTTTGACAAGCCCAATTGCTGAGCACGCCGTGGAATCGAAACATTCGGGTCATCCTCCATACTGGCAGCAACAGCAGCAATATTTTCGGCCGAACGCACATTACGATGATGCACAGGTTTCACAATATCCACTACGGATCCGGTTTGTTCGAATTTACGCACTACATTAGCGATTGTGTGCTCTGTAGGCCGTCCATGACGACCAAAATCCGTCCGTAATGCTCGAAAAACATTTGCCGGTTTTTCATCATTTTTATAGTATAATTTAGCAAAATTAATACGTTGTGCGATGCTAAAACGATCCATATTGTAAAATGACAGATATTCAACTAACGATATGACGCTTTGGTTGACAGCTATGTCAAACGGTTGTCAGCGCAGGGCTGTATACTTTCGGAAGCCCGAAATGGAAAACCCTGTATATATTTCCTTCACTGTAAGGTTAATATGGTAGAAAAACCTGATCTCGAGTTTTTTTCATTTTTCTAACAGGAGACGTAGTTGGAGTTGGAGTCGGAGTCAAGAATTTTTTTTCCGACTCCACAGCCCTGTTGAAATCATAAAGTAATTTTCTTAAATGAAAAATATCTCCACCGATCAACTCACGTTTTTTGACGTAGGACTACGTCTTTCATTTCTATACCGGGGTGTAAAATCAAAGTTTCGAAAACGAAAGCGTTACGCCGGAGACCGAGATTTTGAGCGTTAATAGCTCCGAAACAACTGAACGAAATGGTATGATAAACACTTCATTCGAAAGATAAAATGTCTACGCGTTATATACTTGTTACTTCTTGATCCAAAAACTTGTTTCAATAGTCTTAAAATTGCTTTCAAAACAGGCTATTGAAATCACCAATCGGTATATAAGCGAGCGGCGCTCGGAAATCCACTCAGTTCTAATTGAACAGCGATTGGAGCATGTTGTCGCTGTTGCGGTGAAGCTCTTTATTTATCATGAAAGCGCGGATGAACGGTGTCACCAAGAGCCTGTTTGTGCACCCTAGGCCAGAAGGGAATCTATCAGGAGGAGAGTGATGCCACAAACGGTTCCCTGGGAAGACATCGCTACACACACATACACGCGCGGCTATTAACAGGTGGTTATCGAGTTGGCATTAACCACTGGTGGGCTTCCAGTATCGAGGAAAATGTGGAAATATCTAATCGTTACTGAAAATAATCTGCCAGTTCCTTTGGGAATTTTCAAAATATATTCATGTGAAAGAGTTTAATTGAATGTTTTCTATCCATGTAACACTGTGACCAAATACATTTGGTTTTGTGGTTTTTCAATCAATCGCAATTAACAGGATAGCTTCAGAAGATTATTCTTCCCCATCAGTAGGATATTTCCGTATCCAATATTGTATGCGCCCGCAATCGATTATTGCTCAGTCGCCGAAAGTTCCGAGCTCAGAGAGTTCATTCCCCTCTAGTTTGCCTTCCAAATTGCCATCGTAAACCACACCTTCTCTCGATTCAATCACACACAAAAAGCATACTTAAGCGATATTCTGGTGGTGAGGCACATTAATTTTTCGTGAGGACATCGACAAGACAACATCGTTGCCTAACGTGCTGGAGCAGGTGGACGGCGAAGGATCGACACATACACGCGCAGAACTCTTTCCGTTAGGATGCCATTCAGCATCGAGAAAGTTCCGGAAAGATCTAATCATTGCTGGAAAATAATCTGCCAGTTCCTTTGGGAATTTTCAAAATATATTCATGTGAAAGAGTTTAATTGAATGTTTTCTATCCATGTTACACTGTGACCAAATATGTTTCAATCAAGTGCTATTAACAGGTGGTTATCGAGTTGGCATTAACCACTGGTGGGCTTCCAGTATCGAGGAAAATGTGGAAATATCTAATCGTTACTGAAAATAATCTGCCAGTTCCTCTGGGAATTTTCAAAATATATTCATGTAAAAGAGTTTAATTGAATGTTTTCTATCCATGTAACACTGTGACCAAATATATTTCAATCAAGTGCTATTAACAGGTGGTTATCGAGTTAGCAGATAATTCTTCCCCATCAGTAGGATATTTCCGTATCCAATATTGTATGCGCCCGCAATCGATTATTGCTCAGTCGCCGAAAGTTCCGAGCTCAGAGAGTTCATTCCCCTCTAGTTTGCCTTCCAAATTGCCATCGTAAACCACACCTTCTCTCGATTCAATCACACACAAAAAGCATACTTAAGCGATATTCTGGTGGTGAGACACATTCATTTTTCGTGAGGACATCGACAAGACAACATCGTTGCCTAACGTGCTGGAGGAGGTGGACGGCGAAGGATCGACACATACACGCGCAGAACTCTTTCCGTTAGGATGCCATTCAGCATCGAGAAAGTTCCGGAAAGATCTAATCATTGCTGGAAAATAATCTGCCAGTTCCTTTGGGAATTTTCAAAATATATTCATGTGAAAGAGTTTAATTGAATGTTTTCTATCCATGTAACACTGTGACCAAATATGTTTCAATCAAGTACTATTAACAGGTGGTTATCGAGTTAGTATTAACCACTGGTGGGCTTCCAGTATCGAGGAAAATGTGGAAATATCTAATCGTTACTGAAAATAATCTGCCAGTTCCTCTGGGAATTTAAAAATACATTCATGTGAAAGAGTTTATTTGAATGTTTTCTACCCATGTAACACTGTGACCAAATACATTTGGTTTTGTGATTTTTCAATCAATCGCAATTAACAGGATAGCTTCAGAAGATTATTCTTCCCCATCAGTAGGATATTTCCGTATCCAATATTGTATGCGCCCGCAATCGATTATTGCTCAGTCGCCGAAAGTTCCGAGCTCAGAGAGTTCATTCCCCTCTAGTTTGCCTTCCAAATTGCCATCGTAAACCACACCTTCTCTCGATTCAATCACACACAAAAAGCATACTTAAGCGATATTCTGGTGGTGAGACACATTCATTTTTCGTGAGGACATCGACAAGACAACATCGTTGCCTAACGTGCTGGAGGAGGTGGACGGCGAAGGATCGACACATACACGCGCAGAATTCTTTCCGTTTGGATGCCATTCACCATCGAGAAAGTTCCGGAAAGATCTAATCATTGCTGGAAAATAATCTGCCAGTTCCTTTGGGAATTTTCAAAATATATTCATGTGAAAGAGTTTAATTGAATGTTTTCTATCCATGTAACACTGTGACCAAATATATTTCAATCAAGTGCTATTAACAGGTGGTTATCGAGTTAGCATTAACCACTGGTGGGCTTCCAGTATCGAGGAAAATGTGGAAATATCTAATCGTTACTGAAAATAATCTGCCAGTTCCTTTGGGAATTTTCAAAATATATTCATGTGAAAGAGTTTAATTGAATGTTTTCTATCCATGTAACACTATGACCAAATACATTTGGTTTTGTGGTTTTTCAATCAATCGCAATTAATAGGATAGCTTCAGAAGATTATTCTTCCCCATCAGTAGGATATTTCCGTATCCAATATTGTATGCGCCCGCAATCGATTATTGCTCAGTCGCCGAAAGTTCCGAGCTCAGAGAGTTCATTCCCCTCTAATTTGCCTTCCAAATTGCCATCGTAAACCACACCTTCTCTCGATTCAATCACACACAAAAAGCATACTTAAGCGATATTCTGGTGGTGAGACACATTCATTTTTCGTGAGGACATCGACAAGACAACATCGTTGCCTAACGTGCTGGAGGAGGTGGACGGCGAAGGATCGACACATACACGCGCAGAATTCTTTCCGTTTGGATGCCATTCACCATCGAGAAAGTTCCGGAAAGATCTTATCATTGCTGGAAAATAATCTGCCAGTTCCTCTAGGAATTCAAAAATACATTCATGTAAAAGAGTTTATTTGAATGTTTTCTATCCGTGTAACACTGTGACCAAATATTTTTCAATCAAGTACTATTAACAGGTGGTTATCGAGTTAGTATTAACCACTGGTGGGCTTCCAGTATCGAGGAAAATGTGGAAATATCTAATCGTTGGTGGAAAATAATCTGCCAGTTCCCCTTGGAATTGACATTCAAGCGAAAGAGTTTATTTTAATGTTTTCTATCCATAAAATATCCATATAATACATTTGGGTTTGTGATTTGTCAATCAAGTACAGTTAGCAGGTTAGCTTCTGAAGATTATTCTTCAGAACAAGGTTTTTCGTATCCTATATTGGATGCATAAAACCTTGTGCCTCCAACGTAACGCTCTCGTTTTCGAAGTCCCCCAAATATTCATTTATTCATTCATTCAGAATGGATTTAGATTCAACTTCGAACAAATGATCTCTAAATCAACGATAGTCCTACGTCACCCTTGCGGTTATACCATAGATATAACCCACTTCCTGTTTTATCACGGTGTCTGTGACGATTTAGATTCATCAACACGTTTATTTGGTTTTCAATTCATCGACGAAAAAGTCGGTTCATTCTCGGTGTCATTGAATTTTTTTTATCCAAAATATATATTTTTATTAAGGCTCATATGGCGTCAGCCTAACGGGGCCGGGAGTTCAATATTTCGACAATGTTTGCTTACAACTATGTTAGTAATATGTAACCGATTACTCGCGGTTGGCTCGAGGATAGTATTACAAGTGTTCTCATAATTGGTATGTTGCAGTCCTCGATGCTCTGTACGTGTGCCCGACACGGGATACTTCCTATTGGGATGGGCTTACCATTAATCAGCAACGCCCCTCTGGTCTGTACCCGATACCTAGCGTGGTGCGTCTCTCTCGACTCGAGGAATCCAGGATAGAATGGTCACTAGCCGGCGCAATCATCAGCTCGTGTAGAGTTGTCATAAGCGGTACAACCTTTGGCTCTTGTTGAATGATCAGTGGACTGCACAACCTGCGGCCCGTTTATCTGTAAAGAGTGTGTGTATGTATTGCCGCGACTAATTAAAAGTTTATCGATCGGATAGGAGGGATATGAAACGGGGACACAACGAAGGAAACATCATTAAACGTTGACATCGCGTTTCTGAGGAACAGGTATAGATAAAGCAGAAGATCAGGATCCCGGCTACCTAAGATATCCCGGACGGGGATATCCGATTGTCTGCCTTGTGCTCTCAGTGCTACACGGATACACGACCAGACAACATGCTCGATGTCGTGGTAGCCATCGCCACAATCACAAAGATTGTTTGCTGCGAGCCCAATGCGATAGAGATGCGCGTTTAGGTTGTAGTGATTGGACATAAGCCGAGATATCACGCGAATGAAATCACCACCTACATTCAATCCCTTGAACCATGCACTCGTCGAGACCTTAGGGATAATCGTGTGTAACCAACGACCGAACTCATCACCACTCCACATGCGCTGCCAACTTACGAGCGTATACTGACGAGGAATGTGGAAAAATTCATTATAAGCAATTTGCCTTTCAAAAAGTGTGCCTTCTAAAGCGCCCACCTTAGCTAGCGAGTCCGCTTTCTCATTCCCCGGAATCGAGCAATGAGAGGGTACCCATGCTAAGGTAATCGTGACTAATTTTTCGACCAAAACACTCAATAGTTGTCTTATTTTTGTTAGGAAATAAGATGAGCGTTCATCAACTTTTATTGAGCTGATTGTCTCTATTGAGCTGAGACTGTCTGAAAAAATAAAATAATAGTCGATGGGCAATGTTTCAATGATCCCTAATGCGTAATATATCGCACCCAGTTCAGCGACATACACGGGACAAGGATCTTTGAGTTTGAAAGAGGCACTGGAATTTTCATTGAAGATGCCGAAGCCAGTAGAGCCGTTTATGAATGTTGAAGCAACTAATATTATCTTTCGTTGTGTCTTGGTGATTTTTTCTTTTACGTTTTTCTTTTCGTCAGTACTCGAAAATCCGATTATCCATTGAAGACAGTATAGTGATGGAAATGAGGGCAAAAAGGTCAGCCTAAGGAATATGCCAATTTCTTGTATTCACATACCGCTAATCCTCACATTTCACAAAGCATAGCTTATTGTTGTACATTTAACATCATCAGAAGAAAAGCATTTTTAGTGTGGAGGCAAAGGTGTCACTTGGTGGGGGTAAAGTGATCGTTCGCACATATCATGTTAAAGAGGATAGTTTTATGCGATGTTGTTTGTCCAAATTTGTTTGAATCATCATTGAAATTGTAGGTACATGCATGAAATTAGCTTGGCATATTCACCTAGAGTCGTAATTGAAATATTCTCATACATACAAAAACGTAAAAAGAAACACACAACGTTTCGTATAATGAACCTTGATTTTGGTTGGGAGCATAATTTTCAGGGTCAAAGCCACAAAGGGAAGCCTTCAAGAGCAGGAACAGAATATTGTGAGTCGTTATCAACCATTAACCCCTTTCCCACCAAACAACAAAGTAGTTTCTGTACGGCTTAATGAGAGATAGAGAGAGAAGAGCATTGTGCTTGGTGAGCTATCGTGGCCATTCTCATGTCACTTCGCAATCACAACTAAATATATTTCTTCTTCTTCTTGTTGAATTATGGAGACATTCAACGTTTGCAGTTCATTCGTCTCTTGCCCAGAGAAAGCCCCTTGGGAACAACTGAATCCAAACTCCTTCTCCAACCTGCCTTGACAAAGACACTTCATTAGCGTTCGCGTTCGACGCTCCTCAGTAAACCGTGTTCAGCAAATATCAAACGACGTTCTTGAAACGGATTTCCGAATGGGCACCAGTTTATGTACAGATTTTTGATTTCATTAGCCTTTTTTCAACGTTATTTTTAAGCTATTGAAATGAGTTTCCGGGTCAATAATTGATAAGCGTATAACTAGTACTAATAATAAGTACTAGTACCGCTCGCTAGCCGGATTGAAACAGTGATTTCAAATCGCGGATGGCTCATTTATACCAAATAACTTGAAAATGGGCAGAAACGAATGCATTAGTTGCCTGTATTGATTGTACGGGGTGAGCAAATGTTTGGGAAAATGGGAACTATTCTAATTTTTATTTATTTAAACCGTTTCTGGATTATTGATGTATAGCATATCAAACAAATCTTAGCGAATTTCCCTTTCAATTGGTATACTAGATTTGATGTTAAAGATGTTCTAAAGCATTTGACACGATCTCACATCGACACAATATGACCTTTTCGGCTTTTAACATGCCAATTTGAAGAAAATCGTGATGGGTGATGAGAATGGATCATCTATCATCTATTGAGCGTCAAAATGCAAGAATTACTCAATGCCATGGGTTGCTCAATATGATAGGCCCCGTGTTTCATCAGGACAACGCCAAACTTTATGTCTCTTTGATAGTACGGCAAATTATTTTGGAGTTTGGCTTAAAGGGGCTATCCCACTAGCTAAACTAGTCGAATATTGCATTTTATCACAAAGGCAAGAACTTCGATTCTATGGACAGTGTAATAAAATTCTGAGAGAAAATAATTTTTATGCTACGTGAATGATGGCTGAAAATTGTGGAGAAAACTGTGCATATGTAATTGAATAAATGTATGACTACCTATAAAAATTATGTTTATGTTTTTTTCCAAAAACCGACAAGAAAATTCTGGATAACATAATATGAGATATCCTGATTTCATCCGGATTTTTTAAAATTATAGTTGGCAACCCTGAACGCAAGAACAATCTTCGTCAGAGGTGTGATAAATTGGAATATGATGTCTCTTACTTCTAAATCTGTACAAACGGGGCAAAAGTGCGCAATTGACTTTTTGAAACATACAGGCATAAAATTTTTCCAATACTGTATTCGTGTAATACATAATTGCACCAGCAGCCCACACGTATAAACAATATACATTTCATACCATTAGCGGAAAGTTTTAACGTAAGAAAGGTTTTGCGTTGTTTTGATCTATTTTATTCAATTTTCTGGATAACGACTAAGCTATTTGAAATAACTAGAAAGTCCGAAACCATTCATAATGCGTACTCGTATTTGTGAAAAACTTCAATAATTTTCTATAGAAATCGGAATAGTTGGAAAAGAGCTTGTGGGGCAAAAGTACACACCGTTTGCCGTTAAATGTGTTTAATGTATTGTTACAGAGACGGTTCGGATTCCTCAAGGCAAAATCGTTTTTTTTGAGTAAGCTTTTAGCTGAAATATTTTTATTTTAATTTTAATTCGTATTCGTATTCATAGTTCACTTACAATTTATGTTCCTTTCCTTACTTATTCGTCTACTTGTAACCGATTTCTTAGTATAAATGTTGAGTTCTGTAAGCTGTCTTTTAGTTAGTTGTGTTCAATTTTTAGAATAATATTACTTACAACTAAATAGAAAAAATCGTATTCACTAACCGATTTAGTTTATAAATTTCGATCAACTTTGTACTCCCGAGCTATTACTGTTGTGAATGAGGTATATACTCTGTATCTGACGTATTCACAACGAATGACAGTGAAGCGTTAGTTTCGCATAAACAATTTATATAAATGGGAAAGAACCAGAAGCGTTTTACGTTGACGAGGGGTTTTGTACCGTTGCGCACATACCCCCACATCCAAAACTGCCAGTTTCGTTAACGGTCTCTGAACGATGCCTGTCGACGTCTTCACATCTGCGCTTCGTATACGCCCATCCTTCCCCGGATACAGCTTGACAACTCTTCCTCTTTCCCAACTGTTTCTTCTCATTTCGTTCACAATCATGACTAAATCTCCAATATGTATCGGTTTTACTTCCCCGAACCACTTGGACTGCCTTGAAATTATTGGAAGGAACTCCTTGATCCACCGGCTCCAGAACCGATCGAGCATGACCTGTACATGCTTCCAATTTGAACGAATAGCTGACGTGTTATGCGACTGCATGGTTACTGGTTGGCATACTCCGTTTGAACTGAGCAGCAAAAAGTGATTTGGAGTCAGTGCTTCATTTTCCTCCGTATCCAATGGAAGATACGTAAGTGGGCGACTATTTATTAGGGACTCTGCTTCTGCTAAAGCCGTGATGAGGGTTTCTTCATCCGGATTCCTGGACATCTCCATTGCCGCCAAAGCTGCTTTCACCGACCGTACAAGTCTTTCCCAGATACCTCCCATATGCGGGGCATAGGGAGGATTCAGTTTCCACTGCGTCGCCGCATCCGTAAATGTTGCAGCCAGTTCATGGTTCAACTTGTTTGTTTCTTGTTGCAGTTCTTTCCTAGCTCCTTGGAAATTCGTTCCCTGATCCGAGTATATCTCCAAAGGGGCACCACGGCGTGCAATAAATCTTCGCACAGCTAGCTTGCAGGATTCCGTAGCCAAAGTGAATGCCAACTCTAAATGAATTGCCCTGGTCGTGAGACAGGTAAACAATGCCACCCAACGCTTAACACAACTACGTCCTAATCTGATGGAGATGGGACCAAAATAATCTAGACCTGTAAATGTGAATGGTCTGACGTATGGATTTAACCGTGACTCCGGAAGCGGACCCATGCGAGGAGGATGTGGGCTTGCCTTAGGAACTTTGCACTTCCTACAATTATCTGACATCTTTCTAACAGCCGATCTGATCTCGGACACATGAAACCGCTGCCTCAATTCATTCACAACCGTCTCGTTGTTCGCGTGGCCGAACTTACGATGATGATTGTGGATGATAAGTGTTGTCACGTAATGGTTTTTGGGCAAAATCGCCGGAAACTTTGCTTCATATGACAACCAGGGTGCGGCATCGATTCTTCCGTCCTTCCGTATCAAACCGTCACCACCAAGAAAGGGACATAGTTTGTATAGTTTGCTGTTCTTATCAATTAACTTCCGTTGTTCCATCGGAACTTGTTGGTTGAACACCAGTGTAGCGTATTCGTTTGCGAAAGATTCACGTTGGATCAGCCTCACCACAGTTAACTCTGCTTCCAGAAGTTCTTCTCTGTTCAATATCTCAGGGTCTGGGAGCGTTAATTCATTCTTTTTCTTCTGGTAGTTATATCAAAATCTTCTAACGTACGCAGCAGTCCTCAGCAAGCATTCCCATTTGGAGAACCGTTCAAATTTAAATATTTCCTCAGTTCCGGTACGATGATGTAGGTTAACAATCCGCATCTCCTCGGAAGTGACCCAGTTCTTCTCTTGTTCTGGCCAATCCCGTTCGTCTTTGTACAGGAACTCTGGTCCTCGTTGCCACCTACAAGTAAAATGTTTTCATTCAGGACTTACAAGCGAATATAGAGATGCTTGGGAAGAGAGATTTAAAACGTCCGGGTTATGACAGACCTCTGTATTCCTTAAGTAGCTCAGAGGAAGAGGTTTATATCAATAAATGATTATATGATTCAAATCTTTCTTTTATGAACATTTTAACTTATGAAATGATGTGTCAGCGAATACCTTGGGTGGTTCGGACCAGTATTTGAAAGTGAGCAGTGTGAGAAACAGGACAACCCCATTGCAAATCATCATTGGACAAATGTAATCTTGATGGTGTCTGGTGCTTGTTTTTTGCGGAAGCCAACAAAATCCAGCACGGATCCAATCAGGTTATTTTTTATGTATTATAGTGACTTTCAACACTTTTGGTAGGTTCATCACGTTTACTTCTATTTTTGGAAGAATGTCGGGAGTGAGAATTGAACTCGTAACCTTCAGCGTGAGAGGGGTTTCATAACTGGCAGGAAGAGATTGGACATCTAGCTTCATGAGGATGCATCGTGTGTCTTTTCGAAATCTACGCTGAATCGGCTTAGTCAAAATCATGGGATTCAACAAGGAGCAAGTCATCGATATCCCATCCCTACTTAGATGATGCCTTCACACGCTACTAATGATGCTTTCACCTGCTACTAATGATAAATCATTGCTTTTTGCTACAAGTTATCTCAAGAGTTCAATTCTATAAGTGCGAACTGTTGCCTCTACTATAAGGCAAAAGTTCGCATTTGTCAATTTGTATTACAATAGATATTTGTCCAACTTCGAACAAAACTCTATACAGAATTGTTTGTTAACTATTACTCTTTCAAGTAATTAACAAGTGTTTCCATTTTTGTTAGATTTTGTTTACTCTCTTACATTACTTCTTAAACATGTTCAAATATGCGGTTTTTTTTATTAATAAAATAATGTATTTTCTTCAAAAAAATGTCAGTGAATGTTTGAGTAAGGGCCGTGGTCTGCTGTTCGATGCAACTTTGTCGCGATGCTCTCACAAGAACTTTGTACGGCACTTACGTCCATTTTCCGGATACAATTCCGGATTCTTGTAGTCAGTTGCTTCGTGTCCTTGACCCTTCAATTGTTTTCATACACTAGGGCACTGAGTGAGCCAAAGAAATCCTCTATTGGGCGGCACTGGGGCAAGTTTGTTGGGTTACGATCTTTCGGCACGAACGGTATCTTTTTCTCCTCAAGATACGCCAGCGTCTTCTTGGCGTAATGGGAAGACGCCTTGTCCGGCCAGAAGACGTACTTCCCATCCGCGTGATGCTCGTTCAGGAACGGCAGCAGGATTTTATCGAGACACTCTTCTCGATAGATTTGTTGGTTGATTGCCAGACCGTTCGGCTTAAACCAAGTCTTTGAAATGCCCCGGCCGGAAATGGCGATGTACAACATAACCTTTTGTTCAAACTTGTGCTTGAACTTGTATTTCACTTCAGGTGGTGTGGATGACTTGTCGCTGGAGTAGTAAATATCATTTCCTGGAATATGCGTTTTGGACAGCGGAAAATAGCTTTCGTCGTCCAGAACGAAAGACGTCCCGCGGTATTTTTTGGTCATCCACCGACACTGTGATTTAACCGTCTCAATCTGCACCTCCGTGTACTCCAGCGACCTCGTCTTCTTCCTGCAGACGATTCCTTCCATCTTGAGGGTCCGATGGATCAATACGTGGGAGCAGCCATATTTCCGACCGGCGTCACGCAGGCTGGTTGCGTCCTTGTTGTCAAACAGCTTCTTTAACGATGTCTTCCTCTGCTTCGTCATTATCGTCACCGGACGACCACTTCCGACCTTCCGCTCTACGTTCAGGGAACCCAGGATACGATATACCGTACTGACAGGTACATTTTCTTCCTTAAAATGTGCCACCGTGAACTTTTTTCCTTGCTGGAAATGCGTTTCGTAGAACCGTACAATGCGTTCACGGAGCACGTGCTGTTTCGACGCCATCTTTGCTTTGACTAAATTCAAACTAGCAAAACCAAACACCCCTACTGTTTCTAGGGAGCCCAAAGAGCAATTTTCTTGGAGAAAGAAAATTTTACGCTCTTTATTTGAGTTACTGAAAGGTATTGAAAAAATCTCATTTGCCATACAAATGAAACACGAATTTCTGCATTACTCGAGAATTATTCAAGCAAACGAAACCAAATAAGGCATATTGAGGTTTTAGGGTGCAATAAATGTTTCTATGGTGGTGAGACACTCCACCCATCTCTCTAAGGAGGGGCTGCCATACAAATGAAACATAAATTTCTTCATTACTCGAGAATTATTCAAGTAAATGGAACCAAATTAGGCATGTTGAGGTTTTAGGGTGCAATAAATATTTCTATGGTAGTTAAACTCTCCACCCCCCTCTCTAAGGGGGGCTGCCATACAAATGAAACATACATTTCTGCATAATTCAAGAATTAATCATGCAAACTGAACCAAATTTGGCATGTGGGGGTTTTAGAGGACAAGAAACATTTCTAAAGTGGTTCAACACTCCTTCCACCTTTCTGAGGGCGGGGAGGGGGGCCTGCAAACAAATGTTGGGCGGGACGAAGTTTGCCGGGTTAGCTAATAATAAATAAACATACATACTAACATACAGTGATACAAACTCGTATTCGTACTCCACCATGCAAATCTCTTTTCCCCTCTTTTGAAAGTCGAAAACAATGTTTCAGAACGTTCTATTTGGATAAATTCATAGTGTCATATCATAGTTAAAAGGGTTGCTATCTGATAACGCACCGGCTGGGTGCTTCAATGAACACCGGACGTCGAAGGGTTTACTACTCGGCGCAAGATGAACCGATCCGGAAACCGTTTTTCGGATGAATAGAGAAACGCGTTTGAATTTAGTACAACTGAATTCTCTCGAATCTGCTTTTGGAGTGGTTTTATTTGGTCATTCGGTCAGTTTTATAAGATTGGCATGATAAAGGCGAGAACAACACCTTATGTGTTACGTTACAATGAGGATTGCGTTGCGTTTGGATGGACATTTGTGTAGCGTGAAGCGATATTGATGATTTCGAGATTTCTGTGCTTACAATGATGTGCCTACGATGAACATTGTTCGAGTGACAATAATATTGTCATGATGATTCTGAGCTTTCCTCTGATGATTATTATAATGCTAATGAGAGCTTTGTTTGCGGTACAATGATTTTGTGTTGCTTAAAGTACTGACAATATGAGCTTTTTATCTGTGGATCGTTTGGCTAATACAATATTCTACACTATCTGTTTTAAGAATAAACTTGAATCCTCGATTCAATATCATTTTGTTCACACTTCGCTACATGTTTTTCTTTAGGAATCGAGGATTTTACCAAGACAATGACCCTAAGCACAAGATTACAACTGATTGAACGCCATTTTCTAATTTCTTTTTTTTTTCGAATCGATGAACTGTTGAGAACATTGGAATTGAATTGGATTATGTTATTCATTAAAACAGTGGACACATATTTAAAATAGTTTCCAAAACAGATTCAAACATAGTTGAAACAATTGCAGAACCACAAAGGAGCCACATTCCTTGAATTCTGGAAAATCAAGCACCCCTAGCCAGGATGCAGTGTCTGGTGCGCACGGTTCGAACGCTCCTCCCCAACGACTGTGGGACGTTATTTGTGTTTTTAATTTGGATAAACATATTTTCCGACTAACAAACTCGACCGATTTTTCATCGGCTCAGAGCGGACTCAAACGGAGCCAAAGCGCGAGCTTCGGAAAGCAATCGAGCCGCGAACACAGAGGCCCAATATGAAAAATTGTTGAAACCCGCTTGATTGTTTGTTGTGGTTTGGACATTTTTTTTCAAACTTGTTTGCGGAACGAAAGGGTTTTTTTAATAAACAAAATCTGCACCGTTCGACGACGAGCGCGTTTAGCAGCGGATGAAGGCGGATGTTTGGTGTGGGTGTGGGGGGTAAGTGTGCGCTATCGATGATTATCAGAAGGACCACCGAACGGAGGATTGTGTTATTATATCACGTATGAATTCGGAGGGATGTGAGCCGTGTCTTATGGCCGTTTTGGGTAATGGTGCAATTTTGGTTATGGAAATATTTACAAAATTTATAACACCTAACAACAGCGGAGAGCTCGAAAATAACTTTCTTCTGTCAGTTATGTTTGATACTTTATTCAGAATGTTTTTTTCATTTTGCGGAGCGCGAAGTACTTCCTCTTCTACGCAAGGGGTCAACATTCCAAAAACAGAGCCAATTGAAGTGAATTGGGTAATGATAGATTTGAGTTGTCGAGGACAATGTTATATTTAGATTAGCACCAATCGCTATCAACTGAACGATCCGGTTTGTTTTGCTTATCATAATGCACACACTCAACAAGTGCACCGGATCAAAGCCGTAAGTAGTGGTACACCAGGAAAAGTGAGAGCAGCTCGAAATGATCATCTTCAACGCCGTCATCGTCGTCGTCGTTTCTGTTCCTGCGGCTTAGGATGTCTACGTGCGTAAATAAGATTAAGTTACTTTCGAGCTTGAATGCTGTGCAGTACCGGCTTTGTCTTCCCGCGAGCAGATTTGTGTGTTTTTTAACAAGATAATGTCATGGAATACTTTTCAGTCTCACAGCAACTTTAAGTCGCATTAGCTAGCCGGCAGCTCGAACATTTTCTCAGCGGGCAGTTCCGATGTGTTATCGGTCGCAAACGGGTGAACCGGAGGTTGAACATAAGCGGCGTTCCAGCTGTATTCGTCTCGGGATGAACAATCCGTGAGCTGTTTGGCATTTGGATATTTCGCAGGATTCCGGTGTGTCCGTGTGCGGTCCACGTACGAGAAGGTATTTTGACCCGAAATCAATTAAGCGTGAGAAAATGTGATGAATTAGTTCGGTTTGCGATACGAATTACTCACTAAGATGGATAGTTGTGAACTTGTGCACTTATTTGTGTTTTAAATAATGGTGATAATCTACATTCGATGTTGTAACAATATCGACTAGAAATGAGTCACATCGGGGCAGAGTGTGCAGTAATGATTTGAACAGACTTAAGGGGACCCATGTATGAATGGTCGCCCCCTTAAACCATTTCCCAATGTTTGAAGCACCTAAAATGAGCTTGCTAGTGCACTCAAGTTTTATTAAAACTTCATCAATTATCGGGACGGTACCGTTTTTCGACCTTTGTTCCGTCTTTTTATCGATTTGTAAATTTTTTATTTTTTTTTAATAAATTGTTTCCGAATGATCATTTTTGAACATTTTTTTGACAAAAGGTGGTCCCATTTTTCACAACAAAAAATGTCCTTTTGAACCATGTGATATATTCGAAAACCCATGCATTAAAAATATGTTTGAATGTCTTTCAAAATTTCTCAAAACAGTGGAAAATTTTTACTACACTGCACAACATTATAAATGGATTTCATTAAAGTCCATTCCAGAATGATCAGAGATTGAAAATAGCATTAGTATACAACATCCTGTTCAGACAGTAGAAAATATTTTGTTTTATGGGTGGACGATGATGAAATAAATTATAATTTACGAAATAAAAAAGTGGTTAGAAACTCCGTGTCAGTTGCAAATCGTTGGAAGTAAATATTTTCAGAAATTGCGAACGAATTTCGCGAGTGTAAGGAAAAAACGTGAAAAGCGATTGTGAAATATACTGATCACATTTTGTGTCTGCCTGGCAATTTTTTTTTTCGAAAAACAATAAGTGGACGGAAAAGTCGGAAGATCAAACAGAACTTTGATCAGAAATATTGTAATGGAATTTATGATAAAATAGCCAATAACCATAATCTCCTTCGCCAAGTCTCTCCATCATCTAAATATTCCATCACTGTAGAGACCAAATTTTCGCTTGTTTAGTTTTATTCTAGGTTTTATTCACTCAATTTTTTTTAATGTATTGGGTGCAGTGTCTTAGAATATCAACAAATATTCACGGGTAACGAATATGATTTTATTTCAGTGTAAATGACTTTTTTTCAGCTTGAAACACACTTCCCTCATTATATTGATGACAATAACAAACGAGTTCATTTTGTTCATATCGCTGATGCATGAACAATTTTGCTATAATGAATGAATGCGGCATTGAGTGGGATTCATAACTTCGCTGTTGTTTATACTTCAAATATCAGAAGCAACAAATTGATACTCATCACATTCGAAATGATATTCGTTCTGGCAGTGAATTATACAAACACGGCATCCGGCAGCTGCAAAGCAGCACGGGCTCATAAAACATTTGGATAGAGACAAGCAAAAAACCGCGAACGATCCCTAAACGCTGTATTTATTGTATTGCAAGCAGCAATACAATAAAAGTTCAAACTAAATAAAAACCATCCGCACACAGCAGCCTCAGGTTAAAAGTAAACAACAGCTGATATTCATTTAGCTAAAATGAGATTCAATTCTGACGTCTCGAATTATCAATATGAAAATGACACTGGGTGAAAAAATAATCTTCAAAACATATTGAAGAACAAAAGTTCATTTGTTCATATTCACTGGTTGTCTGGATCTGTCATCTTGGTTTTCGTTTGGAGTATATAGGTTTTCGATGCAACTTAGCCCGAAAATCTATGCATTTGAGCTTAGCGATGACGATTTTTTTCCAACACTGATTGGGTGTGCAACCTAATTCGTTCCGTTTTGACAAAATGGCTTATGGTGCTATGGATATTCGACGGCCACAGCTCATTTTTGCTAAATCGTGAAGTGTCGACCTCTGTCAACCAAATATTTTTAACAAGTTTTTGAGTTTTGCAAGTTCAATATCTACTGTGTTGAAAATGTCATGTTTCGTTGCAAATAAGCACCATTGGATTCATTCTTGGCTTCAAAAGTTGAACGCGAATGTAGTGGCTAGTGATGACCAATACTTCTAATAATATATTAATTCATTCTATTTTCCAAACAAACTTTTTTCCATGCAAAATTTTGTTTCGTAACTAGGTTGCAGTTGTATTTTTTTGATGGTCTTAATGGTCAATCAAGAAGGTTTTACGACTGGCTATGAGTACTTGGGTCACTCTGACTGAATAAAAACATATTATTCAGAGACTTTGTCCACTATGAATGAACTATGATGTGTTAAAATCTAATCATTTATTCAGTACAGTTTCTTCCACTAAACCTATGAAAAAAAAACAAACCGGTTTTATGGCTTGAAACAGTATTTTATTTTCCAAAAATAATCGATTAGCATGTGTTTCAAGCACAATTCTGATTTTCTAAAAAAATATGTTTCAGCATCAAACAGGTTAGCGAGATTTTGAAAACTGCAGTCAATGAAGGACCACGGTTGAAAGCATATACATTGTGTTTTAATACGAGTTACTTTCCCGTGTTCACTGAAGGCCAGAGGGAAGAATCTTCTGATGCGGAGAAATCCAATATTCGCTCTTTAATCGCTATGGTCGTAAGCACTTGGTCCAATCTGAGTGTATATTATTATCAGTTCTTGCTGATTAGTCAAAATAAATTTATGACATAAACCTGACTGTTTGCAACATAAGTGCGATCTGATTAAAGGAGAACTGTTACTATTAATTCATTTTTTCATATTTTGTTACTTAGTCCAGTCTGACTGAACACCGACCATATATAATTCGATTATATACAATTTTGAACTTGATTATAAACAGTTTTTTGACGTAAAATTACGTCTTTCATTAAGGGTGCCAAATCAGAAAATAGGTCACGTTTTTATGAAATAAAGTTAACGTTAATAACTATTTTTGCCGTGAACGGATTTTGGCGATTTACATACTAGACGAATTCCGTAAAATTTGTTTAATATGTTATACATTAGAATCCCCTGGTTTGTAGATGGTTAAAATTCATGAAAACTTTAACGTTTCCATTTTCCCATACATTTGTTCTGTCCATTTGTGTGCTTTCCCGAACAGAGCTGTCAATAACGAGCAACTTTTCGACGACCAACGGAGGGGAAATCGTAGGATTTAATATCTCCGTGAACAAAGGAAAAGTAGAAGAATTAAGGGGACTACTTGCTTAGAGTATAAACAGTGGATCTCGGTGAGGCAAACTTTCATTCGCTTCGATCTAAGAATGGACCCCACCAGTGGTAACCCAACTTGGATATCGTCGTGTGGTTTTTTCAGTTCGTTTTTCGCGTTTTTCATATCATGTGTTTTTCTTTCCGCGTCATAAATTAGACGCTTCTCGTAATGTGTGATGACCAAGAAGAAGAGGAAGGCAGGCTCGAGCCCTGCAAAAAACGAACGCATTGTCAGGGCAATAAAATTTCGAGGCAAGCGTCATCTAATGATGCACGCGATGTTGGTGCAGTGAATAGCGCTCGCACTGAACCGAACCTTCGCGAGTGTGACACCGCACCGAACAACAGCGAAGTAGGCGATTTCGGCGCGTCGGTCGAAAATGTAAACGCCGTTACCCAGGCAGCAACCAAAATCAAGCTCCCCCCGCTGGTAGTGAAGGCGGTCGCTCTTGACAAACTCATCAGCGAATTCGCATCGATGGGTGTTATAACAGAGTACAAGCTGTGTGGCATAATTCAGTCTTTTTCCAAGCAGTTAACATTGTTTGTTTTCCGTCATCATAAGGGCTTCGTTGGTGCGTTGGTTATTATTACAAAAAGAGTTTATTTCGCTTGTTTAGTCACCAAGAAAGTAAATGTCGTTCTGGAATTTTGTATGTGATTAGGTTTCACTAGCCAGTAACAAAACTTCCTCCACTTAGGGTGACAGCTGCGCTTCTCTCTAGCATGAGAAGGTAACGCAACTCTTTTTCGAGGCCAGTAATATTAACAGAAGCGTTTCTTTTGAGAATAGCGCAAAATGATGAGAAGTGTTTATATTCCTAGTAGTTTCAAGCCACCAATGTATGGCTCTGTATGCATGCTATGGCGAACGTTTGTTTGGCGCTTGGTTTATGTTGTACGAACGATGCCTAGAGGTGCGATTCCTTTGAGGCAATACTTAATAACATGTAGCATGATATTTAATACTTGCAAGTGTTGTCATTGTTGTTGTTTCCATGCGGTGCCAAAGATATATTGATGTAGTTATGTAATGTGGAATAATGGTGTGGTGTATATAATCGACTGTAGCCGAGTCTATGTCATTTGCGAAAAAGGCCACCGGAATAGCGTTCGAGGTAAATTTTCAATGCATTGACATGAAATAAATTGCGACGTACGATCAGCTAGTGTATTGTTTTGCGAGGGCAAGAATGAATCATCAATCAATTATCGTCAACAGATTCTACAATGAAAAAACCACTTCAGAGATTAGTCTACTAAACAGTTGTTTCTAAAATTTCACAGCATTATAGAATAATATCCCAAGGTATAAACAAGCGACTTATATAAAATAACAGCGTAGTTCTACGTCAACAATACGGTCGTATCTTGGACAGTGATGGTAAAAAATCACATTCAACGATCAATGAATAAGTATATCCCTCTAGTCGGATGTTTTTAAATCACCCCCAGCAGGCGATGCTCTTTTATCCTTCATATGTACACAGAGAGAATACTTGGAACGGTGAGCTACCAAGATCTCAAAAAAGCAATATGAAAGAGGAATCCCCACTGTATGCACTCTCGAAGCATTACTTCTACTACTCAAGGTTTATCGTGAGTGCAAGCCACAAACGATTAATCCCATCCCATAGAGCGGATGATGAGTTTTTGATCGGAAAGTGTACAAGAGACGATCAACTGAAATCTTACGACACTCTTCGAGGGATTTTTAATTCTCTATTGCACTGACCGCAGTGAGTGGGGTGTCGATTTTATTTTGCTGTCGTCTCCCGCCCGATAAACAGCAGACGGGTAATGGATGCAATTGATTAATTTTATTACCAGCAGATTTGGGCGAATCTCATCCCGCCCAAAATCGTTTTTTAGATTCCAATAATTCTGAACATTCACATTTCTCTTCAAATATTTTTTCTAATAGTAATTCAATTAGTGTTTTCACGAAACACTTTTCGAATTCAATGGAATTTAAGATCCTTTTTTTTGTAGATAAAACGGATCACATACTTGATTCATTCAATTCTGTATGGTTACGTTTTTCGTTGCAAATAAATGTAATGAATTAGTATGGACATATGTTATTCATATATCGTGGACTTCCGACATATGTGGCAGTAGATTTATTGAACGACCAATGTTTTTTTCGTATCCCTTCAAACTTGTTGCATTTCTTGAGTGTACATACTGCTTTGTCCGCAGATTTGTTTGGTTGAATCTGGTTAATTTCAGGTATTCAATCTCCATATTGTCGAATAAATACTGATGGAACAATCGGTATCGCAGTAAATGATTATCAACATCCTACCTAATCATCTAACGGTATGCTAAGAATTTAAGCGAACTGACGGCATTGGAATATATGCTTTGTGAGGACCACACAATTATTATTAGAGCGGATAAACGTCCGACTGGAAGTCATGAACATCAATTTAATGTTCCCAAGATAAATTTATCCTTTGAAGGTCGTTAACCTTCCTAAAGATGATCAGATGGAATATATTCCAATGTTCTGACCTGACTTGACAAGCTCCCATTGCAGCCGGGTTTGCATCAAGTGGAATAAGGAGAACAAAATCGACTTCATTGAAAAAACTTAACCAAACCAATCCACCAAATTGTTCGAATGTTCGAGAGATATTGGACAATATAGAAGGTAAATTGAAGAAATGTGACAGCACCATCAAACATACAATTCGAATGCACCACTTTTCCAAGAAGATGGCAAAATCACACGAAAAGTTCGAAAATTCATTCGAACAGATGACGAATAATTTTCATGTTTTTTAACCTTAGAGTTGATATACCTACAAAATAACATCCTTCCCTTTTTTGTATGTTATTTCTAGGCTGAGAAATGTCTTAATTTATGCGACCAAATTCTAACTGAAACAGGTTTTAACTGTAAAACATCGTTCGGCCATTCACGGCCTATTTCGGCGCCCCTTCGCCCCTCTGTATTGGCTCCATGCATCTGTTTTGCATTGCATGGAGAGGCGCTCAGGTATGCGTAGTGAATAATCAAAAGGGTATTGATGTAATGTGGTGTTGGGTGTTTCAATTTTGCGAAAATCAGAGAGAGATTATTGGTTTTAATAATGTACAGACAGAAGCAACTACTCATGATGGATGTTTTTTCCTCAATTGAAAAATGAAATATAATAATTGGGAAATATAATTGTAGGAAAAAATGCTATTCAAAGTTCCTGGATTGTACATGTACAATTTTACACTTACACTTGTGCTAAATTTTACACAATACTTGATTGGTATTTGATATGAAATTTCACAAAGCAACCAACATTAAAATTGGAAATTCAAATTTTATTTGCTAGATCATATCACTCACCTTATTGCAAATATATGCCCCTGACTTGCATATATTTGCAATACCGATTTCCTCCGGGCACCTTGGTTTTGATGTCTCTGCTAGGGAACACATTTCGGTGGGAACAAAAGCTCCCCATACTTTCATGTATTTGCAATGTCGATTCCCTCCAGGCAGCTTGTTTTCGAAGTCTCTGTTAGGGAACACATTTCGGTGGGAACAAAAGCTCCCCATACTTTCATGTATTTGCAATGCCGATTTCCCCCAGGCAGCTTAGTTTTGATATCTTTGTTAGGGAATCGCCGCATGTGTCGTCAATTTTGACCAATCAGAAGTGGGTATTTCCGTTAGTACAGGGGTTGAGATTTTTCAATTGTTCGATAGTTAGTTTCATGACATATATTATTTTATTCAACATAAAAAATTGTTATGGAGTGCCGAAATCGATTGACGCAAAAAAAATCATCAATCCATCATGAAATGACTCAGCAATATGCGTTTGAAATTGGACAATTTTCACGATGTACTCGAATTTTGATTTTCAATTTGTACCCCAATATGTTCTCGAAAGACGTAATCCTACGTCAAAATAAAGAGCCGACCATTTGAATGTATGTTGTTCATAATGTAGTGTGTTCTTTAAGTGAAGTCATTCAGCCATTTTTCTAGCGGCGGCCAAATTGGATTTTTCAAGATCATGGAATACGCCATTTTATAATGACAGCAAATATAAAGGTGTGTTACAAATATCAGATCAACCAGTCAACAGGAACGAAGTCAAATTTCTATTAATCTGATCTGATAGAGAGTAAATTGCTCCACGGATATGGATGAATTATTGACGTTTGTTTTGCAACAAAGCAAGCTGCCACATTTGCATAGAACGATTGAATTTGAGTCGAATGGATTCAAGAATGCAAAAGCCGATTTCGACGGAATCGTGAAATTCGATCGAGTTTCAAACCAATCGGATACCGGAATATGAGTTCGATACTATTACCACAAGCATGGTTCATGACCCCTGCGGTGATCTGGAACATTTATCGTACTGCACGATAGATGAAATATGTACGAAGCGTATTCCTGAAGATTTCACTATCATCGGCGTAGGCGGATATCCAATATATCACCGAATAAATACTGATAATGGCGGACAATCATTCACAAATATCAACAACGCATAAATCGACAATGAAAATCTTTGTGTAGGACCATATTCGTCTCAACTGAGCAAAACAATCAATGCTCATATTAATGTTGAGTTGTGCAGATCGGTGAAGAGCGATTAATACATTTGCAAGTCCGTGAATAAAGTAAGCAGTATGACTGTGTCTCAATTTTAGAATATCGATGTGAATACTCATCGACTGAATGACAACGACGAAATAATGCGGTTCCAAATAGGCCGGTACATCAGCTCCATAGAAGTTGTCTGGCGTATCATTGGTTTCCCAATTCATGAACCAGACGAACAGTTATCAATTTGACGTGGAAAGTGAAGAACAGAACCTTTAACGATGGATTCCAGTGAGAGCCTTCTTGTTGCGAACGTATTCAGCATTTTTAATGGTTTGAGTTACCTGAATTGAGTTAATCTAATTTGTTTGTTTGGTCTGTGCAAAAGATAAGTGTAATTATGTTTTCCTAAAACGATAAATTTTCTAGTTGGCGTTAGGGAAACGCTTCGCGATCTACACAAAATGGGAAATTAAAATCTCTATCTCCAATGCTATTACAAATTGAAAATTTTATAATTATATTGCAACCGGTTGTTGGGGGTTGTCCAAATCGATTGGAGCAAATATTTCGTAAATGCATCAACTGAACAAAAAGCACTTAAAATTGGATAATCTTCGTGACGCGGCCTACATTTAGTTTATCTGTTTGTACCCTCAATATGTTCTCGAAAGACTACATCACACTACATATGAGTGTCAAGAAGAGAATTTAAATGCTATATGGATGAAACAGGTGAGGTAGGAGAAAACATTATAGACCTATAAAACCAAACAAAATCCAAATTAAATCAGATTCATTCCAATACTACAAACGAGGAGAAATAAAACAGAGAATCATATTTCGAAATTGTAATACAGTGGCTTTGCTTCCATTCAAAATGATGTGCAGATGAATCCATTTCAAGTGTTAATTATTCATCAGCTTGTTAATTGTGACACAAACATTTTTTTTTGCTCCGGATATTATCCATTTTTGTTCAATAATGCATCAACTGAACCGTTTTGGTCTGAAGCAAAACTCATCTATTATTTATGACACGAATGAACTTTCGAAACTGCTCTGAATATGAGACATGATGGAGTGCTCGTTGTCTGTAATATTTTAATTTTCATGCTTGCAGACTGTTTCGGGTTTTCCTCTCATATCACAACGGATCAAAATCACTTCTCACGACGAGACAGACGAAAAGCATTTTGCATCATTTTTTTTGTCTTCTCTTTTCCGAGGGATCTAAAAATACTATTCATTCTCGACTTAAGCTTCGCTCTAAAGAAAAGATAATCTCCCACCACCAAACAGAGAAAATCCCATTTCATAGAAAGGATTTGCAATCCTTAAGCGCAACAGCTTCAAGCAGGGGAATGGAAAAGCTTTTAGTTTTCAAGATTTCTCACAGCGGCCGTGGTTTTTATTTCCGTTTCTTCGCTATCTTTCAGCCCCGAATAAGAAAAAAAAGTGCTCTCGAGTAGCGCGCGTCGGGAGTCAAAGCTAGCGGAACCCCGCACAACACCCACAACAGGATGGAGGCGGATGATGCCGCTTTCGATGGGATTCTCGAGAAGGTTGGCAGCGATGGCAGGTTCCAGCGTCGGTTCAACCTTATCTTCAACGTGGGAGCAGTTATGTTTGCCTCGATGTCCTACATGAGCATCATCCTGGTGCTGAACAAACCCCAACACAACTGTCACGTTCCCGGGATGGAGCGGTACAACATTACCGATGCGGACCAGTGGAGGAATCTAACGTTGCCAAGGTGAGTGTCAATTAACGGATCTGTTGCGAGGTAGTGTACAACTCCTGAACGAACTTAAATCATCCGGGCACAATATTTGATTCGCTCGGTATTGAAAAAATACAGCAATTTGTTTCATAGCCCGGAATTACCCATGACTACATTTCGACAATCTTTTGAAATGTATGTATTGCTACTAGGAATAGCACCTAGGAGTCCTATTTATAAATAGTGATGACGTGTTTTCTATTTGTAGGGGAAGTGGGGGTATACGGACTTGTGTTACATTATTAAGTCACATTGCTGTAGCTTGTAACAAATATCACACGCAACACATTAACGCTCTCTCATACAACATGATATCCCGGTTGCGGAAGAGTTTCGCTGGCGGAAGTAGCACAACCGAACATGGTGGCGAAGTAATATTGATGATCGCTAAACTGATCACCAATACATGAGCCACCGAAAGCCAATCCACGGATCGCCATACGAATAGCGACTTCGTTTTTAAAACTGAGTTAGTGCCACACTGACTCTGTAATAAAAAAAGGTTTTCAGTTTAACGAATGCGGTGGTTTGTTGGTGTGCGTTATATAGTCTGATTTGTTTATATTTGCGACGACAAATGTACAGTGTCGACGTCTGGTGGCGATATTAGTGTTTGGGAGGTAAATTATTCTCTAACAGATCAGAAGGGCCAAGTGCAGTGTACAAATATAAAAGTTTGAATGAAAATTTTTACTTCATATTGTTTGATTACCTAACACATGTAGTCCTGTCACTCACTTAACCATTTGTCGGTGCATTTCCTGTTTGTTCCACAAATAATTACATACTATTATAATATAAAATCATCATTAGACACAGTTTTCGTTCAATATGTTTCTGCGATATCGATAAAAAACCTCTTATTTCATCACACAAATAAATATTCGATACGTTGAAGTAAATTTTCATTCATAATTTTGATTTTGATAGCATGTTTATTCCACCTTATTATTTTCGCCTCCCAATGAAAGCACACGAAGTCTACGCGAATAAACTCTTCAAAATCAGAATCCGAATTGGATTACGATTCCAATAATACAAAAGCAAAAGCAGCA
Source organism: Toxorhynchites rutilus septentrionalis (assembly GCF_029784135.1). Classification (NCBI taxonomy): domain Eukaryota; kingdom Metazoa; phylum Arthropoda; class Insecta; order Diptera; family Culicidae; genus Toxorhynchites; species Toxorhynchites rutilus. Next base: position 74,643,779 of record NC_073744.1, on the reverse strand, counting down.
GGCTTTCCATTTTCATAGTGTTTATTTTTAGACTTCCCTAAACAATACTCGGAACTTGACAGTTCAGTATAGTTGTATTGGTGAACCCGAGTGCCAACCCGTGAAACATCTCAGTGCGAAACTAACAGCTGTAGGGGCGAACCTAGTGCGACACTAGGTTGAAACTGAGTGAATAAAAAACGTTTTGACAGCAGTTAGTGTGGCAATGAGGTTGAAACTAAACAAAAAATTGTAAGGGGTTGTATCTAGGACACGACCGCATATTTTCGACGTAGAACTACGCAATTATATTATGCAATCCACTTGTTTACCACTTCGAATATTAAAGGGTGTGTCACATCAAATTGCATCACGGAAAAAACGCTGTAGAAATTTAATTTTTAGGAATTATATCATCAGCTTTCGCTTATAATCAGATAAGAGTGTATAGATCACGTTGGCCATGCTTCACTGTCAATTTTTCGTAAATTTGGAAAAATGTCGTCGAACGAAAAAGAGCGTCGTGAATTAATCTTGTGCACTCATTTCGAGAATCCGGAGTTGTCACATCGGGACATCGGTAAGATGCTGGGAATCGTCCAATCCACGGTCAGCAGAGTACTAAAACGATACTTCGAGAACCTAATCATCGACCGGAAGGTGAAGAACGGCAAAAATGGATGCTCCGTCAGTGAAAAAGATCACAAGCGCGTAGTTAAGCAGTTTAGACGTGATCCGAGAAGTTCGGTCCGGGATGTCGCCAATAAGCTGAATTTGTCAAGTTCATTCGTCCAGCGGACCAAGCAGCGGGAGGGCCTGCGTACATACAAGGTTCAGAAGGCTCCTAACCGCGACGAGAGGCAAAACATGGTGGGGAAGACGCGAGCCCGGAAGTTGTACACCGAAATGCTGACGAAGCCGCATTGCCTGGTAATGGACGACGAAACCTACGTCAAAGCGGACTTTCGTCAGCTGCCGGGCCTGTTGTTCTTCTCCGCAGAAGACAAATTCAGCGTTCCGGAGGAGATTCGCAAGCAGAAACTATCCAAGTTTGCCCAAAAGTACATGGTGTGGCAAGCGATCTGCTCTTGCGGAAAGCGGAGCGCCCCCTTCGTGATGACCGGCACGGTAAACGGGCAGGTTTACCTTAAGGAGTGCCTACAGAAGCGCTTACTACCACTATTGCACGAGGGCCCGACCATCTTCTGGCCGGATCTCGCTTCGTGCCACTATTCAAAGGACGTGTTGGAGTGGTACGAAGCCAACGGGGTCACCTTCGTGCCAAAGGAAATGAACCCGCTCAACGCGCCGGAGCTTCGCCCAATAGAGAAATATTGGGCGATTATGAAGCAGGCCCTCCGGAAGAACCCAAAAGTTGTCAAATCGGAGGCGGACTTCAAGAGAAAATGGATTTCTGTTCAAAAAAAACAACAACCTGACGTTGTACAGAACCTTATGGACGGGGTAAAGAGGAAGGTGCGAGCATACGGGCTTGGGCTCGAAATATGAATAAAAAGAAAATGCCAAAAGTTGTTTAATAGTTTTTATTTTACTGTCTAAAATTTTCAAAAGGATCGGTCTACTGGGCGAATTTCTACAGCGTTTTTTCCGTGATGCAATTTGATGTGACACACCCTTTATTTTAGAATGTATTGAAATTTTTGTAATACATTATGTTCTTCGCTACAAATAAATTTGATGAACGTCCTTTTACGTTTGATATGATGCCCAGGACTACCAAACTATGTGAACGGGAAAATTGTCAAACGATCATTGTAAAGTTCCCTCTGAAATTATAGCACATCTCATGTTTACGTAGTCTTCGAACCGCGAAAGTTGATTCACCTCTAGAATTTGAAATGACGATTTTCCCAGGCTTCTCAGTTTAAAAGTACGTTTTAGACAAACATATTCCGGTCTGCACAACGACAAGCGAGTACAAGGGTACTCAACACTAAAAAATATCCCCGACTTGCATGTATTTGCAAAGCGGGTTCCCCCAGGCACATTGATTTTGAAGTCTGTGTTAGGAAACACAGTTCGGTGGGAGCAAAAATACCCCCGACATGCATGTATATTTGCAAAGCGAATTTCCATAGCTTCAACAGAAGAGCTACATTGATTTTGAAATCTGTATTGGGGAAAAATTGTACCGCGAACAAGCACGGTTGAGTGCTTTTTTCTTTGCACAGTAGCGGGTGTTTTTCTTTTTCCGCGGTGTTTGACTACGGAGGTGGCCGGTTGGGCTTTGTGTGGTGCGGCCTGTACACCCAAAATTGATTTTTAGCTCATGTTTTGTCATCCCGACGAACTTTTGAAACAAAACACAACTTTCAACTCGCTAGCAATACATACCGCAGTCTTAACGCAACTCTCTACAAATCATACGTACTTCGTGTCCAGACGAACTTGCGCAGGAATCCAAGAAATTTCGGGAAGTTTGTAAACTCCAAGCGGAAAACTGCAGATATCCCGTCTAAGGTGTTCTTGGGAGATCGAGAGTCGTCCTCTGTTCCTGAAACGTGTGATTTGTTCCCAAACACTTTGCTTCAGTGTTTGTAGCCGATGCAGCCACCCCGTCCGAAGCCGAATGTGCTGCAGCTAATGTTCCGGAGGCTTTAATAGACTTGCGGTCATTCGCTGTTACTACACAGATAATTGAGAGAAGCGTAAAAAAGTTGAAACGGTCAACAATTTCTGGCCCAGATGGCATTCCAGCGATAGTTTTCTGTCGCTGTGCTTCAGCTTTGGCTTTGCCACTCTCCCGTATCTACACAGCTTCGCTGGATCAAGGTATCTTCCCAGATGTGTGGAAGCACTCCTATATGTTTCCCGTCTTCAAAAAAGGAGATAAGTGCAACGTGATCAACTATCGTGGGATAACCAGCCTTTCTGCTGCATCTAAGCTATTTGAGATAATCGTGTACGATGTTGTCTTCTTCGAAGTGAAGAGCTATATCTCACCAATACAACATGGTTTTTTGCCAGGGCGCTCGGTAGGTACAAATCTTCTAGAGTTCTCATCGTTTTGTGTCAACCGCCTTGAAGAACGAGCTCAAGATGATGCTATTTATACCGACATAAAAGCCGCTTTCGACCGAATTGACCACCGCATCCTGTTGAGTAAACTATCTCGTCTTGGTGCTTCTGAAGGATTCATCTACTGGCTGAGGTCATACCTTTCTGGAAGGACGCTCCGTGTTAAGCTCCAGTCTCACACTTCATATCCGTTTGCTGTTTGTTCGGGAGTTCCACAAGTCAGCAATCTAGGGCCACTGCTGTTCGCGATATTTTACAACGACGTGTCGCTTATTCTCGCATCCGGCGGTGTATCGATCTACGCAGACGATTTGAAGATCTATCTGGCTATCAAAACTCTCGAGGATTGCCTTCGGTTGCAGAGCTTGCTTGACCAGTTCGTATGCTGGGGCCGGTTGAACAAACTTACCATCAGCATTACTAAGTGTGTGATCATGAGTTTTTATCGTAAAAGACAGCCAATTATATTTGAGTACATGATTGATGATATCATCTTGGAGAGAGTAAGTCAGGTCAACGACTTGGGTGTAGCGCTCGACTCTAAACTCACCTCCGACACACACCGCTCTGCGCTGATCACTAAAGCTAATCGTCAGCTTGGGTTCATTTCAAGAATGTCACTCTGCTGTTCTCTTGTAAGGCCAATTCTTGAAACCACATCGGTAGTTTGAACCCTTACCAACACATGTGGAGCTTCAGGATTGAACGAATTCAGAAACGCTTCATCCGTAGAGCGCTCAGGCATTTATCTTGGCGTGATCTACGGAATCTGCCGCCATATATAGCTAGATGTCGATTAATGAATCTGGATACACTTGAACGTCGTAGGCGTATTCAACAGGCCACTTTCGTTACCAAACTAATTTGTGGTGAATTAGATGCACATAACTTGTTAGAGATGGTTAACTTTCGCGCTCCCAGCCGAATCCTACGGTCCTCGTATTTGCTGCAACCGTTCCCGCATCGTTCAACGTTTGGTCATCATGAACCGATAACGGGAATGATAAGGACATTTTCATTAGTAAAACATCTTTTTGATTTCGAAGAACCGTCACAACGCTTCAGAAACAGGATCGAGAATTATAATGTGCTTCATGTATTGATGTGTTTTGAATTAGTTATAAGTATTTTATTTCATTAAGACGATGTTGTCAGATAAATTTAAATTCAAACAAATAAACAAATAAACAAATCATTAGCCTTGTGGATAGCGTGGTCGTGTAAAATAGCTTTGCATTACAGCCGGCTTTGGTTCGATACCCATTGACGTCGTATGGACTTTTTATTTTGGCACAATCCCAAATGAAATGAGAAAAGAAAACAGAAAGAGATGTCTGCACGCATACATACAAACCATTTTTAAGCTTATAAACAGCTCATTTTTTGCGCATTTGACTCTCCAGCACACTAAATGGCATAATTTCTGCCAAAGATGACATGTTTTCTGCCAAGGCTGCCAAGGGGTGTAGGAAAATCATAAGCGGATACGGCTGTCTGGCGATGCCGACCGAATTTCCGCCATTGTTGCGGGTTGCTGAATTGCTGCTGTTCTGTCGTGGTGCGGGAGTGAAGAAATTGATAAGTGGATACGGCTATGAGGTGAGGCCGACCGGATTTCCGCCATTGCTGCTAAATTGTGGCTGTTCGGTAGAGGCGCGGGCTGTGTATTGTAAAAACGTGGTGATGAACGTAAGACCACTTTCGTATCGGTCAGAAGTGCGGTGCGTGGGAGTCTGCGCGCTTATTTAGATTGCGTTACAGTTCGTGCCAAAAGTCGCTACAGAGTGCGCGAACTCGTTGGCGTGATTAAACTCGCTGGCGTGAGCCGATCGCGCTGTGACAGTCGCGCGTTGTAAATAATTCCACGTGCTCGCGGTGCACGGGCCCTCACATCATTCATCACAAGAGGCGGCTTCCGGTTGGCAGAAAGAATCGGCGACGCTGAGGAACAAAGGGCGCTGACGCCACGTATGGCGTTTCAAGGCGAGTGAGCATGCTGAATGTGTGTGTGCGTGTGTGTTTCATCTAGTGTGTGCATGCGACAAGCTACGAATACAACATTTAAACAGCGTTACACGCATGATGGCGGCGCTGAGCCTCGCATTTCCATGCGAATGATGAGAGAGCGAGACGAAACGATAACGCAAAATAAAGCATATTATTTGTCTCGTAACATATGTTAAGAAGTACGTGTGTCATTTTGTCCTTTTTGGAAACTCAAGTTTCCCAAAACTCAAATGTCCATGTTTGTCCACGGTGAGGGGGATGGGGAAATTGACTTGATATAGAGAAGTTAATTTTCATTCGTAATTATAATTTCAAAAAGTTGGTCATTTTGCCCGAAAATCAATTATTATCTTTGGCGCTCCCAAACTAGTAAACGAAGCTCAATGCCGTCAACGCGGATAAGGTGGCCCGGAAAATTCATGCCGCCACTTGATTGTCATCAGAATCGAGACGTTCTCGATACACGACAGGTGAATTAACATATTTACTATAGATATAAAAAAGACGGGTGGGTAATGTCGGGGACATAACCGGAGTGACGTAGGACTATACAAAGGGGACAGCTTTTGTTAAATATATATTTTAAATATATTGTTTTATTTTCTTCTCCTACGTGAATACCTACCTATCTACCTGAAAAATGGATTAGTTTACTGTTTACTCTTTATGAATATGTTGATGGTTCTGAAAAGAACCTTTGGTGTTGTGTTTTGACGTAGGACTACGTCTTTCATTTCTATACCGGGGTGTAAAATCAAAGTTTCGAAAACGAAAGCGTTACGCCGGAGACCGAGATTTTGAGCGTTAATAGCTCCTAAACAACTGAACGAAATGGTATGATAAACACTTCATTCGAAAGATAAAATGTCTACGCGTTCTATACTTGTTACTTTTTGATCCAAAAACTTGTTTCAATAGTCTTAAAATTGCTTTCAAAATCATCAAATCACCAAATCACCAATCGGTATATAAGCGAGCGCCGCTCGGAAATCCACTCAGTTCTAATTGAACAGCGATTGGAGCATGTTGTCGTTGTTGTGGTGAAGCTCTTCGTTTATCATGAAAGCGCTGATGAACGGTGTCACCAAGAGCCTGTTTGTGCACCTTAGGCTAGAAATGAATCCATCAGGAGGAGAGTGATGCCACAAACGGTTCCCCGGGAAGATCTCGAAGCAGCCGCTACACACACACACACATACACGCGTGGAATTGTTTCCGTTTGGATGCCATTCAGCATCGAAAAAGATCCGGAAAATAATCTGCCAGTTCCTCTGGGAATTTAAAAATACATTCATGTGAAAGAGTTTATTTGAATGTTTTCTATCCATGTAACACTGTCACCAAATATGTTTCAATCAAGTGCTATTAACAGATGGTTATCGAGTTAGCATAAACCACTGGTGGGCTTCCAGTATCGAGGAAAATGTGGAAATATCCAATCATTACTGAAAATAATCTGCCAGTTCCTCTGGGAATTTGAAAATTACATTCATGTGAAAGAGTTTATTTTGATGTTTTCTATCCATGTAACACTGTGACCAAATACATTTGGTTTTGTGATTTTTCAATCAATCGCAATTAACAGGATAGATTCTGAAGATTATTTTTCCCCATCAGTAGGATATTTCCGTATCCAATATTGCGCCCGCAATCGATTCTTGCGCTGTCGCCGAAAGTTCCGAGCCCAGAGAGTTCATTCCCCTCTAGTTTGCCTTCCAAATTGCCATCGTAAACCACACCTTCTCTCGATTCAATCACACACAAAAAGCATACTTAAGCGATATTCTGGTGGTGAGACACATTCATTTTTCGTGAGGACATCGACAAGACAACATCGTTGCCTAACGTGCTGGAGGAGGTGGACGGCGAATGATCGACACATACACGCGCAGAATTCTTTCCGTTTGGATGCCATTCAGCATCGAGAAAGTTCCGGAAAGATCTAATCATTGCTGGGAAATAATCAGCCAGTTCCTCTGGGAATTTAAAAATACATTCATTTGAAAGAGTTTATTTGAATGTTTTCTATTCATGTAACACTGTGACCAAATATTTTTCAATCAAGTACTATTAACAGGTGGTTATCGAGTTAGTATTAACCACTGGTGGGCTTCCAGTATCGAGGAAAATGTGGAAATATCTAATCGTTACTGAAAATAATCTGCCAGTTCCTCTGGGAATTTAAAAATACATTCATGTGAAAAAGTTTATTTGAATGTTTTCTATCCATAAAATATCCATATAATACATTTGGGTTTGTGATTTGTCAATCAAGTACAGTTAGCAGGTTAGCTTCTGAAGATTATTCTTCAGAACAAGGTTTTTCGTATCCTATATTGGATGCATAAAACCTTGTGCCTCCAACGTAACGCTCTCGTTTTCGAAGTCTCCCAAATATTCATTTATTCATTCATTCAGAATGGATTTAGATTCAACTTCAAACAAATGATCTCTAAATCAACGATAGTCCTACGTCACCCTTGCGGTTATACCATAGATATAACCCACTTCCTGTTTTTGTTATCACTCGATATTCCCATCTTGTTCGGTTAAACCTTTCTGTTTAGCTATTGCGTTTGCCACTCGCCACAGCTTTCACAGTTGGAAAATTTCTTCCCATCCAGCTTGTGACATATTTTACAGTAAATTACATTCAACGGCACGTCGCATTACCACCACTCAGTATCGGATTGAAGGTAATTTTAACCTGTAATTGAACATTTGCGATAACAGCGGTACAGTGTCGATTTTCAATGTGGGGTCATAATTTGGACCCCGAACTCTATGTTTACAAAAATGTCCAACTAAATATGTCACATTACAGGTCCGTCCAATTAGCTAAATGTCGAGATAAGTGTAAATTACTGTACTTTCAATCTAGAAGCAATTTAAGAATTGATGAAAATCAATAAGCTCAGAACAACTGCCAAATTCACATACTCATCATATCCTGACAAACAAATTATGAAAAAATCAATTTGTGTTTTATTATTATTTTGGATAATGTTTTAGAAAACATTGAACTGTATTTTCTAAACTCTTTTTTGGAAGGTTTAATTGCCCTGAAAAGCGCCTTGATTAATGGAATGGTTCCAATTTAGAAAACTTAGTACTCGTGGTTTTGAAAAAAACCATTTCGAACGCCCTCGATGCCGCCTTGTTCTGGATTTGCCACCAAAGCAGTTTGTATAAAGAACAAACTTTTTTCTTCTGCTACCTGATGCCGTTTTGCGATTGCGTTTGCCACTCGTCACTCGCTGCAACTGCCTGTTGTTGTCTTGATGTCCACCGAACCGAATGTGTTCTGTTCCGAATGCGGGTTTTCTTATCGTCGCGAGCAGCTTTGCCAGCTAACTCGATCACTTCGGCGGCCGAAACTATATAACGCCGGCTAGGTGGACTGGTGCACTGGTACTAACGCGCTCGGCCTAGCTACCCTTGCGGGGAACTCCAGACCAACACGGTTCGAGCGGGATTTTGCCTTTCCCTTCACTTTTCCTCCTTTACCATGTCCAGACATGGCTGCTTGGGTTGGTTTGTTGATTTGTTGTGATGCGAACCGATGTGGTGTACGGTTTGAATGAGAATGATCGTTACGGAAGGAAGGAAGGTATTGTATTATAGAGACTTTCAACTTTTGCAGTTCATTCGTCTCTAGCCTTGAGAAAGGCCCTTTGAAAACTCTACTCTGTTCTACTCCAGCGCTACCACCTCCGCCCTCTTGCCTTGAGAAAGGCACTCGATCTCTCGCCGTCCAGCTCGTCCAGTAACGATGTTGTCCAGTCGGTGTCCACACAAAGAATGGATCGTTACGGCAGCGGAGCGGGGATTTTTAAGCTGACTGGCTGGCTCGAGAATTACGCATGTGTGAGACTGCGACCAATGTTTCGTTCATTTTTTTTCTTTTTCCTTTCCAATCGTGCTTCATTATATTTCGCTGCTGCTCTGAATGCCCGTTTTGGTCGGTACGATTTGAGAAGCACAAAATGGACCAATCAAAAATGGGCACATAGTGCATTTTGACAATGCTTGATATTTCAAAATTATTCAGTTATTTATCTCAAGAAAAATGAAATGTTGTTCATTATGATAGATGCGTGGATATATTTTCTATCAATTGATGCAAAAACCTTTGCGATCTATTGAGAAATGCTCGAGTTATAAGCGTTCCAAATCTTGCATTTTTTCCTACTTGTTCAGTGCCTAGATTTCCATTTCACCCCCTATATCTTCCGGTTAGACGTAGTCCTACGTCAAAATGGGTGGATTATATCTAGGATATAACCGCAAGGTTGACGTGGGACTACCGTTGTCTTAGTAAGAATTTGTATTGTATTTATTAAATTATCGATTGAATGAAACAATTTTCGAATTCATTTTGAGTTCAATATATTTGCTTTGTAAGTAAACAGTTTGAACAGTTGTCATGTAAGACCAATTCATGCATTGTGATAGATTATGTTCTTCGTTACAAGTAAATTTGATGACCGTCCTTATGTTTGATATGATGCCTAGGATTACCAAAATATGTGAACGGAAGAGTTGTCTAACGATCATTGTATTTTACATCCTCCATGTTTACATAGTTTTCGAACCGCGAAAGTTCATTCATCTCTAAAATTACGATATTCCCAGCCTTCTCTAGTTTAGAAGTACGTTTTAGGGAAACATATTCCGAGCGAGTACAAAAATACCCCCGACTTGCATGTATTTGCAAAGCGCATTCCTCCGACACATTGATTTTGAAGTCCATGTTAGGGAAACACAGCTCGGTGGGAACAAAAATAGTCCCGACTTGCATGTATTTGTAAAGCGGATTCCTCCCCAGGTACATTGATTTTGAAGTCTGTGTTGGGAAAACCGTAAATCGGGCCACTCAAAACGAGGCAGTTAGGGCGTTTAGATAACGTTTGACATTTTACAATCATTCAATTGTCTTTTATTCAATTATCTCATGAAAAATAACCTTTTATTAATTGTGATAGATGCGTAGAAATATTTCGTATCAATTGAACATCTTTCCGATCTATTAAGAAATTTCCGAGTTATAGACATTCGAAATCTTGCATTTTTTCCTGCATGTTCTGTGTTTAGGTTTTCATTTCAACCCCATATACTCAGGCTAGACGTAGTCCCACGTCAAAACTACCATCCCTGAGCATTTGGTGAAGTTTGGTTAAATAAATCGCAGATCTTCATCTGAAACAGGCTCTATAAGTTTTTGTTGTAATTCGTGAAGGGTGATGAAAAGTCAAATAATTTAGAACAATTTGGAACGATAGAATTTTGAGACAATCGATCACCACCCGAAGATAGTCATGCAGTGTGGTGGAATCGGAAAGGAATATTGTGTTATGAGCTTCTATCAAGCAACCAGTCGTTAAATTTGTGTCCGAGTCCAATAATTCGGAAAAATGCCATAATACTACAGCAACGAAAATAAAGCTTATTTTAGGACGTTTTCGATGTGACCACCCCTTTTTCGATAACGCGTTTTGAACGGTGAACAAAATTCTTCATGCACAACTCTAACATTACGACTTCGATGCTGTTGAAAATCAGAGTTATTTCTTCTTTAAGTTCCTCAAAATTTTGTGGCTTATTAACATAGCAACGGTCCTTCACGTACCCCCAGAGGAAGTGATCGACGACGAAAAATGTTGAATTTCTTACCATAAGAGGATAAAGCTTCATTATAGCTTCGATTGCTCGAGTAGTACGATTTCAGTAAAAACAGGAAGTGGATTATATCTGTGGTATAACCGCAAGGGTGACGTAGGACTATCGTAGATTTAGTGATCATTTGTTTTTAGTTGCATCTGAATCAATTGAATAAATGAATATTTGAGGGACTTCGAAAACGAGAGCGTTACGTTGAAGGCACAATATTCAGCAAAAGAAGCAATCAAACGAAAGTTGTATAATACATACTACATTGCTTGTATTTTAATGTGATTTGTATTCCATTTCCAATAGACAAAATATCTGTTGCATCAAATCAGTCTACATAATTTTTGCGTTTGCTCATCCTTTCTCACAACACCCATTTCTCGTTTGTGAAATTGTTGAGTAAACATCGTTTGCCAGATTCATTACACCTCTAATAAATTGCCGAAAGACGTGGTCTTGCGTTGATCGCACTTGATTGAGAATGAAATGGTTAGAAAACATTAAAATAAAAACTTTCGCTTGAATGTTTTTTTCAATTCCCAGGGGACCTGGCAGATTATTTTTCAGCAACGATAACATCTTTCCGGAATCTTCTCGACGCTGGATGGCAACCAAACGAAAAGAGTTACGCGCGTGTATGTGTGTGTGTGGAGGCTGCTCCGATGTCTCCGATGTTTTTCGATGCTGATACTCTCTTGGTCGCCTGTTCTGCTCCTTCTGATGGATCGGCTTTTCTGCGCTCCCCCACAGTTCCAAACAAATTGAATGCGTTTTAGGTCAGGTCAGGCCAGGTAATAGGTAACTAGAGGCGAATGTACTCTCTGAGTTTGAAACTTTCAGCGACTGAGCAATAATCGATTGAAAATTATATGATTTTCGCGATGCGAAACATTTTCCGTTGCGCGCGCATCCAATATTGGATACGAAAATATCGTACTGATGGAGACGAATAATCTTCAGAAGCTTTCCTGCTAATTGCACTTGACGATAACGATAACATCTTTCCAGATTCTCCTCGATACTCGAAGCCCACTAGTGGTTAATGCTAACTCGATAACCACCTGTTCATTGCACTTGATTGAAAAATCAAAACCAAATGTATTTGGTTGCAGTGTTATATGGATAGAAGACATTACAATAAACTCTTTCGCATGAATGTATTTTTCAATTCCAAGGGGAACTGGTAGATTATTTTTCAGCACCGATGACATCTTTTGGAATCTTCTCGATGATGGATGGTAACCAAACCAAAATAGTTCAGCGCGTGTATGTGTGTGTGTGGCTGCTCCGATGTCTCAAGCGGAACCGTTTGTGGCATCACTCTCCTCCTGGTGGATTCCCTTCTGGCCTAAGGTGCACAAACAGGCTCTTGGTGACACCGTTCATCAGCGCTTTCATGACGAAGTTAGCTTCATCACAACAGCGACAACATGCTCCAATCGTTGTTCAATTATAACTGAGTAGATTTCCGAGCGGCACTCGCTTATATACCGATTGGTGATTTCAATTGCCTGTTTTGAAAGCAATTTTAAGACTATTGAAACAAGTTTTTGGATGAAAAAGTAACCATTTATCATTCATTTTAGGAGGCGATCTGGCGTAGTGGTAGCATCCATACCTCTCACGCTAAGGGTCATGAGTTCAATTCTCACTCCCGACATTCTTCCAAAAAATGGAAGTAACAGTGACGAACCAGACAAAAAGTGTTGGAAGTCACTATAATACAGAAACAAAGAAAAAAAAGTGTTTATCATACCATTTCTTTCGATTGTTTAGGAGCGCTTTTAACGCTCAAAATCTCGGTCTCCGGCGTAACGCTTTCGTTTTCGAAACTTTGATTTTACACCCCGGTATAGAAATGAAAGACGTAGTCCTACGTCAAAATACACGTTCTTGTAAATTGTACATCTTGACACTAAAAACCATCCGATCAGATTGAACGAGAAGCCGAATATTATCGTCCCGAAGTGGGGAATGCAGTGTTACAATCGACGGAGCGGAAAGGAGCTTTTATAAGGAGCTATTCGATTTTTTTTGCGTGAGCGTTTATCCTGAAAGACCCTGTATATAATTTTTTTTCAATGAAAAATTTGTTATGTAGTGCCAAATCGATTGATTCAAAAATCTCATCAATCCATTATGAAACTCACGAGGCGTTCGATTTTCGATTTTCAATTTGTACCCCAACATGTTCCCGAAAGACGTATTCCTACGTCAAAAAATCAAAAATAGAATATACGCAACCTGTTGAAATTCAAAAGTCGCGATACTTTTTGAATAGTACTCGTATATAACGAACATAGGCTCAGATACGAACTGGTATGCGTGAGTGCACTCTTCGAACCACCAAATTAGCAATTACAAAACATTGTAGAATGACTCCCTCTATATAGAAATCCAAGACGTAGGCCTACGTCAAAACAACATTCTTTTGCATCGAATTTCACACTCTCATTTTTTAATTTATTTATTTATTTGCAACGTCTCGAATGTTAGAAAACGATTCCACTGACTGATCTTAACCTAATAACCCTTAATTTTATTTTGAAATACATCTACATACAATAAATATATTAAATTTAATTTATTAATTAAATATTCATCCGTTCTATAATTTGACTACTCTTTCATTCCAGGGAAGAGAACAATAAAGGGATCCTCAGTTACAGCAAATGTCAGATGTACAATGTAACGGAGGAACACCTCAGAATGGATTACACCGAATGGAGCTTCCAGCAGTCGGACATTATCGGTAAGCCGTAAACAGCACTAAATTCTGTTCCACCTTCGATACCTCTGACGAATTGTTGAATGTTCCGCTCGTAATCGGAATCTGTAACGGTACCTGTTATCATCCATTTAATTTGCATAAACATTGGCGTGGCCTCCGGCAAATGCGAAACCGTTTTCTCGAAGTTACAGAGCAATAGAGGCGGCGCGATGTCTTCGGGATGCTCTGTGGGAAGCGGAACCGCTGTTTTCCGCATCGTATTTCGGTGATCCGGTCGTTATTTTTCCTCGGTGTTGCTCGTGTGTTGCGCCACGACGAGTGCACGTTCCCTTGGGAAAGCTGATACTTGTAAGCTGATAGGATAGAACTATGGCAGCATCTTTAGATAGAATAGATAGAGCATTTTAAAGGATTTGTGGTCGATTACGAAATGTTTATTTTTTTCTTCTTCATCGGTCGAGATTAAGAAAAGGCATTTCCTTGTTAAATAGTAGTTTTTCTGGGCGATTAGAGATACCGATAATAGTTTTAAGTATGTAGTATGTTTTTTTCTGACTGTATTCGAAATAACATTCGATTTTCTTTGAGTTGCTTGCCACGCATACTTGATTACTATGGCGATGCAAACGATGCAAAAATCAGGTATTCCAATTAGAACGATTCTAAGCCTTCCGGATTTGTGTCCCCCCAAATCGACCGGATCCCGCTTGAACTGAAGTGAACACTTCAATTAATTTCTTCCGACGGTTTCTCATTGTCCTGCAGATTGCGCCTATGGCTACGAGTACGATCGGACCTATTACGACCACACGCCCATCACCGAACACGACTGGGTATGCGACAAGAGCTTCCGGGAGACAAATATTTTTGTGTACAACCGGTTCGGTGAGCTGATTGGAACGTTCATCTTCGGCCAGCTGGGCGATACGTAAGTACCCTCGAGTGAAATCTCGATAGTGCGAGAGATAGGTGATGGTGCTGAAATGGAGTGGATTTGACTCGATTGTGCATTCGATGCCTAATTGTTTTATTCCGGCCGCCTGTCGACAGAACGGACCCGATCCGAAACGGGTACTAATACCCTCGGTAGTACACTAAAATTTTAGATTTTTGCGGGCATGATATGGTTCGAGCATCCATCTCTTTTCGGTTTTTTTTTCAACTTACTCTAACACAAACAGCGGCACGAACAACGCGATGAGAGTTTAGAACAACAATATTGGAGCCCTTTTGCCACTGAAATGCGTCTGTACGGGTCGCTATCGTTTCAGTAAACGCATCAGCATCCTTTCAGACACGAGTTGTTCATTTTGCAGCCCAAAATGCATCTGTCCGAAGGCGGAGAGTGCTGTCAGCATAACAATACCAACTTTTTTTTATCTTAATCGAGAATAGATTGGTCCATGTTCTGTTTTTTTAATCTCCCCACTGAAAGTGGATATCGTGTTTACACAAAACCGCGTTGAATCGATTTATTGCTTTCGTGAAAGAGTATTCCATTTCGTACTTTCAATCACAAAAAGATACAATTAAATAATGTTAGTTCCCACTATAACCTTTTTGTGCCTCCGAGATGATTCAATGAACTCCTAGTATAAAAATAACTTGCGGTGTCCACCTATCAAATCGGGCTCGAAATTGAAACTAGGTTCGTTACATACGAGTTTGTTTTTTATTATTTGATTGCTTATGGTACAGAAACAAAATCCTATTTCAGTTTGATTCCAACCCTTCTTTCATCACTCAACTAGTAATTTAAAACATTCTTATAATTTGTCCAGCATTTCCATCAAGCTATGGATTTTTATTTAGGATGCCGATTCATTTTCATTTTGTACTAGCTGACTCGGTAAACATCGTCCCACCCAAAATTTATTTTTCGTTATCACATTCACGTTTTTTTTACGAAGCGCACCTTTATGGGTCCAATCGCAGAACTGTTCATTGATTGATCTTCTAATCAACCCTTTAAAATTACCTTTGACTATAAAAATCCTAGTACTTCTACCAAAACTCGTCATTATAATATCAGATTATTTTCAGACACATTTCTCGTTCAAGATTTTTCAACCACGTGCAGATTTCCCTTCAGAGTTTCCCGAAAATTTTCAATTGTCATGTTTGGTCAAAATATGTGTATTACTTTATAGGACCCCCCCCCCTCTTCATTCCAGAGGAGGGAGGGGTGTTATACCATCATAGAAATATTTTGACGTAGGACTACGTCTAACCGGAAGATATAGGGGGTGAAATGGAAATCTAGGCACTGAACAAGTAGGAAAAAATGCAAGATTTGGAACGCTTATAACTCGAGCATTTCTCAATAGATCGCAAAGGTTTTTGCATCATTTGATAGGAAATATATCTACGCATCTATCATAACGAATAACATTTCATTTTTCTTGAGATAAATAATTGAATAATTGTGAAATATCAAGCATTGTCCAAATACACTATGTGCCCATTTTTGATTGGTCCATTTTGTGCTCCTCAAATCGTACCGACCAAAACGGGCAACCAGAGCAGCAGCGAAATAGACTGAAGCACGATTGGAAAGGAAAAAGAAAAAAATGAACGAAACATCGGTCGCAGTCTCACACATGCGTAATTCTCGAGCCAGCCAGTCAGCTTAAAAATCCCCGCTCCGCTGCCGTAACAATCATTCTCATCCGAACCGTACACCACATCGTTTCGCATCACCTCACATTAACAAACCAACACAAGCAGCCATGGTTGGATATGGCAAAGGAGGAAAAGTGAAGGGAAAGGCAAAATCCCGCTCGAACCTTGATCTGGAGTTCCCGCTCGTGTTGATCTGGAGTTCCCCGCAAGGGTAGCTAGGCCGAGCGCGTTAGTACCAGTGTACCAGTCCACCTAGCCGGCGTTATATAGCTTCGGCCGCCGAAGTGATCGAGTTAGCTGGCAAAGCTGCTCGCGACGATAAGAAAACCTGCATTCGGAACAGAACACATTCGGTTCGGTGGACATCAAGACAACAACAGGCAGTTGCAGCGAGTGGCGAGTGGCAAACGCAATCGCAAAACGGCATCAGGTAGCAGAAGAAAAAAGTTTGTTCTTTATACAAACTGCTTTGGTGGCAAATCCAGAACAAGGCGGCTTCGAGGGCGTTCGAAATGGTTTTTTTCAAAACCACGAGTACTAAGTTTTCTAAAATGGAACCATTCCATAAAACAAGGCGCTTTTCAGGGCCATTAAACCTTCCAAAAAAGAGTTTAGGAAATAAAGTTCAATGCTTTCTAAAACATTATCCAAAATAATAATAAAACACAAATTGATGTTTTCATAATTTGTTTGGCAGGATCTGATGAGTATGTGAATTTGGCAGTTGTTCTGAGCTTATTGATAGTTGGGGACTTTCCTGATTATTCAATTTTCACCAATTCTTAAATTGTTTCCAGATTTAAAGTACAGTAATCTACAATTAGTTCGACATTTAGCTAATTGGACGGACATGTAATGCGACTTATTTAGTTGGACATTTTTGTAAACATAGAGATCCAAATTATGACCCCACATTGAAAGTCGACACTGTACCACTGTCATCGCAAATGTTCAATTACAGGTTAAAATTACCTCCAATCCGGCACTGAGTGGTGGTAATGCGACGTGCAATTGAATGTAATTCACTGTAAAATATGTCACAAGCTGGATGGGAAGAAATTTTCCAACTGTGAAAGCTGTGGCGAGTGACAAATGCAATCGCTAAACAGAAAGGTTTAGCCGAACAAGATGGGGATATCGAGTGATAACAAAACAATAAACTCTTTAGACTTTTTGTGATCCTGAAAAGGACCTTTTTTAGCCTGTATGTGAATCCAACGAGCGAACAAATCGTAATGAATGTATTTTTTTGCCATCGCTCCCTTTTAACGCTCATTCGTTCGTCTCGTTGGACTCGCCCCTTTGGCTGAGTCTGCCGATTTGTCTCTATCCTGTGAGTGTGTACCGCTAGAGTATAAAACACGCGGACCCCAAAAAAATATTTAATTTTCTTTCAAACCGTAAACCCGTGTGGTTGTACGACATCGGCATCGTGTACTCAACAAAGGAGGAAAAGAGAAGGGAAAGGCAAAATCCCGCTCGAACCGTGGTGGTCTGCAATTTCCCGTAGGTGTATCCGCCAATTGCACCGGAAAAGGTAGCTAGGTCGAGCGCGTTAGTACCTGTGTACCAGTCCACCTAGCCGGCGTTATATAGTTTCGGCCGCAGGAGTGATCGAGTTAGCTGGCAAAGCTGCTCGCGACGATAAGAAAACCTGCATTCGGAACAGAACACATTCGGTTCGGCGGACATCAAGACAACAGGCAGTTGCAGCGAATGGCAAGTGGCAAACGCAATCGCAAAACGGCATCAGGTAGCAGAAGAAAAAAGTTTGTTCTTTATACAAACTGCTTTGGTGGCAAATCCAGAACAAGGCGGCTTCGAGGGCGTTCGAAATGGTTTTTTTCAAAACCACGAGTACTAAGTTTTCTAAATTGGAACCATTCCATAAAACAAGGCGCTTTTCAGGGCCATTAAACCTTCCAAAAACGAGTTTAGGAAATAAAGTTCAATGCTTTCTAAAACATTATCCAAAATAATAATAAAACACAAATTGATGTTTTCATAATTTGTTTGCCAGGATTTGATGAGTATGTGAATTTGGCAGTTGTTCTGAGCTTATTGATAGTTGGGAACTTTCCTGATTATTCAATTTTCACCAATTCTTAAATTGTTTCCAGATTTAAAGTACAGTAATCTACAATTAGTTCGACATTTAGCTAATTGGACGGACATGTAATGTGACTTATTTAGTTGGACATTTTTGTAAACATAGAGATCCAAATTATGATCCCACATTGAAAGTCGACACTGTACCACTGTCATCGCAAATGTTCAATTACAGGTTAAAATTACCTCCAATCCGACACTGAGTAGTGGTAATGCGACGTGTCATTGAATGTAATTTACTGTAAAATATGTCACAAGCTGGATGGGAAGAAATTTTCCAACTGTGAAAGCTGTGGCGAGTGACAACAAATCGCTAAACAGGAAGGTTTAGCCGAACAAGATGGGGATATCGAGTGATAACAAAACAATAAACTCTTTAGACTTTTTGTGATCCTGAAAAGGACCCTTTTTAGTCTGTATGTGAATCCAACGAGCGAACAAATCGTAATGAATGTATTTTTTTTGCCATTGCTCCCTTTTAACGCTCATTCGTTCGTCTCGTTGGACCCGCCCCTTTGGCTGAGTCTGCCGATTTGTCTCTATCCTGTGAGTGTGTACCGCTAGAGTATAAAACACGCGGACCCCAAAAAAATATTTAATTTTCTTTCAAACCGTAAACCCGTGTGGTTGTACGACATCGGCATCGTGTACTCAACAAAGGAGGAAAAGAGAAGGGAAAGGCAAAATCCCGCTCGAACCGTGGTGGTCTGCAATTTCCCGTAGGTGTATCCGCCAATTGCACCGGAAAAGGTAACTAGGTCGAGCGCGTTAGTACCTGTGTACCAGTCCACCTAGCCGGCGTTATATAGTTTCGGCCGCCGGAGTGATCGAGTTAGCTGGCAAAGCTGCTCGCGACGATAAGAAAACCTGCATTCGGAACAGAACACATTCGGTTCGGCGGACATCAAGACAACAGGCAGTTGCAGCGTATGGCGAGTGGCAAACGCAATCGCAAAACGGCATCAGGTAGCAGAAGAAAAAAGTTTGTTCTTTATACAAACTGCTTTGGCGGCAAATCCAGAACAAGGCGGCATCGAGGGCGTTCGAAATGGTTTTTTTCAAAACCACGAGTACTAAGTTTTCTAAATTGGAACCATTCCATAAAACAAGGCGCTTTTCCGGGCCATTAAACCTTCCAAAAAAGAGTTTAGGAAATAAAGTTTAATGCTTTCTAAAACATTATCCAAAATAATAATAAAACACAAATTGATGTTTTCATAATTTGTTTGCCAGGATTTGATGAGTATGTGAATTTGGCAGTTGTTCTGAGCTTATTGATAGTTGGGGACTTTCCTGATTATTCAATTTTCACCAATTCTTAAATTGTTTCCAGATTGAAAGTACAGTAATCTACAATTAGTTCGACATTTAGCTAATTGGACGGACATGTAATGTGACTTATTTAGTTGGACATTTTTGTAAACATAGAGATCCAAATTATGACCCCACATTGAAAGTCGACACTGTACCACTGTCATCGCAAATGTTCAATTACAGGTTAAAATTACCTCCAATCCGGCACTGAGTGGTGGTAATGCGACGTGCCATTGAATGTAATTTACTGTAAAATATGTCACAAGCTGGATGGGAAGAAATTTTCCAACTGTGAAAGCTGTGGCGAGTGACAACAAATCGCTAAACAGGAAGGTTTAGCCGAACAAGATGGGAATATCGAGTGATAACAAAAACACAACACCAAAGTTTCTTTTCAGAACCATCAACATATTCATAAAGAGTAAACAGTAAACAAATCCATTTTTCAGGTAGATAGGTAGGTATTCACGTAGGTGAAGAAAATAAAACAATATATTTAAAATATATATTTAACAAAAGCTTTCCCCTTTGTATAGTCCTACGTCACTCCGGTTATGTCCCCGACATTACCCACCCGTCTTTCTTGTACCCAAAAACCCTCACATCCCAAATTTGGCTCCATTTGCATGATTAGTTCTCGAGTTATGCAGAAATTTGTTTTTCATTTGTATGGCAGCCCCCTTCCTCTTAGAGAGGGCAAGGTGCCTAGAAGTATATCCTAAGGTGAGGCCGTTTCGTCACTAAGTTGGTTAGGGGAACTGGTATATGAAAACAGCACGGAAAAAAGCAGATGGGAAATTATTTGCCTGTAGCGTGAAAGAGACAGACTGATCTCGAGCGAGCTTCGGCACTAGCGTATTGTGTTTTGTTCACAAACAAAACACAGTAGACTTCCAAGATGGCCGAAGAGTGGTTTTAGCAAGTTGGCCCATCTCAGGATATACTTCTAGGCGCCTTGAGAGAGGGGAGAGGAGTGTTGAACCACCATAGAAACATTTCGAACCCTCTAAAACCTCCACATGCCAAATTTGGTTCCGTTTGCTTGATCGATTCTCGAGAAATCCATTTTTATATATGTAGATTAGAGTGGCAGCGAAAATGTCATGTCAAATTTCAAAAACCGACCATGTACATTTTGTTTATTGGCCCAAAAAAATGATCTGTGCAAAGTATCAGCTCAATCGGACATGATTTAGGAGTGCCTCGAAGCGTTTTGATTTTTTGATTCCGAAAATCTTCCAAGGGCGGAGTAAAGGAAATTTGGAAAATCGAATTTTTTTTTCGATGGCGAATGACTGCATGAAATGCATGAAACGTCGAGATCTGGTGTCATCTCGAAAAAAAAATTTTGGCCGAAAATCGACCGAGTAACGGAGTAACCGCATTGGAGGATCGCATGACGGTAAAAGAAGGGCGATGATATCCGGCGTTTGGAACAATAGAAGGAAAGAAAAGGCTGAGAAGTAAAAAGAAAGAAGTAATGAAATTAAAAAAGCTGCGGAATGGGAGGAAATTAACAATCAGAGATAGAGAGAGAGAGTTTACCACAATTTTGCCTTTTCCAGTCCTATGAAAAACGTAACATAATTTATAAAAGTATTCAAGTGGATTTTTATTTAGGATGCCTTCAAACAGAAGGGCATTGAATAACATCTGAGTGGACAAAAAAAGACAACATTTATTTTTCACACACATTTTGTAAACATTACATAAAAGTTGATGGGTCTGAGCCTAGGGGCACGGACGGAATCTTGACATAGGACTGTGATTGTTTGTAGTAACTGCATTCGAATTGAGTTTTTCCATTGTTAAAAATCTATAATTTTTCTCTTTTGATACATCAAATGGAAGCGCTGAAAAAAAAACCGTTTCTTATATGAACTTGTATCCTTTAAACGGGTTAGATGAGATAACGTGGTAGAATCCGGAACCGGAACACAAAAATACCATTCAAGCCATTATTACCCTTTTTCTTCTGTTTATTCAATCATGCAGAAGAAGACAAGAAGTCATCATTTATCATTTTAAAACACAAGTCTAAATAGTTAAGATCTACATAAATATAAGACTAAGTCAATTAAATATATGACTACAGAAATAAATTATAGATAAAAAATAGCATTTTCTCCTTCGTGGCCACGTTTTCCGGAACATTGTTTGTAGGGGTTGTAATAACTTAATAGCCGGGTGATGTACATTGAGTATCCTATGACCATGAGTGCTATCTTGGGAAGATCGTGTGGCTGCTGTAGTGCATTGATCTCATTGGGTGCTAAGCTTATGAATAGAAAAGGGAAAGGAGAGTGGTGCGCAAGTGCATTCGAGGAAGTGTAGCGGGCTTATAGGGAAGACATACATATATTAAGACCGCGACTACTCACGCTATCATAATCTGATATTCGTGAGTATACCCTATTCGAAACCCTAATTCAGCAGCCAGTTAAATTCTTTTTTTGCATTTTTTACACTACCAAACAAAATGCTCGATATCATGATATCCTGGACAAACATTACATGTCATTACGATAAAAACGTGAATTGAGCACGAATTAATTGGACAACATAAAATACAATATCTGATAAATACCTGTTATCGGTAAATGGAGAATAATTCATTATATGCATCAACTTAGGGGCTGTCCACATACCACGTGGACAGAAAAACTACGATTTCAGACACCCCCCTTTCCCACCGTGTACAAACATGGACATTGTCTATACCCCTCCCCCTGTTGTCCACGTGGACATTTCTCCATTTCTTGGAAAAAATAATCGTAAAAAATTATAGGAGGTTGTGTCCAAGATACGACCGCATTGTTGACGTAGAACTACGCTGTTATTTTATATAAGTCGTTTGTTTATACCTTCGGATATTATTCTATAATGCTGTGAAATTTTAAAAACAACTGCTTAGTAGAATAATCTCTGAAATGGTTTATTCATTGTAGAATTAGTTGACGATAATTGATTGATGATTCATTCTTGCCCTCGCAAAACAATCGTATGTCGCAATTTATTTCATGTCAATGCATTGAAATTTTACCTCGAAGGCTCTTCCGGTGGCCTTTTTCGAAATTGACATAGACTCGGCTACAGTCGATTATATACATGTTGCACCAGCACCATTATTCCATATCTCATAACTACATCAATATATCTTTGGCACCGCATGTAAACAACAACAATGATAACACTTGCAAGTATCAAATATCATGCTACATGTTATTTAGTATTGCCTCAAAGGAATCGCACCTCTAGATATCGTTCGTACAAACTAAGCGTAAACCAAGCGCCAAACATGCGTTCACCATAGCATGCATACAGAGCCATACATTGGTGGTTTGAAACTACTAGCAATATAAACATTTCTCATAATTTTGCGCTATTCTCAAAAGAAACGCTTCTGTTAATATTATTGGCCTCGAAAAAAGTTGCATTACTTTCTTATGCTCGAGAGAAGCGCAGCTGTCACCCTTAGTGGAGGAAGTTTTGCTACTGGCAAGCAAAACCTAATCACATACAAAATTCCAGAACATTTACTTTCTTGATGACTAAACAAGAGAAATAAACTCTTTTTGTTAATAACAACCTCGAAAACAATAGCAATGCTTCATTATGATCAATATTAGCGCAAATGCAATCCTAGTTGAAGGTGGTTTTGCGACTGGCACGTGAACCCAAATAACTTATAACATTCCAGTAAGACATTCAAGATGCTTGGTATTCGCAAATAATTTTTTGGTGCACAACCTTAACGTCTGCTTCGCCATAACGTCGGTTTAGTGCATTGATGCATTCTCAAAGGCACCAACGAAGCCCTTATGAAGACGGAAAATAAACAATGTTAACCTGCATGGAAAAAGACTGAATTATGCCACACAGCTTGTACTCTGCTGAAACACCCATCGATGCAAATTCGCTGATGAGTTTGTCAAGAGCGACCGCCTTCACCACCAGCGGGGGGAGCTTGATTTTGGTTGCTGCATGGGCGTTTACATTCTCGACCGACGCGCCGAAATCGCCTACTTCGCTGTTGTTCGGTGCGGTGTCACATTTGCGAAGGCTCGGTTCAGTGCGAGCGCTTTTCACTGCACCAACACCGCGTGCATCATTAGATGACGCTTACCTCGAAATTTAATTGCCCCTGGCAATGCGTTCGTTTTTTGCAGGGCTCGAGCCTGCCTTCCTCTTCTTCTTGCTCATCGCACACTACGCGAAGCGTCCAATTTATGACGCGGAAAGAAGAAAAAACAATATGAATAACGCGAAAAACGAACGAAAAAATCAAACGACGATTTCCAAGTTGGATTACCACTGGTGGGGTCCAATCTTAGATCGAAGCGCAGCGCAAGCAAAGTGAACTGGATTACTCAACAGTCCGATGCCGAATGAAAGTTTGCCTCAGCGAGATCCACTGTTTATACTCTAGGCAAGTATTCCCCTTCATTCTTCTTCTTTTCCTTTGTTCACGGACACTTTAAATCCTACGATTTCCCCTCCGTTGGTCGTCGATAAGTTGCTCGTTATTGATATCTCTGTTCGGGAAAGCACTCAAATGGACAGAACAAATGTATGGGAAAATAGAAACACTTAAAGTTTCCATGAATTTTAACCATTTACTAACCAGGGGATTCTAATGTATGGCATATTAAACAAATCTTACGGAATTTCCGATTCGTTTAGTATATAAATCGCCAAAATCCGTTCGCGGCAAAAATAGTTATTAACGTTAACTTTATTTCATAAAAACGTGACCTGTTTTCTGATTTGACACCCTTAATGAAAGACGTAGTTCTACGTCAAAATAGCTGAATTGCGCCTAAATTTAAGTTTATGTTTGTTTCTATTCTCTATTATGTTTGTACATTATAAACATGTGAACATAATTAACAGAGGCAATTTCTTCTCAATTCTTTGACAGCCTTGGGGGACAACAATTCGTGAAGCTATTTGTATAGCCCTTTTTTTCACCCAAATTTCATTTACAATGTGATCACGTTATAAATCATAATATTTACGTTATAGAAAAACATCACATATAAATCTAATCTCGGACATTTTCTATCATAAACCGACGCAAGCTGGCTGAACTGTGAGTGTTCAAGATAATAAGACAATGAAATCATGTGCTTCGTAGACAGTGGAATACAGTGATTGAAAATCATAACATGTAGGATATAGACATGTTGTGTTGTGCTATGTAGTTTTGGCGAATTCAACTCCAAAATTGCCGATCATTCATCATTCTTCATGCAACTTGCAGAATTTATCATCGCAGAACTTCTTTGTTTTCTCGTTAAAAAACTGTGTCCAATGAGTCGAAATTCTTTTTTTATCCCATTTGTTTATTTATTTAGGTTCATTAGCATTTTATCGTGTACATGTCACATTTTTTTTTGTCAAATCTGTAAATAGTGCATGACACAGTTGCCATATTAGGTGTAAGAGTATTCCTTTTATACCATTGCATATGGTACATTATACAATAGCCATTAAGGCGTAAGAGTACTTTATCTGTTCTTCCATTGTCCAGCTGGACCACCGGACAGCGGACACAGTTAACATGATCATTGTTGTGTTATTAATTGAACAGCCCGATGTTTCTTGCAGAGCAGTGCAGCTGTAAGGATGAATCGATCTTATTTCGGCCGTGGATCGATCTCCATCGCTGATAATTGTTGCGTGGACGTAGTTATTCTGTTGATGGTCAATTGAGGACCCTGAGGTTTAAACTCACGATCGATCGCTTACTAAGCGAACGCGCAACCAAAATGTTTTACCTTCAATTTTTTTTTTATTGGGGGTCTAAACAAGTGATGAACAAAAATTGTAATATCTGATGATAGCGGGTCACATCCTAGTCAAACTCTAAAAATTTTTGGAGGGGCTTCCAAAGAAATATAAGGTTTGGCATTATTCTGGAAGAGGACGTCTTGGCCAATTCTGAACGTTTGTTCTAGATTGACGATTTTGCTTCGTTTAGTTACGAATAGTGCTTGTTGAAGTTTATCGATTGGATGTTTGGTAGTAGCTTATAATGCAGGATTTTTTTTTCTATCTTACTAGACACAAATAATGACTTTCTGCAGGTGAAGATCGGTTTCGGAGATATCTAATGATGGTTCATTTCGCTCACCTCAAAGATTTTTTTTTCGCTCAACATTGTTGTAAAGGATAATATTTTTCTTCGCCTGACACTATTTGCTTCAAACTGCGAGTTTTCATTGCATTTATGAAGCGAGTTGTTGATGGAGATACGATCCATTTCATGTTTTCGGTCAATAGGTGTAGAACTCATAAATTGTAGCGTTTCTTAATCTAGTTTCACCAGGTGCTCATGAACATAGATACATAGAACCTGCTAATTGATGTGTCGTATACCGAGGATTATTCTTCATCAGCGTCTCCACAAAATCATCATCAGCGTATTCCACAAAATATTATAATTCATCAAAGAAGAGCATCGCTGCTAGGAAGACTTCTCTAAAGATAGGTCCCCGTGAATGAATTTGTTGTTAGAGTTCTTGAATAACATAAACGAAGCGGTTTTTACATTGAGAGCGAAAACTGAATCGAAGCATCGAAAACAATGTCGTGTTTTATTAATATTACAACATTCCAACGTGCTTTAGTGGTATCTGAATCCTGCCGATAATAGCGTCCCAATTCTGATCGATAATGATAACGTAAGATTCTTTTAAATCAATTGAAACAAATCTACACGAGCTGATGATTGCGCCGGCTAGTGACCATTCTATCCTGGATTCCTCGAGAAGACGCACCACGCTAGATATGGGGTACAGACTAGGGGGGCGTTGCTGATTAATGGTCAGCTGCATCCCAATAGGAAGTATCCCGTGTCGGGCACAGGTACAGATCATTGAAGACAGCAACATCACAATTACGAAAACAATTGTAATACTAACCTCGAGCCAACCGCGAGCAATCGGTTACATATTACTAACATAGTTATAAGGTAAACATTGTCGAAATATTGAACTCCCGGCCCCGTCAGGTTGACGCCATATGAGCCTTAATAAAAATATATATTTTGGATAAAAAAAAAAAAAAATCGATAGCTCTCAGCTCATGTGCGATACTGTCTGAATACAAATTTCGGCAAAAATTTCAACGATATGTATAAATATAGAATTTCCACCGCGCAGTGCTATCAGACAGCAGAAATACGTATAGATTTGCTTGCAATGCAGAATATTTTTCTTATATTGTTGAACACAGATATATATTTGTTTTTCAAAATATTTATTAGTGTCCACGTGGATGTGATATAGACCCCCTCCCCCCTCACCGTGGACAAACGTGGACATTTTTGTAACCCCTACCCCCCCTAAAGTTGTCCACGTGGTATGTGGATAGCCCCTTACATTTTGAGCTAACGCCCGAAGTTAGGCAACAAAATTGGTCGTTGCGTCGCGGAGGAAAGCGAGTGTTTGGTGCAATCGAAAGAAACCCATTTTAATCGTCAAATTGTTAACTTTTTACTATAGTCACTATTCATGTTTTGAGCAAAAAAAATGCTGGATGAATTTCTTGTCTAATGGTATATAACACAACATATGTCGCAATAACAATTTTGAGTAATATGCGTTTGAAAACCCTTTACGAATCGTTACATTTTTCGTAGAGTTACCCCCTATATAGAAATCAAAGACATAGTCCTATGTCAAAAGTTTTCATTGTACATTACAGTTTACGATACTTTTACTGATACGATTCGATTGAATAGCAGTAAAGAAACGAGAAGGGAAAACTTATCGAATGCTCATTGAGTGTCTGCTAAGCGGGAACTGTAGATATAATCAGCATTATAGAGCATGTAATTGAACACGTTTGGTGTGAGACACTGATTCCAAGTTTCGTTCCAGCATCGGTCGACGACCAGTTTTCTACTTCAGTGTTTTCATCATCACCGCCGGGAGACTTATTTCCATGTTCACGGCATCGATCTACATCGTGTTCAGCATTGCAGCCGTCCTCGGATCGCTGACAGCGAATTCCATTTTCCAGGCACCTTTAATCATAGCAATGGAAATATCGAAAAGGTAAATATCACAGCACGTGTTTTCCTATTAATTTGACAAACGGGAAATGGTTGGAAACATTATTAGCGTTTTGTTTATTGTTAGCTCTAATTTGTGCGGTTTGAAGAGAAACACATAAATATGCATCATTTTTCAGGTTATCATGATTCAATTAGCTAAGCATACACCCTCAGCATTACGATGGATGAACAACCCGATTGAAATCATTCCATTCACAATGTATGCTATTTACATCATTCTTATGCTCTGTGATTTTTGTTTATTCGTTTTCCAGTGAACGACGCGGCTACATTTCCATGATGCAATGTATTGGGTGGACGACCGGACTCTGCATCATGCCGTTGGTGTTCTGGGCGACACGCGACTGGTTCTGGGCGTTGTTGTTCACCACCATTCCGATATTTTTGTTTGTCTTCATTCCACAGTAAGTTTTTGTTTGTTTACTTGTTTTCGCGCTAGTTATCCTTACTATAAATTGATGCTCTTCTCTGAATTGGACTGAAATTGAATTATAACAAAATACTTATTTCTGAATTGGATGCTTATTTTATGTTTTTGCTCTATACAAAACCTGGCATCCTTCATGGACTGACCTCTCGGCTCCGAGGAAAATGAGTCAAGGTGTCAACGAGAGATGTGTAGGTTGACCTACTCTTGTTTATAAGTCTAAACTCTATATTTTCTTCGAACCTATGGATCTTCCTGTATGATTGGTTCGATTGTCATGATCCTCTAGTCTTTCTTTTATTTCCTCAAAAAATCATGTCATCCGACTATCCTCGAATCGCTCGTGAGTAATCGGTTCTCGATGGTTTTACCCTAGTCCTAAGCAAGCATGCAAAAACGAATCCGGCTCCTTTGTAACTGAGTCGATACAAATGGACAAATTTATGAAAGAACACAAAAATCCACATGGAATTAATAATGTACTAAATCAAACTATACTGGTACGTCAGTTTTTTGTATGTTCCCTCCTTCCATTTTGGCCCAATATATTCCCACCTCTCACTTTTGTTTGGTCGCGCTAAAAATGGCACCGCCTTCCAGAGGTGCCAGCGAAAATGTTACACCTAATAAATAATCCCATTCGCAGCATAATCCCCACACAGCACCAGCAGAAAAAATAACACGAAAAATGTAGTGAAAAGTGCACGTGCAGATCGTTCCACTGTATGCAGATTCGTTTATGTTTTCGTTTCTGGGAGCAGCATCCATAACATAGTGGAAAGTAATTTCGCAACTGCATGACTCACGGGGATGTTGTACAGTTTTTTGCCCCGTTTGCAGCGTGTTTTCCGAATCCATTTTCCCAAGCCGCCGCAGTTCACCTGGAAAATAGCACAATAAGGCTCCGACACTTGCAATCACGTTTTGTGTGTGTGTGCGTGTTGCTCCCATAGAACGAAACCTAACCTCAATTTTTATTGGTTGTTTTTTTTTCTGCCTGTCTTCCTTCCTCTCTATCTCTCACCTCGTTTAGATACCTGATTGAGTCCCCTCGGTGGCTGGCAACTCGAGGGCACTACCGCCGCTCGATGCGGGAACTGCGGAAAATTGCCACCGTCAACGGGATTCGCCAGCTGCCGTTCGATGAGCACATGCTGGAGAAGATTTTATCACACCGCAAAGTGGAGACCGTCTACGGAATGGCGTCCCTATTCAGTGGCTGGCGGATGGCGAAAAATTCAATTCTCTGCATCTGCTGCTGGTGAGTAGAACTAGTGGCTGTAGTTATCAAAAAAGTGCGATATTTGTACAGCAGAAGGGCTGGGCTTGCATGGTCCGCATCCGAACGGGACTGTTTAGATTGTCAGCCACGCGAAATTTGCTGTACATAACCTTTGAATACTGGTTTATTTTATTTATCCTCCGGTTATATTACTTCCAGGATTGTCGCCAGCATCACCTACTTCACGCTGGTGCTGCTCAGTTCCAGAATGGATGGCAACCCGTTCCTCAATTTTCTGTGGCAAAGCGCTATCGAGCTGCCGGCTTACATGGTCGGCCAGATTCTATCGGATCGACTAGGAAGACGCTTCTCCAACTGCCTGGCATTCTCCATGGCGGCTTCGATCTGCGTGCCGATCCTGATGATAGTCCGCAATTCCGAGTACGAATTCGTCACCTTGATGTTAACCATTGCCATCAAATTCTGCGTCAGTATTAATTTCTTTGCCGTAAATCTGCAGTCGCTGGAGATTTATCCGACGTGTCTGCGGCAGACGGGACTGGCATTTGCTGCAATAAATGCTAACTTATTCGGCGTTTTGGGTCCGTATGTGGTTTATTTGGGATCGGAGTACGACGTGCGCTATCCGTTCCTGGTGATTGGACTGTTGTCCATGTTTGCGGCGGTGTGTGCTTCATTCCTGCCGGAGACGTTACACCAAGCCCTGCCGGAGTCGATCGAACAGGCGCAGAAATTCGGCAAGGATCAACCATTTTGGTCGCTACCGAAGCGGCCCAAAAAAGTTGAACTCAGCCCAGAATTTGGAAGGCAGATGGAGGAAGGAATCAAACTCAAGGAGTCGGAGATTAGGAAAAGCATGGGCACTGATTAATCTTAGTTTTATTCGTTTTAATATAACGTTGGTTTGGTTGGAGAAATTTTGGGGATTTTATTATACGATGACAATGGGCCTGACTACAAACGTCACTTTACAAGGTATACGAATTGAAGTGTGCACAATCTTATTGAAGGGTATCCCACATCTAATTGCATTTCGTAAAAAACGCTGTAAATATAATACTGTGGGTATTTTCTCTTGAAAATTTGGATAGAAGTAGCTTAGAGTGTATTGTTTATATTGTATATTTATAGCTGTCAGTTTTTCGAAAATTGGAAGAATGGCGTCATCAGAAAAGCATCGCCGCGAATGGATTTTGCGAAGCATCTGGAAAATCCTCAACTCTCTCATCGGGACATCGGAAAAAAACTCGAAATAGTGCAGTCAACGGTGAGTCGTTACTACGAAATTATGAGTATCGAACGGAAGGAGAAATGCGGTATGGATGGATGTTATATTAGAGATCAGGATCAAAAGCGTGTCGTGGAAGTGTTTAAGCGGAATCCCAATGTTTCGGTTAGGGATGTGTTGAATCTGTCCAAGTCATTCGTTCAGAGAACTGCAGACCGGGAGGGATTGCATACGTACAAAGTGCAGAAGGCTCCAAATCGTGACGAACGGCAAAATACGGTGGGGAAGTCATGGGCCTGGAAACTGTACACCCATATGCTGACGAAGCCTCATTGTCTCATCACGACCTTTGTCTCATCACGATCTTGGGATTTCTTCCGTCCGTCGGTGTTTACAATTGGAGATAGGCTCCGATTTACTGCACTCATCGCATACGGTGCAATGTTGCCTGATACGTTTATTTTTCCTTCTCCTTCCCGGCGGGTTATCACTAGCCCGAGAGGATTTTATTGCATTCCTGTACAGACTTCCGAAAAACACTTACACATGTCCACGCGATGTGAAAATTCCATATTTTTGTTTGAATTCGAACATGATTCTCGCTAGTGTTGAGTGTCTATCCCCAACACGAACAATGATACACAAACATAGACATGTGAAAACAAACACGATGTTTATAATTCAAGAACATCATGTACATCATGAAGATGTTTATAATTCAAGAACATCATATCACCCGATGTCGCAGTATTCATTGCTTTTGTTTCGTTTCTTTTCATACACGGAAAGAAATTATTCATCCCAAAACATTTCTTTCCAAAACACATGGAAGACTGTTCCTGTATATTTATGACAGAGTGTGGCCTAAGCGCCCGATCTATCGTTTCGCAGATTGTGTCACATTTACCCTGAACCCACTCACCCGAAAGACATTCACCCGAATCTAACAAATACCCGAATGCGACAGCTACCTGAACTATCATTTACCCGAATGCGGCGTTTATCCGAATGTAAACGAACGTAAAATTTTCAGAAGGTGATCTCACAGGGCTTTCACAAATCCTGAAAGATTTTCAACTGAACACTATATAGCCTGATTCTACGCGGTGAGGTAAGATGACAATTGTCACACCACCATCACGCAACTATCCTCACTATTTCTACAGTCGTATCGGATGCCATGAGAGGTTCATTTTATGTATGTGAAAGGATGAACAGCAAGTGACAAGCCGTTCATTCTGCTGGTTGCCAAGTCTGATCAGAGATGCCACATTCGCACATATGTTCACGAATTTGCAGATACTTAACTTTTGTCACAACCTTTTATTCCTGCGCAGGATGTTTAAAATAGTGACAAAACATTATTGATTCCAAGTGACACACGAAGCTGGCTAGTATGCAAGACATCAGCACATATTTACAAATATTTCAGTTTTTTATCGCGTATATTTGAGAAAAAAAAAAGTCACAGGAGGGTTGTGTCCGAGACACGACCGCATAGTTGACGTAGGATTTCGTTAGGCTCTCTGCTGATTTTGGATATGTTTGAAGAATTACATCGTTAAGCTCTTTGTTAATGATTCGGTGGCCCTGAAAAGGGCCCTTTTTTGGTTGTTGGGTATTGTTTGTTCACTCCACCAGTGTTTACCGAATGATGATGACAGAAGGATGGTAAACAGTCGTTGGATGGTGCGTATCAGATGAAAGATACCGAAGTGGAACGAGATATGATGAAAACCGCCCTCCTAAACGAGATGCATCCTGTGTTATGTATGGATGAAATAAAGTGAAAAAAAACTCACCAATGTTATCCAGATAATTACCAATACCGAACACAATTATCAATTTTTCTCATCAGTAAAAACATGTTACTTTAATAAAGAGAAAACATATTTGAAATGGGAAGGTGGTTTTCTTTTATAATTTTTACTTTCTGAGTGTTTATTCAACCCAATGCGAATTTTAATTGTACTAACAACACCTAATACTATATGTAGAGCATATGGGAAATCACCTTTTCTAATATTTCTTCACTTTTCCAATCTTTTTCGCCTATAAACTTTCCTTTCCGCCTATAAACGACCCGCTATCGCTCTCGAGCTGGAACACACCTTGATTTTTATTTATGAAAATTGAAATAAATCATTTTATATTTCAAGTCATTTTTAACTGCTACCATATAGAATTTTACACTTACACTTGTGCTAAATTTTTCACAAAACACGATCGGGCATTGATATGAAATTTCACGAAGCAACCAACTTTAAAGTTCCAAATTTTAATTTTAATTATCCCCCTATTTCATGTATTTACAATGTCGATTTCCTCAAGGCAACTTGGTTTTAATGTCTCTGTTAGGGAACACATTTCAGTAGGAACAAAAGTTCCCCTTACTTTTACGTATTTGCAATGCCGATTTCTCCCTGGCAGCTTGGTTTTGATGTCTCTGTTAGGGAACACATTTCGGTGGGAGCAAAAGCTCCCCCCACTTTTATGTATTTGCAATGCCAATTACCCCTAGGCAGCTTGGTTTTGATGTCTCTGTTAGGGACCCGCCGCATGGGTCGTCGATTCGACCAATCAGAAGTGGGTATTTCTGTTAGGATAGCGGTTGAGATTTTTCAATTGTTCGATAGTTAGTTACATGATAATATTTTATTCAAGGTGAAAAATTGTTATAGAGTGCCGAAATCGTTTGATGCAATAATCTCATCAATCCATGAAGAAATGACTGAGCAACAAGCGTTTGAAATTGGACATTTTTCACGATGCGATCGATTTTCGTTTTTCAAACAAAGGGTCGATTTAGGCCCACCTTGACTGTTTCCAATTACCCTTTCGCTATGAGCGTCGTCTATAGATGGAATCCGCGCGGTGGGCTGTATTTTCGAGCATTGTTTTTAGACGATATGAAAGTGATACTGCACATCGGTCACACCAACGCGATGTGCACACTTTTCGGCGCAGTGCTCCGTAGCGGTAGCACTCCGGCGGAGCAAACGGCATGTCGTATAATACAGGTAACAGGTAGATTCAATATATATAGCTTATTTCGAAGAGCAGACCAAAAGCAATCGAAATTGTTTTTGTAATTTTTCGACATCTACAAGAATATTTAACTCATTTTCCGTACAGGTCAAAAATTTATTTTTTCCGTTTTTTACGCATTGAAAACATCAAACGGAGCCAAAACGCTAGAATGAAGGGAGCTGGAAAAAGATCACCACACTACCAAATTGTCAGTGTAGTGACACCTTTCATTTGACACTGCTTAACATTCGGTAGGTTGTGCCATTCCCGAGATCCAAGGGATGGTCGGTTCAGGGCCACCGGTCGAATCAGGGCAACCTTCCGCTATACTAATCGCCAAAATCGGTCCGCAGCAAAAATAGTTATTAGCGTTAACTTTATTTCATAAAAGTTGATGGGTCTGGTCCCAGAGGCACGAACGCGATCTTGACATAGGACTGTGATTGTGTGTAGTAATTGCATTTGAATAGAGTTGTTGACGTAGAACTACGTCTTTCATTAAGGGTGCCTAATCAGAAAACAGGTCACGTTTTTATGAAATAAAGTTAACGTTAATAACTATTTTTGCCGCAAACGGATTTTGGTGATTTACATACCAAACGAATCGGAAATTCCCTAAGATTTGTTTGATATGCTATACATTACAATCCCATACACTGTATATGGTATAAATTTATGAAAACTGCAAGCATTCCCATTTCCTCATACCTTTGTTCTGTCCATTTGTGTGCTTTCCCGAACAGAGCTGTCTATAACGAGCAACCAAGGGGAAATCATAAGATGCAAAGTCTCCGTGAACAAAGGAAAAAAAGAAGAACGAATAGGCAAATATTCCCCGCCTAGAGTATAAACAGTAGATCTCGCTGAGACAAACTTTCATTCTTCGTGAGGAAATCGACTGAACAACATCGTTGCTGGGCGAGCTGGACGGCGAGGGATCGAATGCCTCTCTCAAGGCAATGGGAGTGGAGGAGTAATATGATGGATAAAGTAAAGTTTTCCAAGGGCCTGTTTGATGATTAGAGACGAATGAACTGAAGATGTTTAAAGTCTCAAGCAAGGAAGAAAGGCAAACTTTCAGTATCGTTCTGTATTCAAAGCAATGAATATCGCTTGTTCTTCCTTGTTTTGTGGCATCACATGTCTTCGTTTCGGATTGAGCTGTTGACGCGACCAAATTACGCGTAGGGGGAATCATCAAGCTAGGCTATCGTCAGCTCACCGAGAAAATAAATGTTCTGGAATTTTATCAGTGATTTGGTTTCGCATGACAGTAGGAAAACTCTCTCCACAAAGGATGATAGCAAGGCTAATCTAGACTGGCAATATTAACAGAAAGGACTTCTGTTGAGAAGAGCGCAAAACGGAGATAAGTGTGTGTATATTTTGTTGCTTCAAGCCATCGATATATGGATATTTGTGTGCGTACGTGCGTGCTTCATAACCCGTACGTAAAAATAGTGCATCTTCGCTACGCTCAAACCCCATTTGTATCTGCTCCCGTGTGTATTGGCCCTGTAAAAATGCAACAATCGCATAATTTTCTTATGCTATAATTGACGGTTGTTTGGTGTTGCAAATTATGCAGCCGTAATGATTAATATAAACAAGGAGGGGAAATAGCGGGAGGGAAATATTTGTGCTAAGGTATTAGTAATGAATCTCTGCTGAGGCAAATATTCATCCTTTTTCCAAGCAGTTAACATTGTTTGTTTTCTGCCATCAATACATTGAACTGACCCTATGGTGAAGCAGGTATTAAGATTGTGCACAAAAAAAAAAAGTTATTCAATAAGTTATATTAAGTTAATAATTAATTTGGGCTCGCGTGCCAGTCGCAAAACTGCTTCCAACTAGGATTGTATTTGCGCTAATCTTGATCATAATGAAACAGTGCTACTCTTTTCGAGATTATGGAGATTAGCAGATAGAATTTATTTCGATTATTTTGACACCAAGGAAGTAAATGTCGTTCTGGAATTTTGTATGTGATTTGGTATCGCTTGCCAGTAGCAAAACTTTTTCCACTAAGGATGACAGCTGCGCTTATCTCGAGCATGTATTGGTCTGCGAGCACAAGAATGAATCATCAAACAATAATTGTCAATTGACAATTATTGTCAATTGACAATTATTGTCAATTGACAATAATTGGCTACAATAAAAAAACATTTCAGGGTGACCGAACTGGTAGGATGGTTATTCCCTTAATTTTCGTAGCGTTATAGAATCATATCTGCAGTTATAAACAAGCGACTTGAATTAAACCACAGCATAGTTCTACGTCAACAATGCGGTCGTGTCTTGAACACAACCTCCTATAATTTTTCCATTGTTCAAAATCTGTATTTTAGTCTTTTTTGATACATCAAATGGAAGTCATGAACATATGCGTGAGCATACCTTTTGGAACATCTAAATGATCAGCCGGTTAAATTCATTAATTGGATTTTTTTCCATAACCAAATTAAATTGTTAGTAGCAAGACCTACACGTTAAACGTGAATTGAGCACGAATTGATTGGACAACAACCTGAACTTCAATCTAATAAAATTTCTAAAAATTTCGACGTTTAACCTTTTTGAAGCAGGCTCTCATCAAATCTTTGGGGAGTATAGAGTGAAATCATCCAATATCATCTTCAAGATCATTCCTAAATCATCCCCCCTTGATTCTGACAACTGATAAATGCCTATTATCGGCAAATCGAGAATAATTCAGAATACGCATCTAACCACATTGTGAGTTAACGCCTAAATGTAGGCAAAACGATTGCTCGTTGCGTTGCGTCAAATTGTTTTTCACTATATTCACTGTTCATGTCTTGAGCCAAAAAAATTCTGGATAAATTTCCTGTCCAATGGTATATAACACAACATATGTCGCGATAATGATTTTGGGTAATATGCGTTTGAAAAATCTTAATGAATCGTTACATTTTTCGTAGAGTTACCCCCTATATAGAAATTAAAGACATAGTCCTATGTCAGAAACGTGACTTGTATTCTGATTTGGCACCCTCAATGAAAGACGTAGTTCTACGTCAAAAACAGTCGCAATTGTGGGCTAAGCTGAGAACCGGTCACCTTGCACCCTTATGCCGACAGTCCACACCCTTGAGAACATGAAAAAGGTTTGATTGTCTGGCGGGTTAAAATCCATACTCCGAAAAATTTCACAAACAACGGTCGTGATTACACCTATAACCGAAACACCAACAACCATAGCCGGGTGCCTCTTTGATCCCGAAGCGAATTTTCCATGATTTCGGTGGCTAGGTTAATTGAATTAAATTATACACCCCGTAAAATAAACCACCATCAACTGCTTAATTAAATCGCTAGCAGCATGCCATTTCGTTGTTTCAGTGCGCTACACCTGGTGCATTCGGTAGCTTCGACCGTATTTCGATTGTTTTTCTTTTTTTGTGGACGAACCAAGTGGGAAGCACTTACCCTCACGCCCACACAAAAAAAAAAAGGTAAATCAGACTAACAATA
Organism: Toxorhynchites rutilus septentrionalis; assembly: GCF_029784135.1. Classification (NCBI taxonomy): domain Eukaryota; kingdom Metazoa; phylum Arthropoda; class Insecta; order Diptera; family Culicidae; genus Toxorhynchites; species Toxorhynchites rutilus. Next base: position 74,606,796 of record NC_073744.1, on the reverse strand, counting down.
CTGCATTTGTTGGTACGAATGTTGGTGCTAAAATGGTGAACGGGACGGGAAAACATCTGAGTATGTTTCCCTCAGCTGGCCTTTTGGCGCGAGTAGTAGACCAAGAGCCGGAGAATGGCAGACCGGCAACCGGGAACCGGCTTTTGTGTAGTCTAAAACGGAATAAAGAGCCGATTTCGAACTCTGTTTGGCTTGCGATCCATTTATGGGATGGGAGCAAAGCTCACCGTGTGATGTTTGCACTACCGTTAAATAGGTTCCATTTGATAATTTGAATTTGTTTACTGAGATATTTCGTGTTTCCATTTGCAAATTCGTTTCGAGCGCGAAACGTGGTAAATCCGTTTATGAATTGGGTAAAGCTGAACGCCATTAATTTCGTTTTATGAATTGCACTTTGATATATGAAAATAGGAACGGAATATACTTGACACAGTATTGGTACAGTACTACACAGATGTATTTTGTTTATATTTTTGAACAAGCAAATTTTATTTTTTATTTTTTTGACTCACAGCTCAATATGTATTGCGAATGTAACCAAGAAAGCATTGCTCGGTTCCCACAGTCACCTCTGAAATAAACGCACAGCCACAAACATGACAATCAATTGAACGTTTATATATTCTCTCTTTCTGTCGAACGTACCCAGAAGAGCGGTGAAAATATGCTATTTCCATTCTACCATTCGTGCTCATAACCATCCTTTAATTCCGGCTACTTTGACTGTAGTTTTAATGTCATTTGACATTAAAACTGCAGTGGTATGCATTTTTCTTCTCTCTTTATTCTGGTTCAAGCGTAGCTGCACACATAAATCCACCTTCTCACTCACACATCCATACACGATGGATGATATTTAGACGGATTGTTTAGATCAAAGCAACCGACAAACTATTCCCAATCAAGTTTGAATGTGTTGAATGAACGGTTCAAGCGGTGAGCGTTCCCCGTGAACACTGTTGTTTAATTACGGGACGATGGATAGCTAATGAATAAGACGGAAAAAAACCGAAATGTCATATGACATTTTTAGATCGACGGTACTTTGACTGTTCATGTTATGATGTTCATTAATGACACAGCACATACGTCTCCATAATTGGTGATACGATGGTAACCATTACCAAGACTGGTGAGGATAGTTTAAGAATTCAGTGTGAGTGTGAGTGTGAACATTGTTACAATCTCCTTACATCCCATCCTTTTCCTAAGGAAAATGTGTCACCCTTCTAAACTCGAGTCGACCGCAAGTAATCGGTTTCCTATTTCATTAACCGTAGAATTAAGAAAACATGTTAATAGTAAAAATATAGTTAAGAGTTTGGCTTCTTTAAACCTATGTAACTGAGCCTGTAAAAATTAACGAATTAAAAAAAACATAAATGAAAAATTCAGAACAATCGGCATATTTACATGTCAATAATTGGTAACCTTGCCATTTCGGTTAATAACCAGAAAAAATCGATGTTGGCATACTATTTACCAAATTCTGCAGAACGGATTTGTCGATATTTTCCCATGTCTATATTTTTTTTGCATAAATACTAAATATTTCATTTTATTATATGAAACTTAACATATTAAGTGACCAACTATTGCTATGCATCTTAAGTCTTTATTTTAAATACGTTGGAGTTTGAGTCACCGAACCGAATTCTAACATTATTGGTCGGAACAAGTATAGGAGATCTCGAATGCGGCAATAAAATAGCCGAAGTCTTCGCCGCATTGATAACAATTTTCCAATTGTTATAATACTCTGTTAGAGTATCCAGGCCACCCTGCAGTTTGCGTGTAAGAGCACCGATGACGCGACTCTTGAACAAGATCGCAGTGTCATCGGCAAATTGGGACAATATACCATCGCCGGGAAGCGGTGGGATGTTCGCAGTTTAAATGTTATACAGAATGGGCTTAAAAATACTTCCTTGGGGCACACCTGCATCGATATTAAAATGATCAGAACACACATTATACAGAGGTTCCTGAAATTCCCTATCAGAGAGGTAATTTCTAATGATCTTGATAAGATACATTGGAAAATTGAATCGATGCAGCTTGTACACCAGGCCATCGTGCCACACATTGTGGAAATCCTTTTCAATATCCAAGAGCGCAATTGCTGTCGTGGACATCGACCTATTCCGATGTATAATATTTGAAACTTTAGTAAGTTGATGAATGGTGGATCTTCCCCTCCGGAAACCAAATTGTTCCTCAGGAAGGACACCATTCTCATCCGCGAAAGTAAGAATTCGACTCTGGACGCATTTTTCGAAAATCTTAGAAAGAGCGGAGAGCAAGCTGATGGGTCGATAGCTCTTAAGAATAGAAGTATCCCGGTTTCAGTACTGGGATGACTTTAGCTAACTTCCACACTGAAGGGAAAGAGCAAGGTTCCCAACATCTATGTTTCCCATGTCTCGGATATTGCGGCCTTGAGTTCATCAATCGTTGTGTACCGCTTTTCCTCAGTGTAGATTCTGCGTACAAGGTAGGACAAAACAAAACTTAAACTTAAGGAACTTAAAGAAGAAATAACTCGGATTTTCAACAGCATCGAAGTCGTAATGTTAGAGTTGTGCATGAAGAATTTTGTTCGCCGTTTATAACGCATTATCGAAAAAAGAGGTGGTCACATCGATAATGTCCTAAGATAAGCTTTATTTTCGATTTAAAAAAATAAAAATCGGTTCTCTTTTGAAGAAGTTATTTGTTATTTTGTTATTTTGTTGTTTTGTTACGTGAGCGTTTAATCTGAAAGATCCTGTAGTAAAATGGTTTGAGAAGGCTCTGGACAGAAGCTTATGAACAGTTTTAAGAGAAAAATTACAGAACTCGCCTACCCAATTCTTCTTTCTTCTTTCTTCTTTCTTCTTTCTTCTTTCTTCTTTCTTCTTTCTTCTTTCTCTTCTTCTTTCTTCTTTCTTCTTTCTTCTTTCTTCTTTCTTCTTTCTTCTTTCTTCTTTCTTCTTTCTTCTTTCTTCTTTCTTCTTTCTTCTTTCTTCTTTCTTCTTTCTTCTTTCTTCTTTCTTCTTTCTTCTTTCTTCTTTCTTCTTTCTTCTTCTCTTCTTCTTTCTTCTTTCTTCTTTCTTCTTTCTTCTTTCTTCTTTCTTCTTTCTTCTTTCTTCTTTCTTCTTTCTTCTTTCTTCTTTCTTCTTTCTTCTTTCTTCTTTCTTCTTTCTTCTTTCTTCTTTCTTCTTTCTTCTTTCTTCTTTCTTCTTTCTTCTTTCTTCTTTCTTCTTTCTTCTTTCTTCTTTTTCTTTCTTCTTTCTTCTTTCTTCTTTCTTCTTTCTTCTTTCTTCTTTCTTCTTTCTTCTTTCTTCTTTCTTCTTTCTTTCTTTCTTCTTCTCTTCTTTCTTCTTTCTTCTTTCTTCTTTCTTCTTTCTTCTTTCTCTTTCTTCTTTCTTCTTCTTTCTTCTTTCTTCTTTCTTCTTTCTCTTTCTTCTTTCTTCTTTCTTCTTTCTCTTTCTTCTTTCTTCTTTCTTCTTTCTTCTTTCTTTTTTCTTCTTTCTTCTTTCTTCTTTCTTCTTTCTTCTTTCTTCTTTTTTTCTTTCTACTTTCTTTTTTCTACTTTCTTCTGTTTACCTCTCAACATCTTTCTGTTTCTCTGATCCTCTCAGCCTGTGAAAGTCCATCTAATGCTTGCCTTAAAAAATGGTCGAAAACATACTTGCTATCATGCTAGCATGTTCATTCTTAGCTTTATTTTTAGTTCCTTCTCTGTTTTCGCCATGAAATTGTTCGATAGAATGCAGCTGGGGGACGTTCGGAGGGTTGGTGGACTTTTTTTTTCTGTATTATAGTGACTTTCAACGCTTCTGGCTGGTTCGTCACTTTTACCTTCCATTTTGGAAGATTGTCGGGAGTGAGAATTGAACTCGTGATCTTGAGCGTGAGAAGTATGGATGTTACCTCCACGCCAGATCGGCTCCACGGTTGGTGGACTTCGAAACAACAACTATCTTCGGGCGATTCATCTCCTATAACCATCTCTTCACGTGATGGGTGGAGGCTAGGTCCAGCCAAAACACCACAACCTCGTACGGAGGATATTTCCGGCAGGCACTTTGTGCTTTATGCTCTGCTTTCGCTTCAAACCAGTCACTCTCTCCACGGGGTGCACTACCTCGGAAGTAGCTGATGATGCCGTGTTTGCCGCGGACACGTTTGATGTGCTATTGGTGTTAACTCTCTCAGGAGTAGCACTTGGCGCAGAGACGATTAACCTCGAGAACTTTAAGACGGCCGCATACGACGTTTCCGCCGTTTTGGCCGTCTCGAGTTTCCTTACTTCCGCAAAAGAAACGTTAGCGTTCAAGTCAGTCCTAATAATGTTTTGTTCCTTCATAAAGACAGGGCAACATCTGCTATGGCCGTTGAAGCAGTGGCCGTTGCCTCTGCAATTCCTACAGAACAAATCATTCCGCACTTTTCGATTTCTGGGTGCTCTTGCGAGCACTTTCAGCATACCGCCTCTTTCTGGCACTTGCCAGAGGTGTGCCCGAACTGGTAGAACTTATATCATTGTGTAGGTTTGGGGATGTATTTCCTGGTTCTGTGTATCGGAGTTTGCTGGAGAAGCAAAAAAACAACATTTTTCAAACTAAATAGCAACTTCGGAAAACTACATGTGAAAGTAAGTTAGCAATAATCTATTTGAATATAGCTGGGCTTTGTACAAATTACGCAGAAATGCGATTACTTGTAGAAAACATGCGTCCTAAAATGATTTTTCTTTCTGAAACTCACATAGTTAATGAAGAATCATTTGACCAATACAACATACCGGGTTACAAAGGTTTTTTTTTTTGCTTGTCGCACTCTAAACACATAGGGGGTGTTGCAATTTATGCAAAAGAATCAGTTAATTTCAACATTCGGTTAAACGAAGCTGTTGAAAATAATTGGTTCTTGGCTACTTCAGTTGAAAGGGGCATTTTTTTTATTTATAATGATACTACATCCCATTGAGAGATTAGATCTTCTTCACAATTTTTCGCCAATAGTCCCGATCCATGGCTGTAGTTCTCCAACTCCCGGCTGCACCGATTCTTGCCAAGTCCTGCTCCACCTGGTCCAACCACCTCGCTCGCTGGGCTCCTCTCCTTCTTGTTCCTACCGGATTCGATGCGAACACCATCTTTGCAGGGCTGCTGTCCGGCAATCTTGCAACATGCCCTGCCCATCGCACTCGTCCAGCCTTGGCGACTTTCTGAATGCTGGGTTCGCCGTAGAGTTGCGCCAGTTCGTGGTTCATTCTCCTTCTCCATACTCCGCTTTCCTGTACACCACCGTATATTGTTCTGAGCACTTGTGAGTCCTCTTCAAGCATCGTCCATGCTTCGTGCCCATAGAGAACAACCGGTCGAATTAGGGATTTGTACATGGTACACTTCGTACGGGGGTCGGAGTTTGTTGGACCTCAAGGATTTGCGGAGCCCATAGTAGGCACGACTTCCATTGACAATGCGTCTTCGAATTTCACGGC